>NC_080393.1:57642201-58242201 GCF_028751815.1 Salvia miltiorrhiza
GAGGCGATACTCCGGCAACGAAACCAACGAGTGACACTATTGTTTTGTTGATTACAGAGTTATTGTCGATGTTTGCAATCTTTATCTGGTTTCCAATATCGATATATTTTTACCTCAAGAAGAAGAGAAGAATGCGGCGGCAGGGTGTTACTGATCCTACTCCCTTACGCGTCCTCCATCGGATGTTAGACATTAAGTAGAAGGAATGTTTGATGACTACTAGCAGAAAGAGCATACGTTGTAAGCATGATTAATGTTATTTTATTTGTAAAAAAAACTGTTTGGTTTTACTTGGCTGTTTTGTGTCTCGTGTTTATCGTGTCTGTCTTCTTTTTATTTCCTTTTTTATGAGTCTTTCTGTCGAGTCTTGAGGGGATTAAGATGATTATTGAACAACAATGATTGAGAGTTGAGTTTAGTCTTCACTTCATACTTGAGGGCAAACATGGTTCAAGTGTGAGGATGTTTGATGTGTGTATTTATAGTAGTTCATATTCTTAGATTATTTGTGTTTTAATCGAATTTAATATACACAATTAAATGATTTTTGGTACAGGAATTAAAGAGATTGATGTGGTTGGAGTCAAAAGTGAGACCGATGGAAATGAAGAGATTTTTGGTGTAAAATTAGAAGATTGATGATATTTAGATTTTAAGCCATAAAAGTGGCGGAATATTAGTGGGCTAGATTTTATTAGTTCTAGTATAAGGTTAGGAGTGTTTGGCTGAGCTTATAAGCTCAAAAAACAGCTTATAAGTTGTTATTAGCTTATAAGCTCCTTCAAAGTGTTTGACAAAATAAGCTCATAAACAGCTTATAAGCTCAAAAAATAAGCTCCCCAAAAAATAAGTCATCTACCCCAATTATTTTTTATAATCTCATATGCAACAATCTTTAATTTTACAAATATTTTTCAACTAATTTATTTTTTTCATCATATATCATTCAAGTTATTTTTCTTCGATTTTCTCTCTCTAAAAATATATTTTCTCTCTCTATAAGCTCAATTATTCAAACACTTTGACAACTTATAAACTCTTAAAAATTACATCTTATAAGCTCTTGAAACATCTTATAAGCTCAAAGATACGAGATAAGCACAAAGAAATCATAGTCTTATTCTAAGTTTAAGAGGAGTCATTTTCCTATTCAAATTCTTAGTATTTTGCCTATAAATGTCCATCTTTGGAATTTTTATTATTATACGTACGTGTTTCACACATTATTTAAACTTCACTACTAGAAAAAACGATGTATAGTGGTGTTATCTATGATACGTATCATAGACAACGGTTTAAACCGTTATGTATGAGAATAGATAACGGTACGAGACGCTCATACATAACGGTATGAAACCGTTATCTATAATGATTATACATAACGGTTTATACCGTTATGTATGAGGATTTTTCCGTTATGTTTTGTATTTTTTTTGTTTTTTTTCCTATCATAGTTAACAGTTTTTTTTCTATACATAACGGTATGAAACCGTTATCTATAATGATTATACATAACGGTTTTACCGTTATGTATGAGGATTTTTCCGTTATGTTTTGTATTTTTTTGTTTTTTTTTCCTATCATAGTTAACAGTTTTTTTTTCTATACATAACGGTATGAAACCGGTTATCTATAATGCTTATACATAACGCTTTATTCCGTTATGTATGAGGATTTTTCCGTTATGTTTTGTATTTTTTTATTTTTTTTCTATCATAGTTAACAGTTTTTTGTACGTTTTATAACGGTTTTTACCGTTATCTTTGATAGAAATACATAACGATTTTTTTGTACTTTTTATACTGTTATGTATTTCACTACAAACTACATATTTATATTTTTCTTCTCGATTTTTTATATTATTTATCTCAAGAAATAAATAAATAACTTTAAAAACAACAAAATGATAAAATCACCAATAACAATATTATATATCATCCAAAATATTCATACATTAGCATCCAAATGAACCAAGTATCAAGTACATATGATCATTGCATATTTCGATTCAAAATTGAAAGTACCAACTATCTTATAGCTAAAACAAAAAATCTATCATATTATGTGTTCTAGCACCAAGTCCTCATGAACTAGTTGACCTGCTATGATGAATTTGCAGCAACTAACTTAGGAGAGAACCCGACACACAAGCTCAACCTGCCAATAGAAAAATAATCCAAATAAAATATGTGAAATAAAAGAAAACTGGACAAGAAAAAGATAACAAACAATATGTTGACTTTTGTTTCACACACTACATCATGAATCACATTAGACGGTAAAGGCAATTAGATTTCCTTTACATCATGAATCACACTACATCATGAATCCCCGTTCCCTGCAACTTCAAGCAGCAAGCAGCAATTAGATTTCCTTTACAAGATCCAAAATTGCAACAGCAAAACCAAGGCAAAATCAGTTTCTTGCCCTGAATTTTAAAGTTTATGTTGCTAAAAAACAAAATGTAAAAGTTCAGAGGCTTCATAAAACTGAAAAAAACTAAGGGTCTAGTGAATTAGCAATCAAAACCTCAAGAGCCAAAATGAAATGCATATGACAAAATTACCATCTTCGGGTTTCTTCAATGTGCTTAGCTGTGTCTTTACTGCCATCCCGTTTGACAGACTCAGCTGTAATTGATTCAAACATTCAGAGGAAAATAAAATTAGAGACGACATATAGTGCAGAGAGTGCTACACTAATATATAACAACGAAAATCCAGACCACCAGCATGCAATTGATGTGGAAAGGATGCTCCTCCTTATGGCTAGTTTACACAGCAAGAATCTGACCATCAAGATATAAAAGTACAAAAGAATAACAAAAACAATACTCCTTTATCCACAGCTTGAAATAGCATTAATCACACGAAAGAAAAACTCTGCCTTATTGTTTTTTGTACAGATGGAGAACAAACAGTATAATAACACTCAAATCAATATTTCACCTTTAAACTGTCTTTTTTTCTTTGCCCTTCTCCTCTTTCTATCTGCCTTTGTTAGCTCAGTTTCTTCTTTGATGTCACCTTTACCAGAAAATACTTCTTCAGGAGCTAGCATAGCTGCATCAGGACACGGCCAGAGGTGCCACCTACAAACAGAAAACGGTTAGAACTAATATGCTGGCATAGAATAATTAATGCAGCTTTGCATCAGCATCGCCTCTGACTCGAGCAGCTTTGCACGAGCTTCCCGCTCCCCATCCCTAGCATCAATTGCTTTGGCAATGTCACCTTTAATTTTCAGCTGTGGAAGTCTTTATTTGTTGAGAGTATAGTATGAGAAGAGGGAGAAAGCTGATATAATCTAGTTTCACAACTGGTGTAATTACTATTAGAGATGGAGTTTATCAGTTATTTTAATATTGAAGTTAGCACAAACTATTACAGATGCCTTTAGGTTTCAATGTGAGACTCAAAAGTTATGAAAGCTAATATATTTGATAAAATCATAAACATATTGCACCGGTGAAAAAACTAGTTATAATATAAAGTGACAATCTCGTGAAAAATCACCAGTAACATTGTTATTCAATAGCCCAAGCAAAATCACAGGAAAAGAAAAAATATCAAACAGGATATAGAAAATTTATAATCAAGTCACTGTCAAATCATATCTTGATCTATGTGGCAGGATTAGGGGATACGGCCCTAGCTTGTTTCAGCAAATCCCTTTCTCTGCGCAAAACGTTTCAGCGACGAGTAGAGGGAAAGCAATGGTTGCATCACAGTGAACCTGCTTCGACAAAGGACCGAGAATTAAAGAGTCTACACCAAAGTTACCTTCAACACAATGCACATCGGAATTAAGAAGGAACGGCGATATAGAGTTATGTGAAAAGCCAAACCTTAACTGTCTTGGCAGAACCTCGAATTTTGCCCCAGGACACAGCTTCATCTGGACGAGCACCTGAATCACTCCCGTCAAACTCCTGTGCAGTGTTAATAAACACGCATAATCTGCACCATTTCGCATCATATTTGCATTGCATATGTGATGCTTGGGGAGCCCTCCTCCAAGTATTATCATCCCAGTTTTCCTTGGGCCGGCATGGACAGCCTCACTGTTCATTGCCCTAATATCTGTAATACAACAAAGTAACATTAATCAACCAGGGAGGTAAACTGGAATGCCATATAATGGGAAGTGATCTACCTTGGACAATGTCAACTACTAAACCAGGATTCTTGAAAGAGTAGAAGTACAAACATGTCACCCAGTGAACCATCTGTTAAGCTAGGGCAGAAAACAGGTATATTGTTCTGCAAGGGTGCATGAGGACCAACAATTCAGACATTAAGTAGAAATCACATGCTAAAAAACTCTTATCAATCCATTTTTGTAACAAATATCCCCAAATATGCCGAATCTAATAGTTACCAATAATGTTAGTACCATAATACAGACAGGCAAAAAAAAAGGACCTAATTAGCTATGTTCAGTTATTCTGATAAATTCCTAAAACATACACTATCACAAGTCACAAAAAGGGGGAAAGGAGGTTGCTTAGCGTGGGCAGAAAAAGCTCCCAATTCAAAAGGTCGGGACCTGTCAGAGATTGCAAACAGACAAATGAAAAAACACATATAATTCAGATTGTATTCCACTCGAAAGACTCACCTCATAAAGTTCAGCAAGGCCCTTTTTGCTCTTACTTTCGTCCTGATATTTTGAAGTTAATTAATAGCAAAACTTAACAAGAGCAGAGAAAGTAGGATTCAGAGAGATAGTTACCATCTCTTTTCTCTCTTTTGGTGCCTTGTTTAATAAAGTAGGTGGCCTCTGGACATCATCAAATTGGCCCTAAACATGGTACCAAGCATACAATTTAATCCATAACAATGAAACAGATTACAAGAGTCTGATGATAGAAAAACAATTTATCTTATACACAAATAAAGGTAGAAATATACATTCAGAGAGAAATGATAAGTATGAAACACGGTACTGTCACGACCCGCACTTGCTAAGGATAGCAAATTCGGGGAACCGCGACTAAGGGAGGGAATTTAGGAGCGGGAGTAAGAAAGGGGCATATTCGGTTTCTTGATGACTCGACTTGTATAAGGAAATCAATCGAAATATCTAGATATCAATGAAGGCCACAAGGGGACCGTACATAATATTATCCCAAAACGGGGTACTCAATAGTTTTAGTACATTATTAAATAATACATATTGTTTGACATAATATCTTAACATAATCAGTGTTCGCAGCGGAATAACAATAACTTGAGTATATGTATGAAGACATATACTCCACTCTGAGGTTCTCGTCCTAAATTGACAAAAGTTCCGCTTGCACACTACATCCTCGATCACAGCTCAACCTGCACATTTAAAAATACATGCAGGGCTAAGTACAAAAGTACTTAGTGGACACTTGCCGAAATTTACATACATGCATAATATTTTATTGTCAAAGCCTTTCACAGTAGTAAGATACGAGGGTTTTCCTTTAAAGACTCGTATTTACCAAACATAATATCATTTCTTTCATCAATAACCCGCGCAGGTATTTATATCATTAATCACCATATCAGTAACTCGTGCCGAGAGGGAGGCCTCCCTCTACGGACACTATGATCGGCCAACCCGCTAGAATGACTCACGATCACAAGGTGTACACTAATTCCGAAGGGATTTGGCGGTCCCATCCAGAATCCGAATTCGATTAACATCAGATAGGCAATTAATAATAAAACATAAAGCATTTAGGCATTGACAATATCATTTAAATTCATAAGCATAAAGTCTTAACAATTCTAATATATAATTTAGTTTATACATAGAAAGCCCACCTGAATAGCAGACTCACGGTTTAGCTCTAACTCTGGTGCTTGACCTTTAATTCGAGAAAATAAAATAAGATTCTAATTCTCGAAAAATCTCAATAAATGAGGATGCGTGAAATGATTATGCATGACTCATATTCCTTTAATTAAATTATGAGATGCTAATCCTATTTAAGGAATTAAAGCTCGTCTTATGAGGTCGGATTATTAATCTTATCTCTTCAAAACCTTAAACTCAAAACATTATCACATAACTATCATTTAGGTTCGAAACTATTTATTCGAACATCAACATGCGCATTAATCATAACTCGTTCTTTTTATGTCATCAAGTCAAATATTCCGTCATCTAAAAACAAATCCTATAATATTACATAGATAAATTATATCATCATAGATCATGCTTTCTTATATTTAAAATCATTTAATCATTTTCAAATAATCCATATTAATAAGTCATTTGAAAAGAATTAATTTAAATGAGAGTTTAACTCAAAATATTTTATTTTATAAACCATTTATAAATACTTGAAATAAAGAACTCCATTTAAATAATTAATTTAAAGGTCAATATATAATTAAATTAATCAAGCTCAATTTAAATTAATAATTAAGAGCTCAAATAATTTAAATAGATATAAGCCCAAATTAATTAGATAAATTAAGTCTATCATGTTTTTCTTTGAATAAGGCCCAAACAATTAAATTAAAATAGGCCCAAATCCTTTAATTAAAAGAAGCTCATCAGATTTTATTTGTAAAGGGCCGAGCCCAAACATTTAAATCGAAGCCCATCTGTTAATTAAATAAGGGCCCAAACACTTATTAAAATCGGCCCAAGTCTCGGCCCAAACAATTTAATTAAATCGGCCCAAGAATTTAATTAAATCGGCCCATACAATTTAATTAAATCGGCCCAAGAGGGGGCCCAACATTTAAAAAAATCGGCCCATACCCGGCCCAAATCCTAACCTAAATATACACACACACTAAATACACTCAAACACACACATTCAAGCTGCGCCCCATCTCTTCTTTCTCACTCTCTCTCTCGCCTTTCCCTCTCTGTTCGGCTGAGGGCGGCGCCGCCTCCGGCGCGCCGCCTCGCCGTCGCCTCCTCCCCTCCCTTCTCCTCTATCTCTCTCGCTCCCTCGGCCGCTGGAACCAGGCGCAGCAGCGCAACCACGCCGCCGCTGTCATCTCCTCCGCCTCTCCTCCACGGCAGATCCGCCGCCGCCGTTCAACGCCACGGCCACCCCTTGTTCTCCCTCTCTCTCTATCCCTAACTCTCAATTTCATCTCGATCTCTCTCTCTAACCTCAATCTTGCTCTAATCTCTCCTAAATCAAACGCTCCCTTCGGTTCTCTCTCGATCTGTATCCAGCCGAAGAATCCACGCCGCTGCAACTGGATTCCGGCGAGCGTCGCGTCGCCTAACGCCGCCGAGTCAGCCGTCTGGAACTGCTGCTGCTCGCCCGGAGTCCGCTGTCGCCGCCTGGAGCTGTTGCTGTTCGCCCGGAGTCGCCGCTGGCTGGCCTGCGATCGACGGCCAGCAGCTCGCTGGAGGAGCGCCGCCGTCAGCCGCTGCCGTTGGCAGCAAGAATTCGGCAGCCGCCTCTCCTGGTGCCGCCGTCGCCATGGACAGCAGGGCTTTGACTTTCCACCGTATCTTCCCTCTCATTTTATCACTCGGTAGGTTCGTATATTAGAATTAATTTTCAGAAAACTCAACTTTGTATAAAGACTTGATTTTGGAATGAAAACTTGGTTTTCTGTATTCTTATTTTCCTAGTGGTGAAAGAGTGCAGCCTGTTCTTGCTTTGCATAAGAGTTATTGGTGTTTGCAATATAAAGAGTGTAACTTTGCTAAGTTCATTATGCCTACAATGGTTTTCTATCGTTGTGAAACTGATCATGCTTTGGTATGAATGCTTTACTGGAATGGATATTTGAGATAGAATCAATACCTTGAATGTTTGTGTTGGTTGTTGAATGAACTGAGATAATCTGGCAGTTTGGCAGAGTAATGAATAAACGATCTCTCTCTCACTTCTTCAAGTGTTAAGGTGTTACTGGAATGGCTTGAGGATACTTGGCAGAGCACCGAATGAAGAGCAGTGCAGTGTGGAATGGGAATGAAATGAAGATTAATAGCTGCTGAAATCTGAAACCAAATGAAGGTGTTCGGGTGTGAAAATTTTGCAAAAAATGCTGCTGGAGCTGGAGTCAACAAAGAATATTACATAGGCGTGGAGCTGGAGTCAAAAAAATGTCCATAATAGATGGCTGAGCATGCTTGAGCATGCTTAAGGGATAGCTGCAGATTTTCTTCACACACATACACTATTTCTTTTTTTTTTTTAAGTGTTGGTAGATAGATAGAAAAATAGGGGTTTGTAAAGTGAAGTATAAACAGAAGCAATAATTCTTGTCTTGGAATTTCTATATCTGTAATATTGTATTGCATTTTTTTTTTAAATAAAATCCAACTACCGGGTTTTGTTAATATCGCGTGTTTATGAAACTACTCGATATCTGCTTCCTTTCTTAGCTAGAATAAATTCTAAATTAAATCCGTAGATTTAATTCTTCATAAACCGGAATAAATTCACGACTCAAGAAATAATAATAAAAATAGAAAAATAATTCTATTGTGATTAATAAATAACATGACTTCGCTAAGTCAGTTATGAATCTGAAATAATTATTGGCTTACTCAATAATTCTCATCGCGGTTTTATTTACGCGAAGCTACTGACTTGGTAATAAAATAATAATCCTGCTTAATTGAATATAATCCAAGGTCATAAGCTGAATTTAAATCATAAATAATTACTGGGCTTGATTTACTGAAAGATGAAATAATAATATCATATTACTGGATTTAAATATAATAAAAGAGCGGGTTGTTACATACTACCCCTCTTAACAAAAATTTCGTCCCGAAATTTGCATACCTATGTGAAAAGTTCTGGGTATTTTTCTTTCATCTGGTCCTCAAGTTCCCACGTTGCTTCTTCCGGTCCATGGTGTCTCCACAGTATTTTGACTGACGCGATCGATTTATTCCTTAACTCTTGCACCTTTCGGTCCAAAATGGCTTCAGGTTTTTCCTCGTACGTCAAGTCTGGGTTAAGAATCATTTCATCTTGGTGAATCACGTGTTTGGGGTCAAACACGTACCGTCTCAGCTGTGACACGTGGAACACATTGTGGACGTTTCCAAAGCTAGGTGGCAGTGCCAATCTATACGCTACGGGACCTATTCTTTCTAGGATCTCATAAGGTCCTACAAAACGGGGTCTCAACTTACCCTTAACACCGAATCTAACGATCCCTTTCGAGGGTGATATTTTAAGGAAAACCTTGTCTCCAATCTGAAATTGTAGTTCAGTTCGTCGGGTATCAGCATAAGACTTCTGTCTGTCCTGGGCCTCTTTAATTCTTGCTCTAATCTGGCGGATGGTCTCAATCATCTCGCTTACTGCATCTGGCCCAAGGATTTTTCTTTCACCCACCTCATCCCAGTAAAGTGGTGATCTACACTTCCTTCCATACAGCGCCTCATAAGGTGCCATATCAATGGTTGCCTGGTAACTATTGTTGTAGGCGAATTCGATTAACGGCAGCACTGATTCCCAACTTCCTCCTCGGTCTAGCACCACTGTCCTCAACATATCTTCAAGGGTCTGAATTGTCCTTTCTGATTGTCCATCTGTTTGAGGGTGAAAGGCGGTGCTAAAGTTTAATCTCGTTCCCAACTCTTTCTGCAAACTGATCCAAAATCTAGAAGTAAATTTTGAATCTCTATCTGAAGTAATGGATATTGGTATTCCATGTAGCCGTACAATCTCACGAATGTACAGTTGGGCTAGTTTCTCCGATCCATGGGTAATTGGAATCGGTATAAAATG
This sequence comes from Salvia miltiorrhiza, assembly GCF_028751815.1. NCBI lineage: Eukaryota > Viridiplantae > Streptophyta > Magnoliopsida > Lamiales > Lamiaceae > Salvia > Salvia miltiorrhiza. The sequence continues at coordinate 57,651,911 of NC_080393.1, forward strand.
AGCGCTCTTTGTGAGACGGTCTACTATTACCCAAATAGCTGTGTTGCCCCTATTTGTCTTGGGTAAACCCGTCACGAAATCCATCGCTATGTGCTCCCACTTCCATTCTGGGATTTCCAATGGCTGTAATTTCCCATATGGTCGTTGATGTAAAGCTTTCACTTGCTGGCATGCAAGGCAACGCTCTACAAACGAGGCTATATCTCGTTTCATCCCGTCCCACCAAAATTTCTGTTTTAGATCTTGGTACATTTTGGTACTTCCGGGATGAGCGGTATAGGGCGTGTCATGAGCTTCACTCATGATCTCGTTTCTGAGTTCCTCGTTATGGGGAACACACAATCTTCCTTCAAAAAGAACTGCGTTATCCTTTGCCTCTTGGTAGCCTCCTGGCGTGCCTGTTCGGATCTTGAGATGAACTTTTTCCAAGCTCTCATCCGCTCTCTGGGCACTGACGATCCTTTCTCTGAGGTCTGGGACGGCTACTAGAGTTGCAATAATTGCTCTTGTCGTTGCCGGTGGCTGAACCACTTCTATCTTCAATTTGTCAAAATCCCTTACAAGCGTGTCCTCTTGAGTGAGAAGAAGTCCTAACTCGGATTGAGTTTTACGACTTAAAGCATCAGCTACTACATTAGCTTTTCCCGGGTGGTAGTTGATACCGCAGTCGTAATCTTTTACGAGTTCGAGCCATCTCCTGTCTCATATTCAAATCTTTCTGCTCGAAAAAATACTTAAGGCTTTTGTGATCAGTGAAGATTTCACATCTAACTCCGTATAGATGGTGTCTCCAAATTTTCAAAGCATGCACAATTGCTGCCAGTTCCAGATCATGAGTGGGGTAGTTCAATTCATGTGGCCTTAGTTGTCGCGAGGCGTAGGCAATGACCTTTCCTTCTTGCATCAACACACAACCTAGCCCATTTTTGGACGCGTCCGTGAAGATCACGTATTCTTTATCGGCTGCTGGAACTGCTAGCACTGGTGCAGTTGTCAATTTCTTCTTCAGCTCTTGGAAGCTGGCTTCACACTCTTCGTTCCACTTATACTTGATTCCTTTGCGAAGTAATTGCGTCATTGGTCTCGCTATTTTAGAGAATCCTTCGATGAATCTCCGGTAGTATCCTGCCAAACCTAAGAAACTTCGGATTTCATTAGGTGTGGTTGGTGATTTCCACTCGCGCACTGCTTGCACCTTGGCAGGGTCCACCTTGATTCCATCTGCTGATACGATGTGCCCTAGAAACATTACTTCTTTCAACCAAAATTCGCACTTGCTGAATTTGGCGAACAACTTCTCCGTCTTTAATGTCTCCAGGATGATTCTTAAATGATTTTCATGCTCTTGGTCATTCTTAGAATAGATGAGGATATCATCTATAAACACTAAGACAAATTTGTCTAAGTATGGATGGAAAACTCGATTCATGAGGTCCATGAATACTGCCGGTGCATTGGTTAGACCAAATGGCATGACAATGAATTCATAGTGACCATATCTTGTGCGGAAAGCGGTCTTAGATATATCCTCTGGTCTGATCTTCAGTTGATGATACCCAGACCTTAAATCTATTTTTGAGAATACACTGGCTCCTTTGAGTTGATCGAACAAATCATCTATCCTTGGAAGAGGGTATTTGTTTTTAAGCGTCAGTTTGTTCAACTCTCGATAATCAATGCACATTCTCATGGTTCCATCTTTCTTCTTGACAAAGAGTACAGGCGCTCCCCAAGGCGAGACACTGGGTCTGATGAAACCCAAGTCCAAGAGTTCCTGTAGTTGCACCTTTAATTCTTGTAGTTCCTTTGGGGCCATCCTGTACGGTGCCTTTGATACTGGGGCAGATCCAGGTTCTAGATCAATGGTGAAATCTAGTTGCCTGTCTGGAGGTAGTCCCGGCAATATTTCAGGAAAAACTTCTGGAAAGTCTCGTACTATTGCCACATCTTCCACCCTCTTGTCTTCACTAGCTTCCCCGTTTAGGTAGACGAGATAAGCTGTGCTTCCTTTCTTCATCATCTCTTTTCTGGCTTGTAATGCGGATATCACTGGTACTCTTTTCTTCATACCGATGCCGTGAAATTCCGTCGGTTCCTTTCCAGGTGGTCGAAGAGAAATTTTTCGTTCACTACAAAGGATGGTGGCGTGATTCTGAGCTAGCCAGTCCATTCCTAAGATCATATCTACGTCCCACATGAGCAGAATATTAAGATTGTTCGCTACCATCTTAAGTTCTCCTATTTCAAATTCTACGTTCGAGCAAACATGTGTGGTGGTAGATCTTTCTCCTGAGGGTGTAGTGATTCTTAAGGCACACTTAGCTCGTTCTGATTCGATTTCTACGGTATCTACGCAAGGGGCAGATATAAAAGAATGCGAGGCACCAGTATCGAACAGAATCATTATGGAAAAACCTTTAAGCTTGCCCATACCTGCCAGGTTTCCTTGGTTTTTCTCGGGCTGGTTCTGGGTGAGAGCAAAGGCTCTCGCCTGCTGCGGCAATGGTTGCTGCCGCCTCTGTTGCTGTTGGCGCTGTTGGTGCTTGTGTTGGTATTGCTGCTGGTATGACTGTTGTTGGCGGGGCTGGTATTGGTATTGCTTGCTGGTATGGCTGTTGTTGGCGGGGCTGGTGTTGCCCTTGAACTGCTTGCAGGGGCTGGGCATAAGTGGCCCTGATTGCCGCGCCCTGCTGTTTGTTGGGGCATTGTGAGGAGTAGTGGCCCTTCTGGCCACACGTGTAGCAACTGTCAGTTCCAGCCTTACAGACACCACGATGTGGTTTGTGGCATTTTGGACAAAGGGGAACTTCATTTTGTCTTTGGCTGCCTCCAGCCGGGGCAGGACCCTGTTGCTTCCCTTGTCCTTGTTGCTGATATTGTCCCAACGGCGCATTTCCTTGCCATGGCCTCTTGTTAGTCTGGTTTTCATTTCCTCTATGGTCGTTCCAGTTGCGCTTCCCTTTAAAGTTCTGAGGGCGTGCAGGTGGGTTGGCTGGCGCTGAGGTCTGTGGCGGAGCCAACCTTTCTACTGGCATCGCAGCTTCGATGTCCAGTGCCCTGTTCAAAGACTCAGTGTATGAGAGTCCACCATGACTAGCTAGAGTCATCCGAATCTCGTGCCTCAGACCGGCACAAAATTTCTCCGCCATTTTCTCATCAGTATCCACCTGTTGCGGAGCATAACGCGATAGATCGCAGAACTCTCTGTCATACTCTGTCACCGTCTTCTTCCCTTGTTTCAGGCTATAAAACTCAGCCTCCTTCTTCTTTCTGTAGCTCTTGGGAATATACTTATCATATAATCCCGTCTTAAAGTCTTCCCAAGTGTATGCTGCCCATTGTTCGGGAGTCAGAGTCTTTCGGCGGGCTTCCCACCAAAAGTCAGCCGATCCGGCTAGTTGGAAAGACATACACGAGAGTCGCTCCTCTTCTGTGCAGTGTAGGAAAGTGAAGATACGCTCCAAGGCGCGTATCCAAGCTTCGGCCTCGGCTGGGTCGCCTGTCCCAGTAAATGTGGGCGGATTCTGTCGAAGAAACAGTTCTTCAGTCCTTCTAGCAGGGGGTGGAGGGGGTGGGGTAGGTTCCCTGTCGTTTCGCCGCCCTTCAGGTATTTCATCGCGATTTCCATCATTGTTAACGTTTCTCCTAGGGGGGCGACCTCGTTTAGGCGGCATTCTGCAAATTACAAACACCCTTTTTAATACATTCTATACAGGAATCTCTAAGGCAATTAATAAAGAACTGTTTGTCAAATTTAACTTATCATAACTCCAAAACTAAGATATTAACAGGAACCGTTGCATGTACAAGTCGCATTATTCAAAGTTACTACATTCTTAACTGACTCGTGAAGAATAAGAACCCGTAGAGAAACATAAAACATATACGAGATCGTCGCAGAAAACCCATGCTAGGGTCATTTTTATCTCATGGAATATTGCCTCATCGAGGGCTTTTACATCGTCAACCCAAAATGTAAGTAAAGTCTATCTAGTACTCCCTATGATGTATCGGCTTACTAGTTAAGCAATCACAAAAGGGTTTTTATTCGCGGAATGTCCTAGAGACCAACATTTCCGTACTAATGCTAGCTAGAAACAACATAAATAAAAACATAGTCATTGGAACGAATCATCGTTTCCGGAGTACATCCACAAGCTAAAACTATCAAATCTGTGAACTCTGAGTCGCGGTACGACTGCTCCTCGGTGACGCCAGGGGGTCCTCTTCTGGATCCTCCTCGGGGTCCTCCTCCTCATCCTCCTCGGGGTCCTCCTCCTCATCCTCCTCGGGGTCCTCCTCCTCATCCTCGCCCGGCTCCCAGCTGGGCAACGGAGTTTCTCCCTGGCCCTCGTCTGTCTCCCGCATGATCTGGGCTGAGCGGAAGATATCGTCCACAATCTCACGGATCGGATCGTCTCTGGTGCTGATCCTGGCCGTGGCACGAGGCTCGGTTGGAGCTGGAGGTGGCACGGGTTCAGGACGAGTAATCCTCATCGTACCATACTGTGCTGTATCGCCATCCTCCTGCATAGGGTATTTGCCCCTATCTAGAAACTCCCTCATGTTGGCCATGACCCTGTCGACATCTGCCATGTAAGCCTCAAACCTTGCGTCTATCGTAGGTATCAGTGGTGGTGGAGTAGCAGTAGCTCGGATCGCTGAGTCAGGAGGCGATGGAAAATCCCTACGAGCCCGTGGACGAGAAGGGCCTGTCTCGTCATCGTGCCTACCACGGCGCCCTAGAACTGAGGCACGTGGTGTAGAATCTCGTGGCAAGACCATCGGAGACTCAGGGGCAGTAGCGGGTGTCTCCGCTGGCAAAGGCGTCCCCACTTGTACGTAGTCTCCCGGAAGGATGTAGGGCCCTAGAGGGGCGCGGCCCCACAAGGTGAAACAGATCTGAAGCTCCGCAATAAAGCTAGGGAAGTCTCCCACGAGGTCGTGGTAATCTTCTCGGCGAAAGATGTAGTGGGCAGAGATTTGCCTAGCCCATCCCTGCCACTCGGAAGGTAACAGTAAGATCAACCTCTGGATACCGTCATAACCTGATACTCCATGTGCACTCGCCTCGACCCAGTGTCTGTGAAAACCTGCGAGGAACTGTCCGAGGTTATCCCCGTGACATGGAGCATAGGTGCGGTAGGACTGCTCGACCTCCTCTGGACTAGCCCATGGGGGCAGTGGTCGTCGTCGGGTGAAAACAGTCCTCGCCATCTAACAAAGGAAGTTCTATCGTCAAAAGTAGCGCACGACAAGTAACTTAAGGCGATAAGGTTCTAAATATCTAAAATCGGAAAACAAGTTCGGTTCAATAACCATAACGTGCAAAAACTCCTCATCATCTAAATCTAGCATTTACACAAGCCATACAGGTTCTTAATACTTAATCACAGATTACCAATTCGACTATCATATAGTTCTAGTGTCGTTGTTTACCGAACTTAGGGCTTGTTATGTGATGCTGATATTTTCTTAAATCTAGCAACGAGCACTAAAAGTTTCAACAAAATAAGTTCAAAAGGCCAAGCTAATTCGAGATCTCATCGTAGAAAAACACTCGAATATTTAAGCTATGCCCATGCCATCAACGTACTATTGGCGTTCGTTATGCTGCTCAATCTTCATGCTCGTGGTTTCATCATGCGACCCTTCGTGTGATTCTTCTTTCTCTATTTCGACCGTCATTGTCGATGTCATCGTAACATGAAGAAAAAGTTAAGGCATCTCCCTAAGTTCTCTTCTATGTTCCGTCGTGAGAGTGAGCATATATAACTTAACAGTTCTAAGTTCTTGTGATTCATACCATAGTCATACTTATTCATGCTTCATACATTTCAAGAAATTAACTTAATTAAAACTTGAAAGTACTTACCATAACCTCCGTTGAGCGTGACGAGATGTAGTGCTAAGCTTTTGTCAACTAGTTCAAAGTGTATTTACTTACTTAATCTAGACTCAACTTAGAAGGAATGAGTAGTACTCAGAGCAAAAGAAATGCTCTGATACCATTCTGTCACGACCGCACTTGCTAAGGATAGCAAATTCGGGGAAACCGCGACTAAGGGAGGGAATTTAGGAGCGGGAGTAAGAAAGGGGCATATTCGGTTTCTTGATGACTCGACTTGTATAAGGAAATCAATCGAAATATCTAGATATCAATGAAGGCCACAAGGGGACCGTACATAATATTATCCCAAAACGGGGTACTCAATAGTTTTAGTACATTATTAAATAATACATATTGTTTGACATAATATCTTAACATAATCAGTGTTCGCAGCGGAATAACAATAACTTGAGTATATGTATGAAGACATATACTCCACTCTGAGGTTCTCGTCCTAAATTGACAAAAGTTCCGCTTGCACACTACATCCTCGATCACAGCTCAACCTGCACATTTAAAAATACATGCAGGGCTAAGTACAAAAGTACTTAGTGGACACTTGCCGAAATTTACATACATGCATAATATTTTATTGTCAAGCCTTTCAACAGTAGTAAGATACGAGGGTTTCCTTTAAAGACTCGTATTTACCAAACATAATATCATTTCTTTCATCAATAACCCGCGCAGGTATTTTATATCATTAATCACCATATCAGTAACTCGTGCCGAGAGGGAGGCCTCCCTCTACGGACACTATGATCGGCCAACCCGCTAGATGACTCACGATCACAAGGTGTACACTAATTCCGAAGGGATTTGCGGTCCCATCCAGAATCCGAATTCGATTAACATCAGATAGGCAATTAATAATAAAACATAAAGCATTTAGGCATTGACAATATCATTTAAATTCATAAGCATAAAGTCTTAACAATTCTAATATATAATTTTAGTTTATACATAGAAAGCCCACCTGAATAGCAGACTCACGGTTTAGCTCTAACTCTGGTGCTTGACCTTTAATTCGAGAAAATAAAATAAGATTCTAATTCTCGAAAAATCTCAATAAATGAGGATGCGTGAAATGATTATGCATGACTCATATTCCTTTAATTAAATTATGAGATGCTAATCCTATTTAAGGAATTAAAGCTCGTCTTATGAGGTCGGATTATTAATCTTATCTCTTCAAAACCTTAAACTCAAAACATTATCACATAACTATCATTTAGGTTCGAAACTATTTATTCGAACATCAACATGCGCATTAATCATAACTCGTTCTTTTTATGTCATCAAGTCAAATATTTCGTCATCTAAAAACAAATCCTATAATATTACATAGATAAATTATATCATCATAGATCATGCTTTCTTATATTTAAAATCATTTAATCATTTTCAAATAATCCATATTAATAAGTCATTTGAAAAGAATTAATTTAAATGAGAGTTTAACTCAAAATATTTTATTTTATAAACCATTTATAAATACTTGAAATAAAGAACTCCATTTAAATAATTAATTTAAAGGTCAATATATAATTAAATTAATCAAGCTCAATTTAAATTAATAATTAAGAGCTCAAATAATTTAAATAGATATAAGCCCAAATTAATTAGATAAATTAAGTCTATCATGTTTTTCTTTGAATAAGGCCCAAACAATTAAATTAAAATAGGCCCAAATCCTTTAATTAAAAGAAGCTCATCAGATTTTATTTGTAAAGGGCCGAGCCCAAACATTTAAATCGAAGCCCATCTGTTAATTAAATAAGGGCCCAAACACTTATTAAAATCGGCCCAAGTCTCGGCCCAAACAATTTAATTAAATCGGCCCAAGAATTTAATTAAATCGGCCCATACAATTTAATTAAATCGGCCCAAGAGGGGGCCCAACATTTAAAAAAATCGGCCCATACCCGGCCCAAATCCTAACCTAAATATACACACACACTAAATACACTCAAACACACACATTCAAGCTGCGCCCCATCTCTTCTTTCTCACTCTCTCTCTCGCCTTTCCCTCTCTGTTCGGCTGAGGGCGGCGCCGCCTCCGGCGCGCCGCCTCGCCGTCGCCTCCTCCCCTCCCTTCTCCTCTATCTCTCTCGCTCCCTCGGCCGCTGGAACCAGGCGCAGCAGCGCAACCACGCCGCCGCTGTCATCTCCTCCGCCTCTCCTCCACGGCAGATCCGCCGCCGCCGTTCAACGCCACGGCCACCCCTTGTTCTCCCTCTCTCTCTATCCCTAACTCTCAATTTCATCTCGATCTCTCTCTCTAACCTCAATCTTGCTCTAATCTCTCCTAAATCAAACGCTCCCTTCGGTTCTCTCTCGATCTGTATCCAGCCGAAGAATCCACGCCGCTGCAACTGGATTCCGGCGAGCGTCGCGTCGCCTAACGCCGCCGAGTCAGCCGTCTGGAACTGCTGCTGCTCGCCCGGAGTCCGCTGTCGCCGCCTGGAGCTGTTGCTGTTCGCCCGGAGTCGCCGCTGGCTGGCCTGCGATCGACGGCCAACAGCTCGCTGGAGGAGCGCCGCCGTCAGCCGCTGCCGTTGGCAGCAAGAATTCGGCAGCCGCCTCTCCTGGTGCCACCGTCGCCATGGACAGCAGGGCTTCGACTTTCCACCGTATCTTCCCTCTCATTTTATCACTCGGTAGGTTCGTATATTAGAATTAATTTTCAGAAAACTCAACTTTGTATAAAGACTTGATTTTGGAATGAAAACTTGGTTTTCTGTATTCTTATTTTCCTAGTGGTGAAAGAGTGCAGCCTGTTCTTGCTTTGCATAAGAGTTATTGGTGTTTGCAATATAAAGAGTGTAACTTTGCTAAGTTCATTATGCCTACAATGGTTTTCTATCGTTGTGAAACTGATCATGCTTTGGTATGAATGCTTTACTGGAATGGATATTTGAGATAGAATCAATACCTTGAATGTTTGTGTTGGTTGTTGAATGAACTGAGATAATCTGGCAGTTTGGCAGAGTAATGAATAAACGATCTCTCTCTCACTTCTTCAAGTGTTAAGGTGTTACTGGAATGGCTTGAGGATACTTGGCAGAGCACCGAATGAAGAGCAGTGCAGTGTGGAATGGGAATGAAATGAAGATTAATAGCTGCTGAAATCTGAAACCAAATGAAGGTGTTCGGGTGTGAAAATTTTGCAAAAAATGCTGCTGGAGCTGGAGTCAACAAAGAATATTACATAGGCGTGGAGCTGGAGTCAAAAAAATGTCCATAATAGATGGCTGAGCATGCTTGAGCATGCTTAAGGGATAGCTGCAGATTTTCTTCACACACATACACTATTTCTTTTTTTTTTTAAGTGTTGGTAGATAGATAGAAAAATAGGGGTTTGTAAAGTGAAGTATAAACAGAAGCAATAATTCTTGTCTTGGAATTTCTATATCTGTAATATTGTATTGCATTTTTTTTTAAATAAAATCCAACTACCGGGTTTTGTTAATATCGCGTGTTTATGAAACTACTCGATATCTGCTTCCTTTCTTAGCTAGAATAAATTCTAAATTAAATCCGTAGATTTAATTCTTCATAAACCGGAATAAATTCACGACTCAAGAAATAATAATAAAAATAGAAAAATAATTCTATTGTGATTAATAAATAACATGACTTCGCTAAGTCAGTTATGAATCTGAAATAATTATTGGCTTACTCAATAATTCTCATCGCGGTTTTATTTACGCGAAGCTACTGACTTGGTAATAAAATAATAATCCTGCTTAATTGAATATAATCCAAGGTCATAAGCTGAATTTAAATCATAAATAATTACTGGGCTTGATTTACTGAAAGATGAAATAATAATATCATATTACTGGATTTAAATATAATAAAAGAGCGGGTTGTTACAGATACGTCCTGAAAATCATCCAAAATGAGAACAAGGACACAAAAATTATAAGAGATGCTACAAGCACACAGCCAACATCTATCCAGATGCCTCTCCCTTCAAAGCATCAGAATCAGCCTGGTGTAGAGCTCCCACTGTAAGGACCTAAGAGTAACTTTTCAGCTATATGAAGCTTACAATCAATGTCAAATAAAGGGGAAAGAAACAAGCATAATTGTCTTTTGATTATCAAACAGTTAGCTGTGCAAAGAGTTTCGAATAAGTAACTAGAAGTAACAACAAACACCCAATTCATTGATGAGATGAACTGAAACAAGAAAACAAAGCAACATTCACATACTTCTTTTCAGAAAGCAGTGTTCAATATTCTCAATTCAGAACCAAGAACAAAAAGATGAGATGAACTGAAACAAGAAAAAAAAACTAGCGAAAATTCAAGCCATAAATCCCTAAAATTCGAGTCCAAAATGCCCTAAAATTTGCTACCTAATGCACTCTTCAATTTCATTTAGTTGTTACCTGAAGAATGAGGGCGACTGTTGTCGGAGTCAGAGGCCAGGGGCAGTGGTGGTGCGATTGGAGCGGTGGTGGGCGCTGAGCCGACGACGGAGGTTGCTCTGCCCAAATTCAAAAATTACGCAAAGATAGAAATACATATAGAAAATGGAGAGAGAGAGAGAGAGTATACCGTGGTGGTGGAAGCGAAAGAGAGGTGATGGGGATGGGGGGCGACGCCAGGCTGGAGAAGGTGGCGGCTAGCGGCTGCTTGCCGGAGACAAAGGCGGCACAGAGAGGAGGTAGAGAGAGGAGAAGGGCTTTAGGTCGAAGAATTATCAACCTCATCCGCTCTCGATTGCAAATCGGAGAATTAGGGCTTTCCCCCTTTCCTGCCTCGATTATGTGGAGTTGAGAAGAGAACCGGCCGTAGAACACCATCGGCTCGCCGATCCTCGGACCACCAGCAACGATGGGCGGGCTCTAGGTCGCGTAGCTCGCCGGTCTCCCTGAGATGGCGACGGCTGCGTTGTACCGAACAGAGAAGAACTAGGGCTCGACCAATCGAACAGAGAAGAACTAGGGCGCGGGGCAGCAGCGAGGGTGGGCGGCGACGGGCCGGCGTGGGGCAGCGGCGCCGGCGGCGGAGTCGAGAGGGGAGAGAGAGAGAGTCGAGAGACAGGGAGGAGACAGGGAGGGAGGACGAACTAGGGCTGGTAGTTTTGGGGTTAATTTCTAAATTTTCTAAATAAAATCTATTCCTTTTTTTTCTTTTTTCTTTTTTCTCTTTTTTCACTTTTAATATTCAATTTTTGGTATTTAGATTTCTAATTTAGATTTTATATAAGTGTTACTTAATGATAAAACAAAAAAAATGTTATGATTTTTTTATTTTTTAAAATCTATATCTAGGAATAAATTCAAATTTTAGGATAAACAATTTATTTGTTATTTTTAATATAATATAATATAATATAATTTTTAAAAAATTAATAAAAAAATTATACATAACAATTTTTATAGACGCTCATACATAACGGTTCAAAAACCGTTGTAAATGACTCTTATACATAACGGTTCTTTAACGTTATGAATAAACCGTTATAAAAGATGGTCATAGATAACGGTAGCACAACGGTTTTGTAATACCGTTATGTATGCAACTAATAGATAACGCAAAAACATAACGCATTTGTTCAAACCGTTATCTATGCATATAGACAACACTACATAGATAACGGATTTTTCCAAAACCGTTATCTATTCCTAAAAGTGCGCTCATACATAACGGTTTTTGAAAAAAACCGTTATCTATGCACTGTTATGTATGTAAACTTTTGTAGTAGTGCTTTTTAGCCTTACAAATATTAGATAATTATTTGGTTGATCAAGATCATCAATTAAGTCATTATGAAGTTTTCGAGTGATTTTGGATTCCTTAAATGGGGGATTGTTGAGTGATATTCGTAAAATAAGACAATATTTTAATTTAAATATAATGATATACCAATAAATTTGTAAACATATAATTAGCGATGGATTTGTTTCAAGATATAAACACGTAAAACATCTCATGCATGCATATTTTTGTGTTACAAGGTGATATAAATAAATGTTTCGAATTTATGAGACCATTATAGAGACGATCATGGCATAATGAACTAAATAAATAAATCATAATATAAATAAGAGACTATTTCTTTATAAAGACTTTTGGTCTTGGTCAACAACGTCAATTGCTAGATTTAAATTGGTAATTTAATGCAACAACACGTTATGAGACTCTTGGATTAATTTAGGGTCTTACGCAAAATCTAAAATTGCACTACATGAAAAATAAATTCGGTCAAATAAAAAAGTTCGGTCACTTACGAGGCCTAAATTTGATGTTACGTTTGTGAGAGGTCTTGGGTTCAATTCCGCCTGCGTGTGCAGGTAGTTTTCTCATTTTGTGTGAGTAGTAGTTTCACCTATGTGCGGTTATTTTCATAATTTTGTGTGATGTAAATGTCTCATCTACGCAAAATCTAAAATTGTACTACATGAAAAATAAATTCGGTCAAATAAAAAAGTTCGGTCACTTACGAGGCCTAAATTTGATGTTACGTTTGTGAGAGGTCTTGGGTTCAATTCCGCCTGCGTGTGCAGGTAGTTTTCTCATTTTGTGTGAGTAGTAGTTTCACCTATGTGCGGTTATTTTCATAATTTTGTGTGATGTAAATGTCTCATCTGCGTGCTAGTTGCTTATTTGATTATTAGATACATCTTGTAATTCAGAAAAAGAAATATGAAACCATTTAAATCTACAGCTTTTTTAGGACTTGGTCAGAAATGATGATGTGATTAAAGAATCAAAAGTCTAGTCAATAGGTCAATGTTTGGTCAAATAGGCAGCTTGCTTGTTTTTCTTCTTCTTCTGCAAACTAGTATTATAACCGTAACATGCACGGTATGAAAATATTTTCTTTAAGTCTTTAATTTATAGAAAATAATTCATAAGGTTATTGTTGATACATAGAGTAATATCCAGAGAATTAAAACTATAATAAATAATAATATGCACTATATTAAAATATAAGGTATACACCACTTGTCACCCTAACATTACATTTAAAAAAGAAAAACCTAGTCGATCCTTAACAATTTTTTATAAAGTTCTTAAAGCTACTAACAGAGTAGTATAATATTTTGCGAGAGCAAATTAAACAAACTAGATCATTTTTTTTTTCTTTTTGTAAATATTTATTTTCAAACACTTCAAAACATGCTTAATTTATAAGCTTCAATATCTTATAAAATGTTGATAAATTTTATTTTAACACAAAAATTGTGACCCTAAAATGAAGAATAAGAAGCTGAATGGAGTCTATCTGGGCCGACCCATACATTAAGTAAAGTTCCCAAAGCTGAGCCCAAGGCCCCAAAGCTTGGAGACCAAACTCTAAACTAATCCTCCTATCTTCTACTCCCTCCGTCCCTGAAATAAGTTCATCTTTTTCCATTTTGGGACGTCCCCCAAATAAGTTCCTCTTTCTTTCTTTTTATTTTTGGACAACTACCCCACCACTAATAATACTTTATTTATTCTTACTTTTCACTTTTTCACCACTCCCAATACTAATTATAACACTTTTCACCTTTTCACCACTCTCAATACTAATTATAACATATTTTTTTTCACTATCAATACACTTTGTCATTTTCCTTAAAACCCGTGCCGTCCCCAAAGAGGAACTTATTTTGGGGACGGAGGGAGTATATTTTTTTAGCCCATAACTGAAATTATAAGCTTCAAAATAAATGAAATACATCTTTCAAAAATAAGAAAAATTATAATAAACTATTAAAAAGATAACTTCATTAAATGAAATAATCCGTCGTTAAATATTATTCATTATTTTTCATTTATTTTTTTATCATTTTTTTAATTTACCGACGGAAATAGCGACGGAATTATTAGCGACGGAAAATAATCCGTCGTTAAATATTATTCATTATTTTTCATTTATTTTTTTATCATTTTTTTAAATTTATCGACAGAAAGAGCGACGGAATTATTAGCGACGGAAATATTCCGTCGCTAAATATAATTTTTTTTTAATTTTTAATTTTTTTTGTTATTTTTATTTTTTAAAAAATATTATTAATTTTTTTTAATTAATATTCTAATTTATTCTTATTTTTAAATTATTGAGAATATTTTAAATTTATTGTTATTTTCAACAATAATATATATATTTTTTAACTAACTATAATATTAATATTTTTTTATTTTAAATTCGATCGTATATTTAGCGTCATTCTTTCGTCGGCACCACAAGTCTTAGATATGACTTCAGCATATTCTAAGGTCATGAATAAATAATATTGTATATTAAAATATAGTTTAAATGAATTAATAGGTGATAGTTATATCAACAATACGCGTGTTCTGTACTGGTGACCACTCGAAAAGAACTTCAAGGTTAAGCGTGCTTGAATTAGAGCACAACTAAGATGGGTGACCCACTGGGAAGTTCGTCTTAACGTATGCAATTAAGTTCAAAATACATTAGAAATACCAAAATAATTGTGGAGAATAAAGCTAGATTGATATTAAAAAAAAAATTATTTTTTTATTATTTTTCGGAAAAAAAAATAACGACGGAATTTCAGTCCGTCGCTAAATAGCGACGGAAATTCCGTCGCTATTTCCGTCGCTATTGACTGACAAAGCCTTCGTCGTCGTTTTTCCGCCGACGGTCGCGCCGTTGTTATTTCCGTCGGTATTCGGTTTAGCGACCGGTTTTACGGCGACAGACGGCCTCCGTCGGCCTTCCGTCGTTGATTGAAAATAGCGACGGAAAATTGGGGATTAGCGACGGAAAATTCCGTCGCTAATCGCCCAGTTTCTTGTAGTGGCGGGATGCAGATGCTAGTGTATTTTAATTAATGAAGAAGACAAAATCTATACCTATTATAAAAGAGCCTTGTTTTACAAAATTTGATTTGCCTATTATGTCCCTATTTATATTAAAAAGGTAAGTTCCAATTTGATATTAATTCAAAATTAAATGGAAATTTTTTAATTATAATAAATTAAGTAGAAGCTTATCATGCCCTTATGGCCTTATATATTGCCAGAGTGGTTGGGGACTATATCTGCTATAAAAAGTTTCAAATCTCAATTAATTTTCTCCAGTTGACTTAATTACCTCTATAATTACCTCTATAATTTTTTTCCAGTTGACTTAATTACCTCTATAATTTTTTTTCCAGTTGACTTATTTTATTGATTTCAATAATGTTGCACATGACTTGTTCAATATCTCAATTGTGGAATCATAATATATACCAGATTGGTTGCCTTCTTTTCATTCACACTTCCCATAAACATATACAATATTGAAAGAATTAATCATGGCGGCTTATGGAGCTCTGGTTTCTCTTATGCATATCATAGATCGGATTGAAAAACATCCTTCCCCTCCAATTTCTATCCACAAACAGCAAGTTGAATCTCTCACTCAAAATGTTACCTTCTTGCAGGATTTTCTTGATGCTTATATTTCCCCGGTTGTGGATGACCATGAAGCGGATCCATTGGAGCGTCGCATTGCTGATGCAGTTTATGCAGCTGAGGATGTCATCGAATCCCAAATTGTGCTTCAAATTCATAACCAATCCAGAATTCGTGGGAAGATGTCCAGTTTTATCAACTTGTTTCGAGCTCGGTGCAAATGCACAACTATTGATAGAAATGAATTCGAGCTTGGTGTAAATGCATCTGAGGAGTTCTATCACGATCTACAGCAAGTGATAGAAGAAATGAATTTGATCAAGAAGGAAGCCATGGAGATTGCAGCCGCAGCTCAACTGCAGACAAAGGTCTCCTCAAGTCATGTTGTCTCCTCAACGTCCTCTTCCTCTGTGAAGGAAAGCAAGATGGTGGGTTTCGTCGAGGTGTTACTTGAAGTGCTGGATAAGCTCAGTGGAGGCCAACTCAGTCGCCAAATCATCCCAATTATGGGGATGGGCGGCACTGGTAAGACCACTCTTGCCCGACATGTATTTCAGCATGCGCTTGTTAAAGAGCATTTTGATATTTGTGCTTGGACTACGATTTCTCAAACTTATAATTTGAAAGAAACACTTAGAGAAGTTCTTTTCCAAGCAAGTGGGCATTCGAGTAGTGATTTGAGTGAGGGCGAATTGGGATTAAGACTATACCAGTATTTATGGGGTTGGAGGTATCTCATAATTATGGATGATATTTGGAGTATAGAGGTGTGGGACAAGATGAGGTCTTCCTTTCCTGATTGCAATAATGGGAGTCGAATAGTTATAACAACTAGGCTGTCAAACTTGACTTCCCAGTTGGGTGAGTCTTATGGCGTTGGTATGAAATTTCTAGATAAGCGTAGTAGTTGGGATTTGTTCTGTAAGACTGTGTTTGGGGGAGAAAGCTTTCCACCCGAGTTGAAGAAAATTGGAAAGAATATTGTAGCAAATTGTAAAGGGCTTCCTTTATCAATTGCTACAATTGGAGGTCTTTTGGCAAAATCTGAGCGCACTAGAGAATATTGGGCGCGTATAGAGCAAAATTTGAATTCAATTGTTATTACGAATAATGATGAATTTTGCTTGAAAATATTGCGAATGAGCTATACCTATCTGCCCAACTATTTGAAACCATGTTTTCTGTATATGGGTGTTTTTGAGGAAGATCGTTCAATTCGTGCCTCAATGCTGAAGAAGCTATGGGTTTCTGAAGGATTTTTAAAACCCGCGAGTGGAAAATGTTGGGAAACAATAGCAGAAGAGTACTTGAAGGAGTTGGTAGATAGAAATCTGATTTTAGTTGATGAGTTGGGGTTTAGTGGAAATGTAAAGTTTTGTAAGATTCATGATTTGTTGAGGGACGTGTGCTTGAAAGAAGTTGAAAAGGAGAGGTTTTATCATATCATAGAAAAGACTCCTTCAGTCATAGATAAGGAACGTCGTCGGGTTGTTTTTAAAAATGACTAGAAAAGACTCCTTCAGTCATATACATGTGTCAGCCAGAAGGATTTGTTGTGAAAGGAAAGGAGTCACAAGTTTGCTTGCTGCAGAAATCTTTATATGGTTTAAAACAGAGTCCAAGGCAATGGAACAAGAGATTCGATGAGTTCATGATGAGCATTGGATTTAAGAGATCACTACATGACATATGTGTGTATCTTAAGAGAACTAAGGGTGGAAATTTGGTATATTTACTGCTGTATGTTGATGATATGTTGATAGCAAGTAAGTTCATGTCTGATGTGAATGAAATTAAGAGAGCACTTAGTACTGAGTTTGACATGAAAGACTTGGGTAAAGCAAGAAGAATTCTGGGAATAGATATAAAAAGATATCTTTTGGTGAGATACATTGAGAAGAATTCTGGGAAGAATTCTGGGAAAAGATACATTGAGAAGCAACACCACATGAGAAGAACAAGAGAGAGAGACAGAGATACATTGGTGAAGACACCAAAAACCAGTACCTCGGATTGAAATCGCAGACTTGAGGCGGCTTGGAGAAAGGGGAGCTCGCGCCTCGGGCTTCTCAATCGAGTAAAATGGCTGGGTGGATCTCACTGAGAGTCAGGCGGCGGAGCGATGGAGTCAACGGCGGAGCAGCTCCGAGGCGCCATGGGGTGACCGAAGGAGATAGGAGCAGCGGTGACCACCTAGGGTTCGAGAGTTGGGGGCTGAAACATTGAGAAGCAATACCACATGAGAAGAACAAGAGAGAGAGACAGAGATACATTGGTGAAGACACCAAAAACCAGTACCTCGGATTGAAATCGCAGAGAAATCGCAGACTTGAGGCGGCTTGGAGAAAGGGGAGCTCGCGCCTCGGGCTTCTCAATCGAGTAAAATGGCTGGGTGGATCTCACTGAGAGTCAGGCGGCGGAGCGATGGAGTCAACGGCGGAGCGGCTCCGAGGCGCCATGGGGTGACCGAAGGAGATAGGAGCAGCGGCGACCACCTAGGGTTCGAGAGTTGGGGGCTGAAACATTGAGAAGCAACACCACATGAGAGAGGCACGAGATGTTGCGTCGGCCGATAAAATGGCAGGGGAAAAGATATGGAGGCGGCATAGGGAAGCTGTTGAGTCGCCCGGAGTAGGGTGGCGCAGGGAGGTCGGGGAGAGGATTGGAAAGAAGATGGAGGTGGCTGGGAATGATAGGTTGGCTCTAGGGCTTAAATCTAATTCATAACTTTACCTTTTTTTATTTTTAATATCTTACAGTAAAATAAATTGAAAATAGGCTATAAAATCGGTTTTTAACCGGTTTGATAGAGTTTAAGTAAAATCGGTTTCGTAATATAACTACGACACCACAACAAAGAAACCGGTAATAAAATACCGGTTTCTATTAGCGCTTTTTTTTATAAAAGAAACCGGTTATATCTACGAAACCGGTTTTTTAGGCTACGAAACCGGTTTTTAGTCAAAACCGGTTTCTTTTTAGTGGTTTTTATTTGAATTTTTGTTGTAGTGGATGTAAAGAAAAGGGTGAGCTTATGCTGTTACAATCTGATTATATCTTAAAGGTTCTCAGGAGATTCAACATGAATGAAGCAAAGGCAGCTAGTGTTCCATTAGCTCAAAATATTAAACTTGATGAAAAGCAGAAACCTAGTACTAAGAAAGAAGAACAGGAGATGAGTAAAGTTCCTTATGCAAATGTTGTTGGGAGTATTATGTACTCTATGATTTGTACAAGGCCAGATTTGGCTCATTCTATAAGTGTAGCTAGTAGATTCATGGGAAATCCAGAAAGAGCTCATTGGGAAGCTTTGAAAGCTATTCTTAGATATCTAAAGGCTACTTCAAATGTAGGAATTCTGTTTAAGAAAGGTAGTAATACAAGAGATGATGTATTGCTTGGTTATGTTGATTCTGACTATGCAACAAGCATAGACACTAGAAAATCTCAAACAGGTTATGTCTTTTTGGTGCTGCTGTCAGCTGGAAATCAATGCTTCTGTCACAGCCCACTATCCCAATGACGGGTTAACAGGGGTTATGACTTGGGATGAACAATAAGAAATGGAAATGGACAATTACTTAACATTAAAGTATATGAAAATATCACTTATAGATAAAAAGCTAGGATCATATATGATCATTTGGATACTTATAAAACATACACATAAAAGAGAACTGATTAAGGTGGTTTACCCAATAACACGTGTAACAACTTCATAATATAGAGTTATCCTAATCAAAGTGTTTTGCAGCGGAAAACGTGTGAGATATACATATGAAGATGTATACTCAAGGTTACATTTCTTGAAATGTCAAAGGAACACCCGCTCAACATCATTCCATTCCATCAACTGCTCAACCTGCACATTTAGAAATACATGCAGGGCTGAGTATAAAAATACTCAGTGGGCATAGCCGAAAATACAACATGCATACATATATAAATTGAACTGCCATAACAGTAACACACAGGGGTTTTCTTAAATGACCTGCGCTTACTAAAATATTTCTTTCATTTTCATAAAGTCGATCGGCCGATCATTTTCCTTCATATGATCCATATCTGTTCCTTTCTGTCACGCGCCGGGAAGGAGGCCTCCTTACCACGGACGCCAAGACCGGTCGCAAGCGACTCGCGGTCTCCATGAGTGTACACGTTAACCCTAGCTAGCGACCTTTGTCTAGCATAGGATCCCAATTGGATTTCCTTTAAAGTTGGCGAACCAACACAGATAGGATACATACGTAAAACATAAACATTTTTGGCAGTCAATCATTTCATAAACATTTCATTTCATTTCATAAACATGTCATTTTCATTTCATAAGAGTCATTTATCATTTGGGCATAATAATAAACTGAAATTAACAGTTAAAATCATCTCATGCATATATTCGTATAAGAGGCCTACGATACGCAGGGGATCTCTATATACGTATAGTAAAAGTAATGCCCACCTGGATAGGCAAAGCCTGAAGATCATAATCACATAACCTGTCTTGGGAAAACAGTGCTAATCCCCTTGGTCCACAAAACCTACAAGAAATTCTATTCTTAATAGGTCTCCTTGAATCTAATCTTAAGTCATGGTGTAGTGCTTAACATTCTATGATTCACTTAGCCGGGTTTTTAATGAATAAATAATTAAAAACATTTCTCTTGAGTTAAGAACACCAACAATATTCTTACTCATCTTTCTTTAATAATTGGAATTATAAATAAAACCAATTAAATCATAAATACTTTTTATTTCATGATGCAAATGAAATGTCATGTCATGCTTAGCATATGATAAGTAATTACTTAAAATATGCACTTAATAATAATTTAATATTATTATAAAAATTATCCTTTAAATAAATTAATCAAACTAATAATAGTTCAATTAATTAAAAATAAGAAAGCCCAATTTAATTAATTGAAGGCAATCCAAAGTCTTTAAAAATAATTAATCAAACTAATTAATAGTCTAATTAAATAAAATAGGGAAGCCATTTAAATAGATGAAATAGAGCTCATGCTTAAATAAATAATAGCCCATATAAATTTAAAAGATGAGGCCCAACTCAATAAAATATGAATGGCCCAGACTGAATAAAATAAATCGGGCCCAGCTAAATAAAATTAAAAATCGGCCCAAGCTTTTAAAAATCGCAGCCCAAATCTATTTAAAAATCGAAGCCCATCACTCATAAAAATCGGCCCAATACTCGGCCCAAATAAGGAAATAACAAAGCCCAACCTTTAAAATTTTCGGCCCATATGCTCAAGCCCACTCCAAAGCCCATCTGAAACAAAAATAAACAAAAATCCCGGCCCAATACTCGGCCCAATTCGCAACCCACCCCAAAGCCCAACACTCAAACCCTATACCCCTTCTTTCTCCCTTTTCTCGTCTCTCTGCCTCACAACGCACACACTCATACCAGCTGCGCAGCAGCACCCCTTTTCCTCCTTCTCTCGATCTTTTCCGGCGCAGCACACACACACACTCACGCATACACAGACGCGGCTGCACCCTCTCCCCTCCTCTCGATCTTTTCCGGCGGCGGTAGTAGCGCCGCCTCCGCCGTCCCCTGACTCCCCTTCGACCTCTCTCTTTCTCTCTTCACGTCGGAAGTACGATGCCGCGGAGACTCGCCGGAGGCGCAAGCAGCGACGAGCTACCGCCACCAGCTCTCTCTCTGACCTCTCTCTTCGGCTGGTAACAGCCGCCATACGCTGCCACCATCGCCGATTCCCAGCCCTCAAGCTTTCTCTCTCTCTCACTTACTCGGCCAGACTGACAGCAGCAGCTTCACGCCACTACAGCCGTCTGCCGGCTCACAGCCAAAACGCCCCTTCCCTGACTTGACTCGGCAGCCGACGGCAGTAGCTTTCGCCCCGCCGTCGCCGCTCACCCTCTGAAACTCCCTCTCTGCCCGTCCTTGGCTGGGCAGCAGCGGCACCACCGCCGCCAAACCCAGCCTCCCTCATCTCTCTCCGACGAACAGCGGCTGCCAGACCGCCGCCGCCAAGTTCTGACCCAGCCCACAGAAGACATGCACCCTCGGCTTCACTCTTCTCTCGGCTGAAACAGGCCCGACATCCCACCGCGAAGAGCGGCGCCCGAGCCCTAGCTCCCTCTCTCTCACCGTGGCCGGGCGACAGCAGCGCCGCTGCCGTGCCGTGCCTCCGTCCACCTCCCGACTCAACACAACAAGTTCGAACAGAGAAAGTTAAAGCTTCAAGACTCAAAAACTCATGCTTCATTCTATTCATTTTCTTGTTTTAAAAACATAAATATAAGTATATTGTTCTTCTATATAAAACATCATTTTGTTTTTAGCGAAATACACATATGTATATAAATCTTGATGGAATGATGCAACGAATGTGAGTTGGTGTATCTCTGCTTGGGGAAAGTTTAAATCTTTCTATTATGAAGCATAAAATGGATGTGCCTTAAACACGCAGCAAAACAATTAATGGAGTTTTTAAAAGATGAAACCTTGTGATGGTTCTTTGAGCTGGGGGCCTGGGATGATCTGCAAAGCATTTCTTGAATTGATTGTTGTGGGTTGGAAGATGGAAGCATCAACCCAGCTATGTAGTTGCGAAAAGGTGGGTGTAGTGGGTATGGGAGTAGGTGGGTGTAGTGGGTATGGGAGTAGGTAGATATTGAATTAAATAAAATAAAATAAAAAGTCTTCCCGGTTGTATTATGAAAACTGTAATAATTCTTCAGTGTTTGCTTAAATAAAAGCTCGTGAAAATGCTTTGAATGCTAAATTAAATAACTAAATTTACAAATGTTTTTGTAAATTATATTTATTTTTGTTGGAATTAAAAAAATAAATTCATTTTCTTTATATCCGGCGTGAATCATCTTACTTCTAAATTTCGAAAATAAATTCTAAATTTAACTCAGGGAAACGGGGTATTACATTCCTCCCTCCTTATAAAAATTCCGTCCTCGGAATTGCATATCTGGTATTCTATCTTGTGATACTAGTCATTCGTTTCATTCATCTCTTTTGTGGCCTTTTCCATCCTGCGATGGTTCCACTACATGACGAGAACAATATTATTGCCTCGTAAAACTTGAATCTTGCGATCAAGTATTTGGACTGATTTCTCTTCACAACTTAGGTCCTGGCTAGGACTACTTTATCTTGCTTAATCACATGCTTTCTTAATTGCGAGATGCTATACGTATTGTATACATCCACAATGCTTGGTGGCAGAGCCAACTTATAGACTACAAAGGCCTAACTTATCTAGGATCTCAAAAGGTCCTATATAACGGGGTCGTAACTTGCCCTTCTTTCCGAAACGTATAACTCCCTTTGAGGGAGAGACTTCGAGGAAAACTCGATCCCCAACATTAAATTCTAATTCCGATCGGCGTTTATCGGCGTAAGACTTTTGTCTATCTTGAGTTTCTTTGTTTCTTTGCTTGATGTGGTCGACTTTCTCAATCATCTATTGGACCAGTTTAGGACCTAACAACATTCTTTCACCCACTTCATCTTAGTAAAGTGGTGAACTACCTTAATTGTTTCCTTCGTCCTAAGTCACCTTCTCAGATTTGACTAGGAAATTCTAACATCAAACTTTTCTCATCATCTTGGTAACTTTCACTTAAAGATTAATGGCACTCCTTCTGCCATGTAAACTCATTTTCTCATTTCCAAATGATTATTTAATGGGGTTTCTAAGTTTCCATTGTGGTGGCGTTCCAACTTTATTCTTGCTGTAGCTTCTGGCACTTTAGCCAAAGCATTCACTCTCTTACCTTGAGCCTACTAGCCTTGGGGTTGGGTTATACCTTAAGTTTAGTTCTAGTGCTTTCCTTCCATTTCCTTTTTCTTTACCTCCATCTTGAGGTGGTATACATATCTTGTTTGTGCGTGAACTTTTTCCTTCTCCAATTGTTGTAGTGACTCGGTGGTGAGAATCTCGTTCATTGCTTGTTCATTCATAATATCTCCCTAGTTTACTAGGGAAATTGAAAATCTCATGCCGCGATTCATTTACGAACTTCTTTACGCATTTCTCATTATTCATTTATAAATGACTTAAATAAGCATTTTAAACTCCATTAAAAATGAATTGATTTAAAACATTTTAATCCTTTTAAAATCCATTTTCATAAAGCCTTAACTCATGCTCTATCTCATATTCTATCTCTTTACTCATCTCTATATAAACTCTCCACTCATCTCAAATCCTTAAGTTCAAGGATAAGTTTCAAGAAAATCATGGTACTAAGTCTCGATTTATCTCTCATATAAGGCTCGTTCAATCTCGTTCAACACATAGACAACACAATTACATAAGGCATATAAGAAAACACAATCAAACATTATCAAAACATGCTCTGTTTTTACACTGACTCAACTTTCAAATCTAACCTGTTCTTACTCCGACACCTCCTGGACTCGAGACTCATACCAAAAGAAAGGTCTTCGAGTCTATTTTCATATAAAAAAAGTAGAGTCAAAAACTCCAAGTATTGTAGGAGATATGACTGTTTTACTACAGTCTACCATATTCGGCAGTTTTGAGCAATCGAAAACTTGGATTTTTGAAAAATAGTAAATGTTGTCAAACTGAGCTCAAATTTTGTGGATATCTAGCTAACACAATAAGGTTAATACCATAAAATTTTGGAAAGCTAGATCACACAGGAAGCTACTGAAATGAATGACTCTTTCCCCTGCTCTCTGAAACTCTCGGTAGTAATATGCAATTTCAGTTTTGTATTTTATAAAAATAGTAAATGAAGTCCAAATGACTTGAAATTTTACCGATGTTCTCAAGACTTATGTAGAGACTTGGTATAAAATTTTCAAAGCTTTTTGACATTGAAAAACCGTCGATCACAGTAGGTCAGTAGGCCTACGAAATTCACCAAAATCTCATCTCAAACTCTTAAAATACTCAACCCAACATTCCTTAAAGGAAACTCATCAAAGCTCATTATAATGCTCATCATACTCAAATCTTGACTCTCTTCTTACATCATAACCTCAAATCTCTAGTAAAACGTTTCAATGAACGCATCATTAAAATTCTCTTCTCATTTTCATGATCAAAATTACTCAATTATTCAAACATGATCTCATTCATCATATAAATCATTATACACATATAGATTCCCTTTTATCATGTACTAAACTCTAATGAAACTTCATGTATCATCATAAAACTCTTAATAAAACATGACAAACTTTCACATAATGGTCATAAAGCAATTAGACCTCATTTTATCAATCATCGTCTTCTCACAATATGAAAACTCAAAAACTCATACAAACTAAACTAAGTCAAAAATTTTCTTAGCCAACAAAAGACTTACTCAAACATAATTATACACTAATATCATGCTCAAATACATATATCTTAAGCCAAAATCACTTTAATAACACATAGGCAAAAAGTCCTAATTTTTATTAAACTAAACTCTTTTGAAAATATCACTAATCATGTATAACCTATTGATCAAATCATAGATCTAACATCCTAGGTTACCAATTAGCACAAATCAACATCATAAAACAAGATCACATATAGATACATATGTATGTCATCTTCTTCCTCAAACTAACACTTTTCATTTTTCATTTCTCAACCTCAAGCTTCAATCTCATCCATCATTAATCATCTAGATCATCTCATAACTCAAATCCATCATCAATACATCAATTGATTCATAGGATCTCAACATCCCAATTTTAGGTAAACTAACCTAATAGAAAAATCTATATCTCATGGCTAATCATCAAGATATTCATATATATTAACTTAATAATTATCAATCATCATATAAATCATCGACTCACAATTTCCCAAATTTTTTTTTTTTTTTTTTTTTTTAAACTAAACTCAATCGACTTTCACATCTCAAAGCATATACTTTCACAACACACATCAATCATCAACAAACACCACATAGATCTCATTTTTTTTTTCCCAAATCAAGGAAAGAAAAAGAAAATTTTCTGAAGGGTAAAGACCCATTTTTTTGAAAATTTTAAGAACAAGGGAGAGGTGATTTTCTTTCTTCATACAACATCATTCAAGCAAGATTTATGGAATACATGACCACTTACCCAAATTTCTCACCAAAACTCACATTTTCTCACTCTAGCTTGGAAGCCTTTCTTCAATGATTCTCTTGAATATAAGTAGCTAGGATGTGTTTATGGAAGATTTTAGAGTGGATTGAGGTGTTTTGTAAAATTTTTGGAAGCTTCGAAGGTCTCTTCAATGGAGGAAAATGGAGGAAAGTGAGAGAAAGAGGGAGAGAGGTGTTGGTCGAAAATGATGAGTGAGTAGTGAGAGAGGATTTTGCAAGATTGTAAATGATCTTGTGATCTTTAAAGAGGATTTTGTAATCTTAAGAAAATATTGACAATTAATGCCTTGATCTCTCTCTCTCTAATTTCTACACTATCTCTCTAATCTCTACACTCTCTTCAATAATCTCTACACTTGGCAAATTGTGGTATTCAGTCACATGGTAGGGAAATTAAAGTAATATTGTGAGAAGGGTGATTAAAAATAAATCACAATAACTATGGAAATGTACTAATTAATAAAATACCAATACATAATTATTCATGTGACCACATAAAATAATTATAGCACTAATATTAGTGCACTCACTCAATTATAATATTCCTCTCATAGGAAAAATAATTTTAAAACAAAATATATGCTTGGAAATATTTTCATTAACCGGCATTCTTTGATTTCTCGGTAAAAATAAACTGCACTTGCTTTAGAAACTTAATTAAAATTCCAAGTGCTAATATCCTCAAATAAAAATCATAATAACTTGCTCACAATGACATACGTAACAAAACTCACATAATCAATCAGTCACGTAATTTCACATAATATCACGTCAAAGCAGTCGGCAAACACAGACAAACTAGACGTCTCTCCGACCGATTTTTTTTTTTTTTTTTTTTTTTTTTATCAAGGTTTTTCACTCTTTCTTTCTCGACTCTATTTCCAACTCATTATTCCTATTTTCTTAATAGGACAGTCAATCTCTCTGACATCTCAGTATTCTCAATAGTGTTAAGACACTATCTCACAACATAGGGAAAAGTACGGGGTGTTACATGTACTTATCAAATTTAGATAAAATTCATGACTTCATGCATAACTTAAAATTCATGTGGCTCATATAAATACACTTAACTCACCAATTAAAACTTATGCACCACATTTATAAAAATTTTCCTTTAACTAAGCACATTAAAACACATATATAATGATTAAATCATATCAGATAAATCAAACCAGTTTTTATTATAAATGGATGCCGAATCCTAATTATTAATAATTAAGCCCTTAATCAGGGATTAAAAGTCGGGGTATGACATACTATCCACTTTAAAAGAAATTTCGTCACGAAATTTGTACCACAGAAAATAATTCTGGGTACTTCTCATTCATGCTAGAATCGAGTTCCCACATCGCCTTTTCTTGATCATAGTGCTTCCAAAGAACTATTACTAAGGGTATCGACTTATTCCTTAGTACTTTAACTTTCCGATCTAGAATAGATTCGGGTCTCTCCTCATATCAATTGGATTCCTAATTCCAATTTATATACACGAGATTTACTTGAGAATAAGTTCCCTCGTCCTTTTTCGGCGGTTCATTTTGCTCCTACCTCATTCCTAGGGCTCATCTACGGAGTATCCTATTTTCCAAAGACCAAAATGGTCATCAACCCATTTCTTGTTACCTATCACATGCATAACACTTTTTTTTTATGAATATATCTTAAAACTATCATAGACCAATTAACTTAAGTCCTCGTACTCGAACACTATATTACAGTCTTAGCTAGAACTCTGAATTTCTATCATAATGAGTGGTCGATATCATTTATAGGACAAAAACTAATCTCAACCAATCACAATGAGACACAATTATATGAAGTCATAGTTTGGGTAGTATACTACATCGGTAGACTAACATTTCTTGGTCATATCAAACAAGGGAATCTATTATGACAACTCACGAGTTGCAAGGCTCAAACTCAACACAACATCAAAGCAAGGTGTTGTAGAAATTGTTCAAGAGAATCAAAAGAATGACCAGAGGGTATGAAATGATTAACTACTAGGTCGAACAAAATGACCTCGAGTATGAACCCATCTGGCTTTTCAACCGAAAGTTGAAACACATGGGTTTTCAACCCAAAAGACGTCTACTGAGATTTGGATCATGTGGACTGGCCAGGTCCAACATCATCACCTCCCAGTCACACGAGAAACATCGTCCCGAACTTGAAGGGCCATGAACATACTATACATAACAAAACATAAGTTCATTATGACAATTAAACTTATCTTAAGGTTCCCTATCCTATTGATCTCAAACCCCAAACCTCTCTTAAGACATATACACACAGACATACGTACATAGGCAAAATACTCTATTCATAAAATCTATCCTGTAGCAAAAGTCGATTTGATATTCCGTCGTACTTGAACATTTGAACGTAGAGACTATGGTTCAACCTTTGATGCAACGTTTACCTTGAATTTGTCTTGTATCGTCATTATGTGCTTTTCCTTTACCTCGTACATATCTTTTCATTCCCCTTTGTAGTTCAAAAGAACCATCATTTTCTTAAGGGAGCTGAAATGCTCTAAGTTCTCTTTCATTCTTCTACCTCATCACCTTAAGAATCTAAATTGTAGAGATATCCTACTAATCTAGTAGTCCATGTTCTTTTAAAATTGTGATCATGCAACTTATAGCAATCTATGTTCTCCGGAAAAACATATGTCAATTTTTGTATCATTCGTCTGATCATAACATCATAGATTGCGAAAATATGCCATGAAAGGCAAAACATTCAACATTTCATCATAACATGCTCTTCACATAAACATATTCATGAAGCATTTTAGAACATTAACATCTTTAAAACGTTGAAACTGCAGTTACCTTCTTTCCTTGATTGAGCACGATGCAATGGAGTGTTGAGCGGTGCCATATGAACCCGTATAAGTCTAAAGAATCAAACTAGACTCGACTCTTCAGAATAAGGTTTCTAGGGCCAGAGCGAACGAACCGCTCTGATACCACTCTGTCACAGCCCACTATCCCAATGACGGGTTAACAGGGGTTATGACTTGGGATGAACAATAAGAAATGGAAATGGACAATTACTTAACATTAAAGTATATGAAAATATCACTTATAGATAAAAAGCTAGGATCATATATGATCATTTGGATACTTATAAAACATACACATAAAAGAGAACTGATTAAGGTGGTTTACCCAATAACACGTGTAACAACTTCATAATATAGAGTTATCCTAATCAAAGTGTTTTGCAGCGGAAAACGTGTGAGATATACATATGAAGATGTATACTCAAGGTTACATTTCTTGAAATGTCAAAGGAACACCCGCTCAACATCATTCCATTCCATCAACTGCTCAACCTGCACATTTAGAAATACATGCAGGGCTGAGTATAAAAATACTCAGTGGGCATAGCCGAAAATACAACATGCATACATATATAAATTGAACTGCCATAACAGTAACACACAGGGGTTTTCTTAAATGACCTGCGCTTACTAAAATATTTCTTTCATTTTCATAAAGTCGATCGGCCGATCATTTTCCTTCATATGATCCATATCTGTTCCTTTCTGTCACGCGCCGGGAAGGAGGCCTCCTTACCACGGACGCCAAGACCGGTCGCAAGCGACTCGCGGTCTCCATGAGTGTACACGTTAACCCTAGCTAGCGACCTTTGTCTAGCATAGGATCCCAATTGGATTTCCTTTAAAGTTGGCGAACCAACACAGATAGGATACATACGTAAAACATAAACATTTTTGGCAGTCAATCATTTCATAAACATTTCATTTCATTTCATAAACATGTCATTTTCATTTCATAAGAGTCATTTATCATTTGGGCATAATAATAAACTGAAATTAACAGTTAAAATCATCTCATGCATATATTCGTATAAGAGGCCTACGATACGCAGGGGATCTCTATATACGTATAGTAAAAGTAATGCCCACCTGGATAGGCAAAGCCTGAAGATCATAATCACATAACCTGTCTTGGGAAAACAGTGCTAATCCCCTTGGTCCACAAAACCTACAAGAAATTCTATTCTTAATAGGTCTCCTTGAATCTAATCTTAAGTCATGGTGTAGTGCTTAACATTCTATGATTCACTTAGCCGGGTTTTTAATGAATAAATAATTAAAAACATTTCTCTTGAGTTAAGAACACCAACAATATTCTTACTCATCTTTCTTTAATAATTGGAATTATAAATAAAACCAATTAAATCATAAATACTTTTTATTTCATGATGCAAATGAAATGTCATGTCATGCTTAGCATATGATAAGTAATTACTTAAAATATGCACTTAATAATAATTTAATATTATTATAAAAATTATCCTTTAAATAAATTAATCAAACTAATAATAGTTCAATTAATTAAAAATAAGAAAGCCCAATTTAATTAATTGAAGGCAATCCAAAGTCTTTAAAAATAATTAATCAAACTAATTAATAGTCTAATTAAATAAAATAGGGAAGCCATTTAAATAGATGAAATAGAGCTCATGCTTAAATAAATAATAGCCCATATAAATTTAAAAGATGAGGCCCAACTCAATAAAATATGAATGGCCCAGACTGAATAAAATAAATCGGGCCCAGCTAAATAAAATTAAAAATCGGCCCAAGCTTTTAAAAATCGCAGCCCAAATCTATTTAA
This sequence comes from Salvia miltiorrhiza, assembly GCF_028751815.1. Classification (NCBI taxonomy): domain Eukaryota; kingdom Viridiplantae; phylum Streptophyta; class Magnoliopsida; order Lamiales; family Lamiaceae; genus Salvia; species Salvia miltiorrhiza. Next base: position 57,681,960 of record NC_080393.1, read on the forward strand.
AAATCGAAGCCCATCACTCATAAAAATCGGCCCAATACTCGGCCCAAATAAGGAAATAACAAAGCCCAACCTTTAAAATTTTCGGCCCATATGCTCAAGCCCACTCCAAAGCCCATCTGAAACAAAAATAAACAAAAATCCCGGCCCAATACTCGGCCCAATTCGCAACCCACCCCAAAGCCCAACACTCAAACCCTATACCCCTTCTTTCTCCCTTTTCTCGTCTCTCTGCCTCACAACGCACACACTCATACCAGCTGCGCAGCAGCACCCCTTTTCCTCCTTCTCTCGATCTTTTCCGGCGCAGCACACACACACACTCACGCATACACAGACGCGGCTGCACCCTCTCCCCTCCTCTCGATCTTTTCCGGCGGCGGTAGTAGCGCCGCCTCCGCCGTCCCCTGACTCCCCTTCGACCTCTCTCTTTCTCTCTTCACGTCGGAAGTACGATGCCGCGGAGACTCGCCGGAGGCGCAGCAGCGACGAGCTACCGCCACCAGCTCTCTCTCTGACCTCTCTCTTCGGCTGGTAACAGCCGCCATACGCTGCCACCATCGCCGATTCCCAGCCCTCAAGCTTTCTCTCTCTCTCACTTACTCGGCCAGACTGACAGCAGCAGCTTCACGCCACTACAGCCGTCTGCCGGCTCACAGCCAAAACGCCCCTTCCCTGACTTGACTCGGCAGCCGACGGCAGTAGCTTCGCCCCGCCGTCGCCGCTCACCCTCTGAAACTCCCTCTCTGCCCGTCCTTGGCTGGGCAGCAGCGGCACCACCGCCGCCAAACCCAGCCTCCCTCATCTCTCTCCGACGAACAGCGGCTGCCAGACCGCCGCCGCCAAGTTCTGACCCAGCCCACAGAAGACATGCACCCTCGGCTTCACTCTTCTCTCGGCTGAAACAGGCCCGACATCCCACCGCGAAGAGCGGCGCCCGAGCCCTAGCTCCCTCTCTCTCACCGTGGCCGGGCGACAGCAGCGCCGCTGCCGTGCCGTGCCTCCGTCCACCTCCCGACTCAACACAACAAGTTCGAACAGAGAAAGTTAAAGCTTCAAGACTCAAAAACTCATGCTTCATTCTATTCATTTTCTTGTTTTAAAAACATAAATATAAGTATATTGTTCTTCTATATAAAACATCATTTTGTTTTTAGCGAAATACACATATGTATATAAATCTTGATGGAATGATGCAACGAATGTGAGTTGGTGTATCTCTGCTTGGGGAAAGTTTAAATCTTTCTATTATGAAGCATAAAATGGATGTGCCTTAAACACGCAGCAAAACAATTAATGGAGTTTTTAAAAGATGAAACCTTGTGATGGTTCTTTGAGCTGGGGGCCTGGGATGATCTGCAAAGCATTTCTTGAATTGATTGTTGTGGGTTGGAAGATGGAAGCATCAACCCAGCTATGTAGTTGCGAAAAGGTGGGTGTAGTGGGTATGGGAGTAGGTGGGTGTAGTGGGTATGGGAGTAGGTAGATATTGAATTAAATAAAATAAAATAAAAAGTCTTCCCGGTTGTATTATGAAAACTGTAATAATTCTTCAGTGTTTGCTTAAATAAAAGCTCGTGAAAATGCTTTGAATGCTAAATTAAATAACTAAATTTACAAATGTTTTTGTAAATTATATTTATTTTTGTTGGAATTAAAAAAATAAATTCATTTTCTTTATATCCGGCGTGAATCATCTTACTTCTAAATTTCGAAAATAAATTCTAAATTTAACTCAAGGAAACGGGGTATTACAGCTTCAGTCAGTAGTGGCTTTATCTACTACTGAGGCAGAGTATATGGCTCTTACTGAGGCCATTAAAGAAGGTATCTGGTTAAGAGGTATGTTACAAGAGCTTGGTCTGAAACTGGAAGTTGTTCCTATTATGTGTGATAGCCAAAGTGCTATACATTTAGCCAAACACCAGGTATATATTCCATGAACGCTCAAAACATATAGATGTTCGGTTGCACTTTGTGAGAGATATTGTGGAAAAAGGTGAAGTAAAGGTGATAAAGGTGGGAACTGAAGACAATGCAGCAGACATGCTGACTAAGTCTTTGCCAGTTTCTAAATTCAAGTTTTGTCTTAAATTGATTAAGGTATGCTCTCTTACAGAGAGCACTTTGGTTTACTAATGTTTGTTGTTGGTTGAGTAGCACAGGTATAGATAAGATATGAGCTATGGAGTCAAGGTGGAGATTGTTGTATGTGACTACATATCTCATACATATATATACAGGGGTTTAAGTGAAAATACTGGAAGATGGAGGAGTCATTTGCAATAAGCTGAAGTTCACAACAGAATCTGTTTTAACAGACTCGGTTGCAAGCAGCCAACTTGCGGGTGTCTTGGTGATCAAGTCTTTAGTTAGTTTTACCCAAATTTCTGTATATATACTCTTTGTAGATTATAGTGTTAGGATTGATGAGATTCGGCTAAAAAGAAAGAGAGAAATCTAGAGAAACAGTAGCTAGAAAGTAGCTTGTGAGCTGTGAGATTTTCTTCTTTTGTTGCTGATTGTAACTTGTAAATTCTTGCTTGATTCATAGTGAAACTCATCTGTAGCTGTGCTACCGTGGATGTAGATCTCTGTTGAGATCGAACCACGTAAAATTCCTGGTGTCTCGATTCTTGTTTTTCGTTTTAGAGCATTCAAACTTCTACTTTCAATTCTTGTTTGTGAATTCTGTTTTGCAAACTGAAATCGAGTGTTGAAAGTTGTGTTTCTTGGAGTTGTGAGATTGTGATCGTAGCTCAACTTTATTACAGACCCGGTATAATTCGAAAGCTCAGTAGACCCGGCCCGTTTGACAGCTCTACCCCTAAGGGAACATTCAAAGGATGCAAACTTTAATCCATACGCCCCACCATTGCCCTCTTTTTTTAAGTTTAAAAAAAAAAAAACAAACGAACAAACATCAAAACAAAATTGATCATGTCACAAAAATAAATTTATTTTGTTGCATTATGATTTTATAGTGACACATATTGATTCTATGAGATGTGCCATAAATTCTCTTAAAACTTTAGTTAGGCATAATAAATTTCAAATGCATCCACATATATATTCATATATTTTTATTACATATAAAGACAAAACTGATCATGTCACAAAAATAAATTTATTTTGTTGCATTATGATTTTATAGTGACACATATTGATTCTATGAGATGTGCCATAAATTCACTTAAAGCTTTAGTTAGGCATAATAAATTTCAAATGCATCCACATATATATTCATATATTTTTATTACATATAAAAATGTAAGTAAATTTTATGCAATTTATAATAAATTTTGTGACTGATATTGATGTAATTAAATTTTTCTATACATAAAATTATTATAAAAATATTTTTGTTACATAGATATACAAGTCTCACAATATATTTCGTTACATAGGGAATTGTAGAGTTAGAGGATTTATTAGGATAGTAATATAAATTGATTTGAATTACAATAAATTCTCAACTCATTTTAAAATTTTCGAGCTTGCAAAAATAGGACACTAATTAAAATAGGCCGAAAATTATCATGCGAGTGCATTACTTATTTATTAATGTCCTATACTTTTGCAAACTTAAAAAAAATTGCCCTAATTTTCAAATCAATCTAAATTATTGTCCTAAAAAAACCCTCCAATCAAATTTACAAAATTTTAGCAAAATAAATATCCGAAAAAATAACAAAATTTAATACTATTAGATAAAAATAAATAATATTTTTTTAAAATCTAATTTTCAAAAAAATAAAAAAATAATATCTGAAAATAAATCTAGTATTATTTTTAGGAGAAACACAAAATTAGTTGAAACAAATTAAGAAAAAACAAATAAACACAAAATTTAGGAGTAATAATTTTGAAAATAAATAAATAATATTAGTTTAGAAAAAAAAAATAGCTGAAACAAATCTAGGATTATTTTAACAAGAAACACTAAATTATTGGTAACAAATCAATAATAAAATTTAAAAACAAATAAATCAAAAAAAAATCCCAAAAAAATCGAATTATATAATTTATAAAATTTTCTGGAATAAAAACATAAAAATAAAGAAACAATATCACGAAAAATAAGGAAACAAAATGGAAGAAAAAAAGGAAACAAAATAGACGGAAAACAAGGAAACATAACAACTAATTTCGGATATAATATACATGGAAAAAACAAGGGATAAAATAGAAAAAAATACTAAACCTCTAAAAACCGACCCACTCTCTACCCACCAAAAAACCGAGTATGGACACCTGGTGTCCAAATGTCATTATCGAATAACTTATTATCAATGAACCTAAGTCCCCCATATATACGGTAATATTTCATTACTAAAGGATATGGATATATATAGGTTTTTAGGTCAAATAAATTGATAGATTGTATGTAGAAGCTAGATGCATAACAGCCTCGCAAATTGCAATACCCAACATGGCATTTTGGTAATTGCAAAAGTCACTGATGCACAAACATTACAAGATGCGAACTATATAAATCTGTCATTCTATGTTAGAATTATTCATCACACTCACACATTTCCAAATGGCAACTACTACTTCAAAATGCATAATCCTAGCTATCATATTTGTTGCCATAACGCCCCAATTGTTAATCCATGCCCAACAAAAAGTTCCTTGCTTTTTCCCGTTTGGAGATTCTCTATTTGACAATGGCAACAATAACAACATACCCACTCTCCTTCAAGCTAATTATCGCCCTTACGGAATCGATTTTATCTATGGCACCACCGGCAGGTTCACCAATGGATTTAATATTCCCGATATTCTTGGTATATATCTAGACACTCTTTCCTCTTGGGAGATAGGGTTTTATTTAATTAATTTTATACACTTTCTTTAAGAACTATATATATATGTATATGGTCATTTACTATGGTTAATTACTAATTTATATTTAAACATTGCCGCAGGTCAATTGTTAGGGTATGCTGTTAGCAGGGGCGGAGCCAGACTTTCGATTCAGGGGGGTCCAATTTTTTTTAACGTAACTTTAAAAGTGTGGCGAAGTAAATCACTCATCTTTTTTAATTTTTGCAATTTCATCCCCCAAATTTTTCAATTGTCGAATTGTTAACTTGAAGTTTGTGTGAATTATATTCCTCCATATAATATTCATGTTACGATGTATTTTGCAATAAAATTATTACATATTGAAAATTATGGTGCAAATACAAGATACAGTACGTCTCTTTCTAATTTGGAAAAAAAAATTAATTGAAATTGTACGAAACGACGTCGTTTAGGCCTCACAAAAACGACGTCGTCTTTACTAATCCACGTAAGCTGCAATTCAACACTCTAACGGTCGAAAAAAAAATAGGGGACATAATTGAAAAAATAGTGATTTAATTCGCCACAGTCAAAAGTCACGTTAAAATTACAAATTTGAAGTAGTTTGTGATTTTATTTGCAAAAATCTCATAAACCTTTGTAAGACAAAGTAACTTTCAATATCAAATTAAAAAAATAAATCTCTAGAATCCAATCCAATCATGATATGTATAAATTAATTATGTGTTCACTTTCTCAAAACGTCTTAACTTTAAATATTGCATACCAATTACAGTTTAAAATAGCTCAACATAATAATAATGTAGATAAAATTACATATTTTTTATTTTTAATATAAAATTATAAAAATACCCCTACTATTTTTGAAAATCTCAGGGGGGCCCAGTGACCCCCCTGCCCCACCCCTAGCTCCGCCCCTGGCTGTTAGTGTCCCCCCAAATACGCTTGGTGGAGGCTCCAACATAGTTCTTCGAGGAGTGAATTATGCATCTGGTGGGGCTGGCATCCTCGACGAGACCTCATTGCAACTGGTAATTAATTACTCCCTCTGTTCGCGATATCGTTTCCATATTTGCTATTTCGGTCCGTCCGCAATATCGTTTCAACTTCCATTTATAGAAGTAGGGTCCACAAACTTCCACTCACAACAAAAGTGGGACCCAAATTCCACTCATTACAATATCCACTACTATCCACCACTTTTCTTAAGACCCGCGCCATCCACAATGTGGAAACGATATCACGGACGGAGGAAGTATATATTAAACCTCCATATGTGATTTTTATTTATCTAATAATTAATCTGGTTAATTTGTAGGGTCAACAAATCCCCATGAATCAGCAGCTAAAAAATCATCAAGTAAACGTTGGTCGGATAGCTACTATACTCGGAAATCAGACGGCAGCCAATCATCTTCTCCGACAGTGTTTGTACACCATTGACATGGGAAATAGCGATTACGTCAACAACTACTATGCTTTACCATTAACCTTGACTAGAATTCTAAACTCCCCAGAGAGTTTCGCTGAAAAGTTGATACATGAATATTCTCAGCAATTAACGGTTAGTCACATCGGATCCTAATTTATATAATAATGGTTGTATGTTTGAATTCATTGATATATATATATATATATATATATATATATATATATATATATATATATATACCGTCTATTTTAACAGACTCTGTATAACCTTCAAGCAAGAAAAGTTGCAGTTTTTGGGTTAGTTACGATAGGTTGCATACCTCGAATGTTGTTTCTTTATCCTCCCAAGGGAACTGCATGCGTTGACTTCATCAATGACGCCGTCCGCTTATTCAATACTAAGCTTATTTCACTCGTTCACCACTTGAACACTAATCTGCCGGGTGCCAACTTTACCCATAAACACATACGGCATTTTATCGGGAAACTTTGCGGCCACCCTCGGTAATTAACATTAATACTATTATATATTGTTCGAGTAGGTTTGAATTAAAAACATAATTACTTTGAATTAAATATTGAGCTTTAATTGAGATTAGTTTTGTTGATTATTTTCAGGTATTAAAGTTCCAAATGTTTCATGCTGTGAAGTAAACAAGATAACGGGACTGTGTGTTCGAGACGGAGCTGTATGCAGCAACAGAGATGAGTATACATATTTCGACGACTATCATGTAACACAGATTGTGGCTAATTATACTACTTCTAGAGCTTACATTGCTCAGACACAATCTGATGCAATCCCAGTCGACATTCGAACTCTCATTCAGGCGCAGTAAAGTGCTTGCAAATGCAATAAATTAAAGCTCTTGTAATGAAATAAGACATGCAATAAAGCCAGTGCTAGCTCTGGTTATTATAATTATATCCCGATTCCCTGGTGTAATCCTAAAACACTGTTGTTCGCTTTAATATTAATATTATAATTAATAGTAAAACTTTCTTTATGTATTTTTATCATGAAAATATTGGCCAGCTTGTCGGATATTCTAAATTTCAATTAGGGTCAAACAGAGTTTCAATTAGAATTTATCAATCAACTAATTTTTCTTAGAATTTATCAATATCTAATTAGAGTTATTAATCTTAAATTATAATGTATTTATACTGTTAAGATAAGCCCATTAGCATAGTTTGCTGCATTTCATAATTAGGCATGTGCATCATGGGCCTCTATCACTTCATCTAAAAGGGTGATTCTATTCAGAGCACCCATTAGCCTATTTTATTCACTATAGTTCTAAAACTAAAATAATGGAGTAATATTTTTTTTTGAAAAAATTACAAATTTATCATATCATCATCCTAAAAATTGTGGCTTTATTAATATATTGGGACGTCCCTGAAAATTGTGATATTTCTTTATTTGAAAATAACCCCACAAACTTTCTCTTACTACTTACAAAAAAATGTAGAACTCAATCTTTATTTAAACACAACTACTACAGTTTTTCTTAAAACCCGCGCCATTTCTTTTGGTCCATAATTTTTAGGGACGGAGGGAATATATGACAATAACCTTATAATTATTTTTTATTTTTTTTAGTAAAGGGGCTATAATAAGTCAAATGGAGTGCTTTGAATAGAATCACCCATCATCAAAAATTATTAATACAATTTTCTGGCCCATCAATAATTACTCGATTGGGCTTAAATTTTCGACATATTATTTGAACGAAACGACTTTATTTTTTTATATTTTCCTTAGATTGATATTTATAAATTGGATTTAAATTGCATATGTTATAATACTTTACATTTTCAACTTATTATTTGATCGAAATGACTTTTTATTTTTTATGTTTTCGTTGGATTGGATTATTATATTATGTTACGGTTAGATTGATTATATATAGGGAATGGTTTCAATGAGATTCCTCATATATGGTGAAATCTTAGATTGATTTGTAGTTATTGATTTAATGTATCTTATGACTAATATTTACCTGGAGGAAGCGAAAATTTTTGTAACACCCAGCATTTTCACTGCGTTATATATTATTAATATTATTTTTATTTTCTATTTTCTATTATCTAAAAGAAGAAAGAGAAGTAGAATCACTGAGATGAGATGAGATATTATTATAATACCTTGAGCTTTTAATTCAGTGATTGCATAATTTGAATAATTAAGTATTCTTGCATCCTTTATTATTTTCATACTTGGAAGCAAGTTTATAATTCCTAGTTAAAGGGATTATTTTATTATTTTCATAGATGATAATAGTGATAAATACGAAATATTATTAGTCGATTTATTGCTCGACTAATTGAAGTGACGGATGTTATTTAATTATTTATCTATGAGCTTTCTTATTTTAATAGTAATGATTTATTAATAAACCATGAATTTGAGATTTGGATTTGAATTCTTACTAGTTTGAGTAAATTTAGTATATATATATAGAATTGTATTATATTTCATGGAGTGTATAATAATTTATTAATTTAGATAGCTATCAAATACTAGTTGAGCTTGGAGCACAAATTTCGTGAGTCATGTTAGTGTAGAGAATTGCTTTTTATTTTTATTTGATCTAATTTTGAGGGCCACAAAATAAGGCTTATGGGAAAAGCCAAGTTTTCCTCTTATTCTTTATTTCTCCCACAAGCCCCAAATGGGCCGATCAATGAGGGAACCAAAATTGGTTTCAAAGTTAAATTCTCATTTCAACAAATGAGTTTTAAATTGTTAATAATTGCAACTCCCAAGAAAGAGGCTATACATATATTCTTTACATTCAAAGGAAACTCATTTTTCCTTCTTCTACCATTAACTGTCGAGTTTTTCCCCCAAGAGCAGAACCACCATTTTCTTCCTTCAAGTTCAATTTCGGAGAGAAATTTCAAGTAGTAGCTGCAATATTTTGAAAGAAAAGGTTCGAGTGGCAGTGTAGAATGGACAAGCAAAGACTTCTATTTCATTAAGCATATCAGGTGGGCTTACTAACTCAAGAAGTAAAGATGCATACTTTATTATATAACGTTCGAGTGTATGCATTCATTTTCCAATTATTGACTTGCCAATATTTGAGATTTGTATGATACCATCTACATAGAACTACGAATTCGGGTCCTGAGCGAGTCAGGATTTGTGTACACAGAGTTGACAGTTAACCTTTGTGTTAGCTTGTCATCGTGTTTGAGAAGGAGGCCTACTTCTCAACACTTAAAGTTATATGATGCGTAGATATGGTACATACATGTTAATGTCTGCAGACGTATATGATGTTATATATGATGATTATAGAGAAGTTTTACAGTTTTTGCGTGCACAGGTTATTTAAGTAAAACTCCTGTGTGATGCTTGAGATGGCAAGTTCAATATATAGCTCTAAGAGCAAGCTTTTAAGTTATTTCGGCATGACCACTGAGTGCTTTTTGTTACTCAGCCCTGCGTATGTTTTTAAATATGCAGGTTAAGCTGTGATGCAGATGGTAGCAAGCAGAGCAAAGCCTTCGGTGTATATATGTATAATTTAGGCTCGGGATTTCATGTCCTCATACATGTAATCCACTTGAGTTGTTTCCGCTGCAACACTTAATGTACCTTACTTTATTGATGTGTTGTAGAGATTTTAAACCAATAGCTTCGAGAATTATATCATTTAGACAACTTGTCGTTGTGTTATTGTAAGTTGTCTACTCGTGAGTTTTAAAAGTGATTGTATATGATTACCATACATTATGGTAAAGTATTGCTTAAGTAAAATAATTATTTTTATTGAAACCTTTTTATTTTTCATTTTCTTTCTCCCTTCCCCAGTCACACATTTTCCCCGACTTAACTGTTGTTAGTTTAGGTCGGGCTGTGACAATTTTACCAATTTTTTTTTACTATCGTTATTCAACACTATATACTGGCTTATACATTATTCTCACGTCTCACGAAAAATAACAATCTTACTATAATCTAACTCTGTGTGTGTGTGTGTGTGTGTATATATATATAGTGTGTGTATATATATATATATATATATATATATGGAGAGGTTCAAGAAAGAACCACTAAATAAAAAAAGAACGGAGAACCATTTTCAATCATTCGATTGTCAAGATCTACGGTGAATGCATCATCTTGTTGGATGAATGCAGAACTTGAGTTCGAATCCTGAAGGGAGCAATGTTTTAAAAAATTTTAAGTGCATTAATTTTAACAGCGAATCCATTAATTTTAACAATGGATGCATTAGATTTGATGGTTCTCACGTTCTCACAAATAATGTAGTTCTTTCTAGAACCACACCATATATATATATATATATATATATATATATATATATATATATATAGAGAGAGAGAGAGAGAGAGAGAGAGTTGGACTAAAATAAAAACATATATTTTTGTATAAAATAGGAACACTTATCATCCATTGATTCGAATTAATCTCACGGTCAGATTTGATCCACTTATTCAGCTTCAATCCAGCGTGATTATACACGCAAAGAATTAAAGAGGATATGAAAGTCATTTAACTATTTCTATTCAATTACTTTGATACGTTTTTTATTTGCCCATTATTTCCATATCTAATCAAATCTTCTTTCACTAAATCCCTACCCAAATCTGTATTATCTCTTAAGGTTTTACGTTTAACTGCTCACATAATTTTTTCATCGCTAAAACGCAATATCACTGAAATCCATTTGTTCGAATTGCCATGATTCACATATTCGATTCACACATGCGATAGTTCAATTCATGGATTTTTTGAACTATATTACACGTTTGATCATGATAAATTTGAGCCCAGAATCATTGAATCCGGATTCGAAGAGATAATACACCTGGTTCATATACAGAACCTACTGATTCATGCCCAATACTGGTTCAATATGGATTCATACGCATCTGTTCATGAAAAATTTGAGCCCATAATCTTTGAATCCGGATTCGAAGAGATAATACACCTAGTTTATGTACAAAACCTACTTATTCATGCCCAATATTGGTTCAATACGGATTCGCGTCCTCTGGTTTAGAAATTGCCCTCTGATTCATACGCATATGTTCATGACAAATTTGAGCCCAAAATCTTTGAATTCAGATTCAAAGAAATAATACACCTGGTACATATACAGAACCTACTGATTCATGCCCAATACGCGTCCAGAATTGTAAACTGCATATATATGAATTGCTTTAATTTTTAAGAAGTGAGTTATTGCGTCTGAATTGGGAGGTTGGAATTGTAATAATTTCCAAATCTTTTCAGCGGCGCCATTTCACAATATGCAAGCTTACCTTGTATTTTTTTCCCTTTTAAAATGCACACTAATTTCGGGGATAGGTTATTGCAGATAGAAAGTCATAATTTTTTTATGTCAATAATACCCATCCGTCAAAAGTTTAATGAATCAGTCTAATTAGTAGATTGAATTAAAACTAATCTCAAAATTCATCCTGACCGTCTATTTATATTAATCTAATGGATAGGATGTATTCCTATTTTAAACACTAAAGCGTGTTTTCACCCTAGCCCAACCCTATAGGCTAAAATAAGAACTAGATTTAGGATATAAATTAAGAACCAATATAAACCCTTGGATCTTTAGAGATCAACGGCCAAATTCCCCTCTTATTTGATTATGATAACTGGCAATTTATAATCTAACAGGATATAAATGTAATTTCATTTTGTAGGTACTTATCGTTTCCTTAATTAAAGGGATTGTGTATTGAACGTATCAGTTGAAGTTTTTATTCTATAATCATTATATCATTCACTCAGGTAACACATACCCCATTATTTTTCTAGAGTTCATTTCCAACGTCACTTATAGAGTTCTTGTAGCTATGCTATTTACTTAAACACAATTTTGGTTACCAATATTGAATTTGATGATTATCCAGGTGGAGAGATCAATTATTTGTTCAATTACTATCAAATTATTTCAGACTCAGTAAAGGTGAAGCTATTTCAGACTCAGAAAAGGTGAAGCAACTGTATTGTGTTGGGCTACATGATAGTATACCTAAGATTCTCTGGAGCTATAGTTCTATATTTATGATAGTGTGTTAGTATATGATCTATTGGCATAATATGTTGGTGTGTTTGAAAAATTGTTGTTCCATAGGCAAGCTCAAGTTGTTTATACATTTTAACATGGACCCTAAAAACTAATACTACATTTTAATTTATCATGATTTCAACACGTAAGAGAGAAAATGCATATTATGGAGACTTACCCAAGTGCAAGATAATGCTCACTACGCCCGTGGAGATGTAACTCTTGAAGAAGTGAATGTCAGTGAATGAGCACGTGCCTGAGAATAATTTAGAAAAAAGAATCACATGAATATTTAAGCAAATCATATTTATCTTTTTTGTTGGGGAGGGGGAGCGGTGGAATTTGAACCCTAGACCTCACAGACATGAGTTCGCACCTGTTGGTGTCCCCTTGAGGACATCAAACAAATCATATTAATACTTACTACATTTTGTACAAAAATTAGTACATGAAAAATTAAGAATATCAAAGTTTAATTAAAATCCTACTTATTATAATTAAAAATTAAGAATGGACAAATAAACTAAAATCCTATTGACTATACATAATTATATCGAGCATCCCTATTTTGGAAGCACCCAATTAGGCAATTATATTTTTGTCTAGTACTTCCAATGCACCTCCGGAAATTACTTCAATCAGTAAACATTGCATTAATAAATCAAACAAAAATTAAATCAATTACACTCAATTAATTAATTAAAATAAGTTTAAGTTAAAACTCTAGGCCCATTCCTTAATCCTTATCATCAAATCCAACATTATTTCATTATCATCATCTGTACTCACGACCCATTCCAAACATACAATATTATTATCAATCAAAGATAGAGACTTAGTTAAAATTCCCACAATATACTGCCCCTGTTCCACGGTGCTCTCTCTACTCTACTCTTTGTGTACCCTGTCAACTCTCTCTCTCTCTCAACTTCATCTGTCTCTGCACTTCACATTTGCAACAGAGAGTGAATCTCATCCCCAACTATCAAATCCCAAATCCCTCTTCTTCTTCTTCTTCTTCTTCTTCTTCTTCTTCTTCTTCTTCGCCCTTCTTCTTAATTTACGGCGAATACCCAGAACGGTTTGTTCTCTCATCAATCAGCCGTCCGACTATATCTCACCGCCGTTCCCTATCGTTGACCACACTCCTCAGCTCGGCCTGACAATCAGCAGCTAACAAAACTGCGCCGCCGCCGACCAACACTTTCAACACAAGAAATTGAGCCACAACTCAGCCAAGACTGGTCGTTCCCAATCGTCGACCCACCCTGCACACCTAAGCTGCTGACGATGCAGCAGCTTAGTTCTATAGTTCTATTGTGTTGTGCTGTGCTCTGTTTTGTGAAAAAATTCTAGGGTTCATCAGAAAATTTAACGATAAAATACAGGTTTACGAAATCAAAGCTCACCTCCTTGTTTTGTTGGTGCAATGGATTTCTCTAGTGTGATTTTTGGTTGAATTTTGATCAGACTTTGCACTTTCACCGTTGAATTTGGGGTAGATTCTTACGGCAGAACCCTTTTCTTTTCGTCACCTGAACTGTATTAGAAACATTAGAGTAAAAAGGTAAAAGTGAAAAACAAAAATTTTGTGAATCAGAGACATTAAGCAGAGTCAAATATTGGAAAATAGTCACAAATGAAACAAAAATTTCGAAAATGCCATGGGCACTATTTTTTCTACAGTAATATTCCTGCAATAGTATCCCACTCCTCTCTTATTAAGATTGTTAAATTAAATTAATTGTCTATGTTATAGCACAAATCAACACCGACTTCTACGCCAAGACCTGCCCCAACTGTTGGAATATAAACTTGATTTGAATAGATATTTGTAAAGAATATTCTAGAATTAAAAGAAAAGAAAGGAAAAAAGAAATTAGAAGAAATTTGTAGAAATATCTAGAATAGTTGAGAATGAAGAAAAATGTAGAATGGTTGAGAATGTATTAGAGAAAGAGGAATAATCTAGAATAGTTGAGAAAAAGTTAGGATGAAGAGAACTAGCTAGAATTAGAGAATTCTAGTATGTATAGAGAATTCTAGAGAAGTATTAGAAAAATAATAGTTGAGAATATTCTAGAGAATGTAGGAATCATCTACTCACCACTATAAATATGTAACCATGATTGGAATGTAATGAAAAAAGAGGGAAGAAAGAAGGAAGTGAATTGAAGAAAGATTGTGTTAGCAAACTCCAATCCTCCCACTCAAATTCTTAAGCACACACACGTCCACAACCATTTTCTCTAAATTTCCTCCTACCAATTAAATAAATTCTCCATTATATATTCTTATATTCCAACAAAGTGGTATCAGAGCCATAAAATCCTACCTGTGGAATGGCCAACCTACAATCGTTTCAAGTCCCCATGCTCAACAAGAGCAACTTCGACAATTGGAGCATCAAGATGAAGGCGCTATTGGGAGCCCACGATGTTTGGAAGATCGTGGAGAACGGCTACGAGGAGCCACGGGACGAGGCCGCACTATCCCAACAACAAAAGGATAGATTGCGAGACGCGAGAAAGAGAGACAAGAAGGCTCTCTGTCTCATTTATCAAGCGCTAGGGGACGACGATTTCGAGAAAATCTCAAATGCGAGTACCGCCAAAGAAGCGTGGGAGAAGCTCCAGAACGCGTGCAAAGGAGCAGAGCAAGTAAAAAAGGTACGACTTCAAACTTTAAGAGGAGAGTTTGAGTCTTTGCATATGAAAGAGTCCGAATCGATTTCGGATTATTTTTCAAGAGTCTTGGCGGTTTCTAATCAAATGAAAAGAAATGGTGAAAAATTGGAGGATGTAAGAATTATGGAGAAAATATTACGGTCACTAACCTCAAGGTTTGAGCACATTGTGGTGACGATCGAAGAAACTAAAAATTTGGAGGAAATGACAATCGATCTCTTGTTGGGGTCGTTGCAAGCATATGAGGAGAAGCAAAAGAAGAAGCAAGAGATTTCAGAGCAACTTTTAAAGTTGCAAGTAAGCCCGAAAGAGAAAGAAGAAGGTTCGAGCAATGGCCATGGACAATTCGGGAAAGGACGTGGTCAAGGTCAAGATCGAGGAAGAGGTCGTGGACGTGGACGAGGACGAGGAGGCTTCGTCAACACTAGTGAAAGAAAGGAGTTTACAAATGGTCGGGGGAGGAGCAACCCGCAGTCGAGGTACGATAAGTCTTCAATAAAGTGTTATAATTGCCATAAATTTGGGCACTATGCTTCCGAGTGCAGAAGTGAAAAAGTAAGGATTGAAGAAAGGGCCAATTATGCCGAGAACACGAGCGAAGCAAATGGTAGTGTGCTTCTGGCATATAAAGGAGAAGCTGGAAGAGATGACACGTGGTACCTCGACACCGGTGCAAGTAACCACATGTGCGGAAAGAGAAGCATGTTTGTGGAGCTCAATGAGTCGGTAAGTGGCAACGTCTCCTTTGGTGATGAATCTAAAATTCCAGTTAAAGGAAAAGGGAAAATTTTAATTCGCTTGAAGAATGGAAATCATGAATTTATTTCCAACGTTTATTACGTGCCCAATATGAAAAATAATATCTTGAGTTTGGGACAACTCTTAGAGAAAGGTTATGATATTCACATGAGAGATTATAACCTTTCAATAAGAGATGGCAAAAATAATCTTATTGCCAAGGTGCCAATGTCTAAAAATAGAATGTTCTTATTGAATATTCGAAATGACATGGCAAAATGCCTGAAAGCGTGTTACCAAGATAAGTCTTGGTTGTGGCACCTACGGTTTGGGCACTTAAATTTTGGCGGCTTGGAGTTGCTATCAAAAAAAGAGATGGTGAGAGGCTTACCATCCATCAAACATCCCGATCAACTCTGCGAAGGTTGTCTACTCGGGAAGCAGTTCAGAAAGCCATTCCCAAAGGAGTCAAGCTCAAGAGCTCAAAAGCCACTGGAGTTAATTCATACTGATGTGTGCGGGCCAATCAAGCCAAGCTCCCTCGGTAAAAATAATTATTTTCTGCTCTTCATTGATGATTTTTCTAGAAAAACGTTGGTATATTTCTTGAAGCAGAAGTCAGAAGTATTTGATGCTTTCAAGAAATTCAAAGCTGCCGTCGAGAAGGAGAGCGGACGACAAATCAAGGCCATGAGGTCCGATCGAGGCGGAGAATTCACGTCAAGGGAGTTTCTAGAATTTTGCGAAGCAAATGGAATTCGGCGGCCCCTGACAGTTCCGAGATCCCCCCAACAAAATGGAGTGGCGGAAAGAAAAAACAGAATAATTATGGAGATGGCGAGAAGCATGCTAAAGACGAAGAATCTGCCTAAAGAGTTTTGGGCCGAAGCAGTGGCGTGCACGGTGTACCTATCCAACCGATCGCCGACAAGGAGCGTGTGGGGAATGACTCCACAAGAAGCCTGGAGCGGGAGAAAGCCAGGAATTTCCCACCTAAAGGTATTTGGGAGCAAAGCCTACGTGCATGTACCAGATGAGAGAAGGAAGAAGCTCGATGACAAAAATGAAGCATTCATATTTATCGGGTACAACTCTAACTCTAAAGGTTATAAGTTATATAATCCAAATACCAAGAAAACAGTGATAAGTCGAGACGTGGAGTTCGACGAAGAAGGAGTATGGGATTTCAGCTCCAACGGTGACTTCACCTACATCCCACAGTTAGAAGAACAAAGAGCAGAAGAGCAAGTTGGAGAAGTCCAACAAGAGGTAGTGACTCCGCCAGCTTCACCTATACAAGTTACTGAAGACTCGCCACCATCTTTCTTAAATGAAAGAGCCACACCACGAGCAAGGAATTTGGATGAGATATATGAAGACACTGAAAGGTTAGAAGATCTCACCTTGTTTTGCCTATCTGCTGATTATGAACCTAAAGCAACAAATAGTGAAAATTGGCGAGTTGCAATGGACGAAGAGATCAAAGCTATAAACAAGAATGATATGTGCGAGCTCGTGACACTACCGGAAAGGCACAAGGCCATTGGAGTCAAGTGGGTGCATAAGGTTAAGAAGAATTCCAAAGGTGAAGTTGAAAGATATAAAGCAAGGCACGTCCTGAAAGGATTTCGCCAAATTCAGAAGTTTGCTCAGAATGACAAATCAAGTTTAAGGGGGAGTGTTGGAATATAAACTTGATTTGAATAGATATTTGTAAAGAATATTCTAGAATTAAAAGAAAAGAAAGGAAAAAAGAAATTAGAAGAAATTTGTAGAAATATCTAGAATAGTTGAGAATGAAGAAAAATGTAGAATGGTTGAGAATGTATTAGAGAAAGAGGAATAATCTAGAATAGTTGAGAAAAAGTTAGGATGAAGAGAACTAGCTAGAATTAGAGAATTCTAGTATGTATAGAGAATTCTAGAGAAGTATTAGAAAAATAATAGTTGAGAATATTCTAGAGAATGTAGGAATCATCTACTCACCACTATAAATATGTAACCATGATTGGAATGTAATGAAAAAAGAGGGAAGAAAGAAGGAAGTGAATTGAAGAAAGATTGTGTTAGCAAACTCCAATCCTCCCACTCAAATTCTTAAGCACACACACGTCCACAACCATTTTCTCTAAATTTCCTCCTACCAATTAAATAAATTCTCCATTATATATTCTTATATTCCAACACCAACTTCAGCAAGATCGTCCAAGAGGTGGTGACCGACAAGCAGCTGACCGTCCCCACGACTGCCTCCGGGTCCCTCCGGCTGTTCTTCCACGACTGCGTGGTGGGCAATATATGTTGCTTAAAATTATAAACCAAGTCGTGAGAAAATATGTGGTCCTTAATTAAGTAGAAGCTTGGCAGAATTTTCTTTTGAGTCACCTTATTTAATACGTGGTCCTTTCTTTAACACCAGCGAAGAAAAGAGTCACACAAAAAAAAAAAAAAAAAAAAAAAAACCGAAAAAAGAAAAAATTAAGCAGAAAGCAGAGAAAGAAACAAAGGCATTAATAATTAGTGGGGAAGGAAGAATGGCTGCAGAACTCTACGATGCTGTATCAAAAGGGGATATAACAAAATTTCAAAAACTAGTTGCACAAGATCCATATCTCGTCGAAAGTGCTTCATTTGCATGTTCAAGAAATGTTCTTCACATAGCAACAATGCGGGGACAGACAGCCATGGTGGAAGAGGTGCTGAATATGAATCCGTGGCTTTCTCGGAGTTTAGACTCCCAACAATCATCGCCTCTGCACATAGCAGCAGCACAAGGGCGCTTCGAGATCTCGAGAAAATTGTTATCAGTAGCCCCGGAGACGCGCTGGTGGCGCGACTGTCGCGATATGAACCCGGTTCATATCGCGGCCGTAAATGGGCATGTTGAGATCTTGGGACACCTCCTTGAAGAGAGTCTTTTGCCTGCAATGGAGAGGGTGGGTCGCGGGCAGACTGTGTTGCACTTGTGCGTCAAACACGGCCAGCTTACGACATTGCAGTTTTTGGTGGACAAGTTGTGGGAGCTTGTGGAGGCAGTTGATGAGGATGGGGAGACCCTATTGCATTTGGCTGTTAGATCCACTCAACTTGAGGTAACCATCATCATTTGAATTAATTTTATTAAGTGTTAATATAATAGCTATAAATAACTATTTTACTTAACAAACGTTTAATGATATATAGTCTTAAAAAAAATTAATTGTAATAAAAAAATTTGTGCAAAAATATTAGAAGAGGGTTTGGTACGGATGCTAAAAAACAAGAGTAGTGATATTTGCACACCTGGTGTACGTTACACCTGGTAAAAAACCGATTTTTTACTTGGTTAGAGTGTGGGCCGGTTTTATGGATTTAGTATATTTACTGATTTATCCTTGATTTATTCTATCCATTTTCTTTCTTTTTTTTCTACCATTTTATCTACATTTTTCGGCCATTTATGATCCATTGTTTTCGGTTGATTAGTTTGATTCCATTATTTAGAGTGTGGGAAATTTTATAATTTATATAATTCGATTTTTTTTTTGTTATTATTTTTTATTTCGCTAATTTACAGATTCTAATTCTCCTAAAAATAACCCTAGATTTGTTTCCACTAATTTAGAGATTCTAAATCTCCTAAAAATAATCATAGATTTGTTTTCATTATTTTAAAGATTCTAATTCTCCTAAAAATAATCTTATATTTGTTCCACTAATTTAGAGATTATAATTCTCCTAAAAATAATCCTTGATTTGTTTCTACATATATTTTATTTTTCGATATTGTTTTTTTTTCGCCCAAAATAATATTTAGAAGTCGTTTTTGTAAAAAAATCGAAATAAGGGTAAAGTTATTTTAATTTCGATAATTATTTATTTTTTCTGACTTTCATGTGCAAAAAACATT
This sequence comes from Salvia miltiorrhiza, assembly GCF_028751815.1. Lineage (NCBI taxonomy): Eukaryota > Viridiplantae > Streptophyta > Magnoliopsida > Lamiales > Lamiaceae > Salvia > Salvia miltiorrhiza. Next base: position 57,701,585 of record NC_080393.1, read on the forward strand.
TTGAAGATTTTAAAAAAAAATCAAAATAAGGAAAAAGATGTTTGAGGGATTTGAACTTGAAACCTCTATAAAATGTGAATGATACTTTGTCACCTTGTCTGGTAGTGGCAACAACATAAGTCTTTAGTTAGAATTCATAATAAAATGATTCATGCGATTGGACATCGAGTGAATAATTTAAATAACATATTCATTATATTATTTCAACTCTTATAATAAAGTATTAATTAATTGAAGTAAATTAGTGAATATGAGAAAAAAAAAATGATTGATACGAATGTATTTCGCTCGCAATATTATTTAACATAGACTTGAATGAAAAAATATGTATGTATTTGAATTTATAATACGACAATGAGGTGAAATGGTTCATATGATTCATATGAATATATTTCGCTCACAAGACTATGTAACGAAGTCGATTCAATTCAGTTATTCGTTATAAAATAAAAGTTTATTAATTAATTTAAGTTAAATTAGTGAATTTGAGGATAAACGTAATAAAATGAGGTGAAATGGTTCATATGAATATATTTCGCTCCCAAAACTATGTTTAACAAGTTGATTCAATTATTCGTTATAAAATAAAAGTTTATTAATTAATTTAAGTTAAATTAGTGAATTTGAGGATAAACGTAATAAAATGAGGTGAAATGGTTCATATGAATATATTTCGCTCCCAAAACTATGTTTAACAAGTTGATTCAATTATTCGTTATAAAATAAATATTTATTAATTATTTTAAATTAAATTAGTGATTTTGAGGAAAAATATAATAAAATGAGGTGAAATGGTTGATATGAATGTATTTCACTCGCAAGACTATGTATTACAAGTTGATTCAACTATTCGTTATAAAATAAATATTTATTAATTATTTTAAATTAAATTAGTGATTTTGAGGAAAAATATAATAAAATGAGGTGAAATGGTTGATATGAATGTATTTCACTCGCAAGACTATGTATTACAAGTTGATTCAACTATTCGTTATAAAATAAATATTTATTAATTATTTTAAATTAAATTAGTGAATTTGAGGATAAATGTAATAAAATGAGGTGAAATGGTTCATATGAATATATTTCGCTCCCAAAACTATGTTTAACAAGTCGATTCAATTATTCGTTATAAAATAAATATTTATTAATTAATTTAAATTAAATTAGTGATTTAAAAGAAAAAAATATAAAAAAATGAGGTGGAATGGTTGATATGAATGTATTTCACTCGCAAAACTATGTATTACAAGTCGATTCAACTATTCGTTATAAAATAAATATTTATTAATTATTTTAAATTAAATTAGTGATTTTGAGGAAAAATATAATAAAATGAGGTGGAATGGTTGATATGAATGTATTTCACTCGCAAAACTATGTATTACAAGTCAATTCAACTATTCGTTATAAAATAAATATTTATTAATTATTTTAAATTAAATTAGTGATTTTGAGGAAAAATATAATAAAATGAAGTGGAATGGTTGATATGAATGTATTTCACTTGCAAGACTATGTATAGCAGGTCGATTCAACTATTCGTTATAAAACTATATAACATATACTTGTAGACAATGTATTATAATATTGTATTGAAGTCGATTTGATAATAAAAAAAATGAACTACTATAGTGTAAATAATGAAGTCGAAATAATTATACTCAATGAAATGAAGTTGAATTAATTAATTGAATTAAATTAGTGAAGTTTTAATAAAAAACGAATCATATTATGGGGTTTTTCTCGGAAAGCTATATAACATATACTTTATTAAAAGCGATATAATAGTAAGAAAATGAACTACTATAGTGTGAGCAATGGAAAAAAAAACTAATTCAAGTGAATCATACAATGGGATTTTGCTCGAAAAACTATATAACATATACTTTATTTGAATATATTTCATTGAATATAATAAAATGAGGTAAAATTAGTATATTGTTATATAATTTCAACTAATCAATTAAATTTGATTTCATTGAATATAATAATTTTGACTTCGTTACTCAGACAATTGTGGTTCATTTTGATATTACCACATCGATTACAATACTTTTTATATTATATTCAAATAAAGCATATGCTATATAGGTTTACGATCAAAATCCCTGCATATGATTCATCTAATTTAATTTTTTCTCATTACTCACCCTATAGCATTTCATTTTCTTATTATTATATGGATTTTAATAAAGTATATGTTATATACTTTTTTCGAGCAAAATCCCATCATATGATTCATTCTTTTTTATTACAAATTCACTAATCAATTTCAACTATCAATTAAACTTGTTTGCATTGAGTTTAGTTATTTTGACTTCCTTACTCACACAATCATGGTTCATTTTTATTTTTTTTACGATTAAGCAAGACATATAAGCTCATTTTTTTCATGACTCATGATTGATTTTATTTAATTTTTAATTTTCAAATTAACTAATTTATTTCAATTAATTAATTCAACTTTATTGCGCTATCCATAATTATTTATTATTATTATATCGTGTTTCATACTAAATTATTATTCAAATATATGATTTTTTTAGATTAACTATTTGAATTTTGCTATTCACACTATGGTAGTCAATTTTTTTTATTATTGTATCAATTATAATAGTATAACATACTACTTTGTCTTCAAGTGTATGTTATAAAGTTTACCGCGCAACCTTCTCACGTATTGCTTTTTTTTTCTTTTCTTTCAAAATCACTTTTCTTATCGATTAAATTTTTTATAATAATTATATTATTTTTTATTCCAACTTAAATAATATTTAAATTATATAATTAAATTTGATGAATGTTGAGTTTAATTATTTCGACTTTAATATTATATTATAATATATGGTCTTCAAGTATATTGTTATATAATTTCAACTAATTAAAACAAATCCTAACAAATCCTAAAATTTAATTAATTAATTAATTATTAATAGGAAACAAATTAGTGGAAACAAATAAAAATAACAATATTTTAGCAATATAAATATCCGAAATAATAACATAATTTTATATTAGATAAGAATAAATAATATTATTTTTATCTTATAAAAAAAATCTAATTTTCGAAAAAATTAAAAAATAATATCCAAAAACAAATCTAGTATTATTTTAAGGAGAAACACAAAATTAGTTGAAACAAATTAATAAAAAACAAATAAACACATAATTTAGGAGAAATAATTTTTGAAAAAAATAATAATATTAATTTAGAAAAAAAAATAGCTAGAAACAAACCTAGAATTATTATAACAAGAAACACTAAATTATTGGTAACAAATCAATGATTAAATTTAAAAACAAATAAATCAAAATCAAAACCGAACAAAAATTAAAAAAAAAATCGAATTATATAAATTATAAAATTTCCCACACTCTAAATAATGGAATCAAACTAATCAACCGAAAACAATGGATCATAAATGGCCGAAAAATGTAGATAAAATGGTAGAAAAAAAAGAAAGAAAATTGATAGAATAAATCAAGGATAAATCAGTAAATATACTAAATCCATAAAACCGGCCCACACTCTAACCAAGTAAAAAACCGGTTTTTTACCAGGTGTAACGTACACCTGGTGTGCAAATATCATTATTGAAAAAACAAATACTAATTTTTAATAAATTAGAAGAGGGAGGAATAATGTTTTTGGAGGCTATACTTGTCCAAAAAGTAAGAGAGATAAATGAAAAGAGATATAGTTATGTGTGGTCCACAATAATATAAATTATGAGTTATGTGAGGATATTTTTTATATATTGAGTATCTATTTTAGGAAGTTACCTATTAAAGTAAGACGTGATCCAAATAAAAAATATGGCTTATTAGTGTGAGATGGAGAGGGTACTACTTTATCTTTAATGAAATTGTACCAAAAATAAAAATAAAAGTATATATAAAAATATAATTGAGTAAAATTGGAAAAAAAAAAAAAAAAACATAAAAACAATAAAAATTAAAATGTTAACAAACCCTGGTCCCGCACAATGCCCAGCCCTCCATTTTATTCTTCTTTGCAAGTAGAAGAGACGGTGTTCGGCTAACTTTGGTTCCTCGTCATCAGCGCTACAACGGCTTCGGAGATGAGCAGCGTGGTCAGCATGTCATACTATGTCACACCGGAGGTGCTGTTGGGCAAGAATTACGATGAGAAGGTCGATATTTGGAGCGTTGGCGTGCCCCCATTCTACGGCGACGGCTTGACCTTCGAGGTGGTGCTACAGAGACCTTCGACGATATTTATTCTACTATTTCACCTTGATAAGTAATACCTCATCTACCCTCATAAGTCATTCCCCCCAAATAACTTACTCGATCTTTTTCCTTTTTGGGACGTCCTCCAAATAACTTCCTCTTTCTTTCTTTTTATTTTTGGACAACTACCCCACCACTAATAATACTTTTATTAATTCTTACTTTTCACTTTTTCAACACTCTCAACACTAATCATAACACATTTTCACAGCTTCCAATAATAATTATAACAATTTTTCACCACTTTCAATGCAATTAACAACTCTTTATTAAAACCTTTGTCGTCCCCAACTAAGAAGTTATTTGGGGGACGGAGGGAGTATTATTTATCTTAGCCTAGATAGACAACTAATCTCATGTTTTCTATATTAAATTTATCTTGGTTTTATTAATCACACCATTTCTAAGGATGGTTTTTATCTAGCAATATCCAATTGATGAAGGTATTAATAGTATGAACATCTCAGATTCTCAAATACTTGGTGGAAAGCAAAAAAATAAGGAGCAAGCCAAATTCCATGGGCATAACACCTTTGCAAATCTTGAATCGGAGCCCTCCAGGTACAGCCCACTATTCGGAAATGGGGAGAATCATAGATACCTGGTTTGCACCAGTAGTACATTATCGTGAAGTCCTGCCCAAGATGAATGACGCAGTGATGGTGGTGGCGGTCCTGATAGCAACGATGGCGTTCCAGAACGCCGTCAACCCACCTGGTGGCGTGTGGCAAGACGACGCGTCGTCACACAAGGCCGGAGATGCTGTGATAGCATACACTCATCCCGCCATATACAAATCTTTGTTAAAAACTAACGACATGGCATTCTTCTCATCCCTCCTCATAATCTTCTTCATCACCTCCGGAATGACATCGAAGAGCATCTATGCCTTGGGCAGCGCCATCTTTTGTATGTTGGTGTCGGTGACGGCTATTGCACTGAGTTATAAGGCTTCGGTAGAGGCGACCACTCCGGGAACGAAATTACCTGTCGCTGGCCGTATTGTTGCCGGAATCGGACTTCTCCTCTTCCTTCAAATCTTTTACAGGATTGCAATATCGATATTTTATTATGTAAGGGAGAAGAGAAGAATACGGCGGCAGGAGCTGTTACTGATCCTACACCCTTACGCATCCTCCATCGTGTATGACAGACTATTAATTGTTCACTATTTCCAAGTGTTTTATTCAAGGGTTAATTGCCCCTAAATACACAAAGTTTCATCTGGAATTGCACATTACCTTTAAAATCTGCTCTATGATACATCACCTTTCACTATTTTTTGATAAATGACGTGGCAGTCGGAAATTTACACGTAATCACGTCGGAACACCCTAAGTTCCAGAATTCTTCCCTTCCCTTCTTCTTCGAAGCAAACGAGCCCTTCTTCAAAGCAGCCCTTCTAGTTGTTTTCATAAACTTGAAAGAACATAGCTGATAAAGTTATGCACGGAGGAAAATCCGTTCTTTCCAGTTTGAAGCAGTTAACTTATTTTGCAAGATTTAAGAGAATCTGCTGGCAGAGAACAATATTCCCATTGAAGCCTATATGAAGGGAAGAAATTATCAAGGTTCTTTACACCTGACAAGTTAAGGAATAACAAACTAATAGGACTAGCTAGTTACAAGAGACCTCAAGTTTTATAACTTTGTGTGTCAATGCCACAAAATACAGAACAAGCAGATATCTGATTATTTCAACCATAAGGGCTAGTTTGCTTCGAAGAAATCTGGAACTTAGGGCTCATTTCTTTAATCTGCAATTAAATTGTTATTTTCTTCAAAAACAACGTCAATTTTGGCATTTGGGTGACACGTCGTTTTTCCAGTTGTTCGGACGTGATTATGTGTAAATTTCTGACTGCCACGTCATTTTCACAATTGGGGGTTTTGTGGTTGTGGGAAAAATAAGAAAAAGGTAATGTATAATAGACCGGATTTCAAAGATGATGTGCAAATCCAGAATTCGATGAAATTTTGTGTATTTAGGGACATTAATTTACCCTTTATTCAAACTCTTTTTTTTTTTGATAATTTACATAAGTAAATAAAGAAATTCAATGACAGCGCGTGACGGAGGACTTGAACCTAGGATTTTAGGTCTTGAGTATTAACCTCCTACCGCTAGGCCAACACATGCATACCTATTCAAACTCTTTTTTATTTCCGAGTGAGCTGAATAATTACATAACATAAAATTAAAAAATGTTTAATACCAATTTAATGAGTAAAAACACTGGATGATAAGTTACATGTTTATTTAATTATTTTAACAAGCATCATCGAAAGAGAACTAACATCGTAGGGTACATATACAAAAATAGAAGTAATTTGCTTTTATGGGTAATTGGCCTGTAAATACTCGAACTTTTATCATTTTCTAGTTTTGCACCCGAATTTTAAAATCTGCCTATGAATACATGAAATTTGTATTCTTTCTAATTTTACACCTGGCAACAAACTACGCCCAAATTGTTGGTGAGATTAATTGACGTGACATGATAGGTGGTGCAACAAAATGATGTAGTTTCACACTTTCTAAAACATCGTCGTTTTGTGTTCAAGCATTTTTTATTTTTTGTATTTGAAGAATTCTACAGTGAATTAGGGCATTTTTTTTTGTAGAACAGAGGAGATTGAGAAGAATCGAGCAAAGAGAAACTAGAGAAGAAGTTAGAGAAAGAAGTGCAACAAATAGCTCACCATGGCTAGTTCTTCGACAACATTATGGAACTTACTGATGAATAATGGCCCCAAAACTCAAATATGCTTGCACAATATACCTGCTGAATTGAAAACATCACACTCTGATAAGAATCTAGAGAGATGTTATATTCGTTGTCGTTGCAGAAATGTAAGATTAATTTAGTGTAAAGTTATTTTATTTTTTTGTTTCATTAATTGTATGACAATACATCTCTGGATTTGGTTTAGTGGGATGATTGTGGATTATGGGTGTGGGTCAATCCACAACTCTCGTCTTACAACAAGCTTAGTTCTACAAAATTGAAGCTCAAAATGGAGAAGACAAATGAGCAATTAAATTATAGAATTAACCAAGAAAAAAAAAGTGGATACAGCGAATAAATCTTAGAAAGAAGCATGTGCATCCATGGAAGACGCAATGTTTCTGAATGAAGGAGAGATCAAGCTTAAGAATCAAGAATGGAAACTTAGGATATTTCATGTTACATTAGTTGTGCTGACTTTGTTATTTGCCTTCACGATGTTGTAAGAAGTGTTATAGTCGATTTAGTATTCCATCTGTCTCATTACAAATGTCCCATGCAATTTTCATAATGAGACGTCCCATTACAAATGTCTCATACCTTTCTTGGCAATACATTCTCTCTCTATACTTAATATTTTAAACAATTTCCATCAACCCACTTTATCTACTTTATACACATCTCTTAATCTCCGTGCCCAAAAACAATGGGACGTTTGTAATGGGACGGAGGGAGTATTATGTTGTCGATAAGTTTAATTGGTGATCAAAATCTTGAATTTAACTTTTCTACTTTTGGGATGCTAGAATTCATTACGAAGATTTGTTTGTGTTAGGAGGATGATTTTATTACACTAATGAAATTGATATCCATATATTGTATGAAAACACAGTTCTAACGGTAATATTTTCTGGCAATTTTTTTTACAATTTTCTTCCCAAAAATTTAGGCATGTTCAAAAGGACGTGTGTTTATTTTTTTGATGAATCGACACTTTCTCTCACTCTTCCAAACGTTCTCTCTCAATGCTTCTATAATTTTGATTTTCGGAGACTGAAAAATGGATGAAGATATTTTGATACAAACCTAATAGTTTGAGGGTTTTAAAAATATTTCTTATAGTTCATGACATTTTTGATAAAGCGGGTATAGTTTGAGGTATAATATGATATATATTTACCCTTAACTAAAAGGGAAGGATCAGAGGATTTCCAACTACTCTCCATGTTCTTTTATGCTTTCGACGGGTGCAAGGACAACATGGAAGGTGCAAATAGAGATGCGAATAACCGTAAAGAGGGAGATGAACAATTTTAGTGGGTGAAGAAGGAGAGATGACACTACAAGAAAAACGCTCATAAATAACGGATATTCTCCGTTATCTATACCTCGAAAAAATCGTTATATATAGTGGTATTGTCTATGATACGCTCATGCGTAACGGTAAAAAAACCGTTATCTATTATATTAGATAACAATAGGATAACGTCATATATAACGGTAAATTACCGTTATCTATAGCAGTATATATAACAGTTTAATTTGCTCATACGTAACGGTGGGGAACAGTTATCTATAGAAGTATATATAACAGTTTGATTTGCTGATACGTAACGGTGGGGAACCGTTATCTTTATTATAGAAGATAACGGTATGTTGAGCTATGCATAACGCTTACCACTGTTACCTATAGTGTAATAGATAACAGTTTCGTGCATAAATTCATAACGATTGAGTACCGTTGTCTATAATAGTGATAGATAACGGTTCTTTACGTTATCATAGATTATTTCTACTGTTATCGAATGTATTTCAATTATTAATATTTTATTATAGTTAATGGAATTTTTTTAAATATATAACGGTATATACTGTTATCTTTGTTATAATATGTAACGGTTCTTTGTTCTCATATATAACAATTTTATCGTTATATTTGTTAGAATACATAACGGTTTTTTATTATAAAATTCGTTGTTAATGATTTTAAAAATCGTTATGTATTCATAATATATATATATATATATATATATATATATATATATATATATATTACTCCCTCCGTCCCACTTCAATAGGCTCATTTTCCTTTTTGGGATGTCCCATTCCAATAGGCTCATTTTCCATTTTGGGTAAAAAAGTTGTACTTAATTGATGTGGACCACACCAATTTATTACCACTTTCCTACTAAAAAGTAATTTTTTTTAATCTCCGTGCCCAAAAGAAGTGAGTCTATTTGAGTGGGACGGAGGGAGTACAATTTTCGCTTTTTTTCTCTGAATTTCCTTAATATCCATGGCTAAAAAATAAATAAATAAATTTGAAATAACCAAAATAATATTAAAACCCATAACATACATTATATAACATTCAAGCATTCAAAATACCTATTCTTATAGATCTGGTGTAGGGATGTACTCAGATATTCGATATTAGATTTTTTTTTTGAACCATAAAAATTATTCGATTAATCTATCACACAATATATAATATCATATCATTTCATGATAAACACATACTAGCATACTTAAAATTCAATTAATCATACTTCATTTAATAAAGTTATCTAACATAAATAAATCTCTAACAAATTCATACTTAAAATTAATCATGCTTTATAATTAATCAAACTTTAATTTAAAATTAATCAAACTCCAACAATTATTAATTAGATTCTAATTAACAAAATAATAGTAAAAACAAATTTAAAATTAATCTAACTAATTAAAATTAATCATACTTCACATATTATAAATTAATTAAAATTAATCAAATTAACATTAATTAGATTCTAACAAAATAATAGTAAAAATAAATTTAAAATTAATCATACTTCACATATTATAAATTAATTAAAATTAATCTAATTAACATTAATTTTAATCTAACAAAATAATTAATAAATAAATAAAATAGCGAGAACGAAAGCGTACGGTAGTGGTCGGCGGTGGCGATGGCGGTGGCGGCAGCGGCGTCGTTGAACTGAAATGTTAGAGAAATAAAATGAGATGTGAAAGTGAGAGATAAAGAGAAAGAGAGAGAAATAAGACTTGCAGGGGTGGCTGGCCGGCGGCGGTGGACTGACGGCGGTGGTGGCTCGGCGGTGGCGGCTGGGGCTCGACGGCGACTGAGGGGTGGAGGCGTGGCAGGGAGCGGGGGGGGGGGGGGGGGGGTGAGGGGAAAGGGCTGTGATGTGCGTGAAAAGGGGATCTGGGTGAACTTTAATTACACACTTACCAACGGCAATGCCGTCGGTAATGTGTACCGGCGGCGACAATGCCGCCGGTAATGCTGTCGGTAAATGTCAAAAACGACCCGCCTTGTTTGCCGTCGTTGGGCCGCCGGTAATTACCGGCGGGAGCTCCGCCGCCGGTAATTCCACCGGTATTTCGGTGTTTTTTTGTAGTGAATTATTTCGAATATTCGGGTTCGATGTTTTTGTATGGGATTTGTATGAATTAGATAGAGAGAAAATAATTAAGAACTACAAAAAAGGATAAGAACTAGGCAAAGGAGGTGGTGGTTGGATAAACTGAAGGAGATCCCTTTAGAAGTTGGAGACCAACGTGAAATCAATTTATTTGGAAAGTTGCAGTGAATCAGCGGTAGAGTCAGCTAAAAAGATAGCAGAAGAACAAGAGGATTTATATGGAGACCAACTAGACCTTCATGTTCGAGCGAGCAAAACTTTGAGATTTTGTTGCTTCATTAGTGTAAGGTCTACAACTCTTTCTATTTAAATAACTCATTTAGTTTTTCTTCCTTTTGGAAAGTTTTGTGCTTAAACTTTCTTGCAGTAGATCATCAATTGTTGTTGCTTGCTCATTTGGATAGTGTTAATACAATTTTTTTTTGGAGTAAATGCATATTAATTATTAGTTAAGAATTGGAATAAAATTAAAGTAGAATTTATAGATAAATAAGATATAATATTAGTTCAAAAATAAAGTGAATTTTTTAGCGTAGACAAATAAAAAAGAGTAATTGGAACTCTTACATGGACGGAGAAATTAAATACAACATAATGTGTAATGTACTGAGTATTGGGAGTTTAAAAGATTGGTTATTTATTATATATTGGGTTAAATGCATATGTAAATTTATGAACTTTAGTCAAAATTCATTTTTAATACGAACTTTCAAAGATTCATTTGTATACACTATCTTCGGGACTCTATTCAATTTTAATAATGAATTCATTTCAGACGATTAAAAAACATACATGGCACGGGCGAGTAGACTCACTATTCTTTATCTTCCAACCTATCAGTCTTTCCGTGTGTTCTGGGGAGGGTAGTAAGCTTACCCAAAGTGTCACGTATGTTTTCTTCCGGAAACGGAACATTTCATTTAATTCCGAAAATTAATGGTTTGAAAAATTGAACATTGCCAATTTGCCGTGTTGAAAAATTGTGGGGCTTATTTAATTCTGGAGACCAATCCACATCGTTTCTTACTCATTATCAAGATTCTAGTTTATCAAGTCAATGAATTGATGAGTTGATTGAGAAGTGTAATTGACGCAAGTCCTTTTTAACAGAAGTTTAAATTCCGAAATTACAAAGAAGTTCTAAGTTACTGGCTACTGCGATGCTGCCTATGAATAAAGCAGAGAGGACTTTCTCAAGTCTTATCTTGAAGAGATCCCCTAAGCAGCCCTCGCGGTCTTCATACCAAGGTCTTAGGCTCTCTTCTCCAGATAGAGAATCTGGTCCCGAATTTCATCCTCATCATAAGGAAAGTAGTCAAAATTTTCTAGATTCTTAATTTTGAGCTTTTATTAGGTATTCTTTTTCCTCATTTGCAGAATTCTTACTTAATTATATATTTAATACTTTAAATTCCTTCGTCTACGAAAGATCTTTTTACTTTTCATTTTTTGCTACATCCATAAAAGAACTTTCTAACTATTTTTAGGCTATACCACACCACTTATAATATACTTTAATCTTATTTTTCACTTTTTAAATTACAATACATTTTCACCACTTCCAATATACTCAAAAAAAAAAATCTTAAAACTTGAGCCACTCCCTTTGAGAAAGTTCTTTCGTGGACGGATAGAATATTATTTTTGTTATGTTATTAAAATACAAACTACTATAATTTTTATTTAATACTCCCTCCGTCCGCGATATCGTTTCCACATTGTGGACGGCGCGGGTTTTAAGAAAAGTGGTGGATAGTAGTGAATATGTAGTGAGTGGAGTTTGGGTCCCACAATTGTTGTGAGTGAAAGTTTGTGGACCCTACTTCTATAAATGGAAGTGGAAACGATATCGCGGACGGACCGAAATGGCAAATGTGGAAACGATATTGCGGACGGAGGGAGTAAGTGTTATGCGTTGTGTATTATTATTATTATTATTATTATTATCATTATTATTATTATTATTATTGTTGTTGTTGTTGTTGTTGTTGTTGTTGTTAATTTTATTTAAAATAAATATAAGAAAATCTGAATTTAATTTTAGAATAATGAATCATATTATAATTAATCTCAATAATGTACATGTTGTAGCTAAAAAAAATTGATTAGAGAAATTTTTTATGCATGTTAATTAATTTAAGTTTCAAGTTAAAAAATATACTCTCTCGATCCACCAAATGAGTACTCATATTTTCGTTTTGGTCCGTCCACCAAATGAATATTAATTTTTATTTTTTTTTGGTAAATGTACCCCCACACAAGGGTAACTCTATTCATAGCCCCAAATTTCTCTTTATAGCCTCTTATTTAAAAATATATGTAAAATTACTGTTTTATTTGTGTAGCCCTAACTTAAATTCTTCACTTTCTAGTCCAAAAATCATGAACAGAATAAAACGTGTATAGCCTCCACAAAAACTCTAGGAATCGATGCTCCTCTATTGTAGAATTAATTGAACATTGCATTTAATTCCCACAACTAATCGATCTACAAACAATTAATGCTTTGGAGAATTAAATATTGCCGTGTTGAAAAATTGTGAGGTTGATTTAATTCTGGAGACCAATTGACATAATTGCTTACTCATGAAGCAAGATTCTAGTTTATCAAGTCAAAAAACACGAACTTGGGCTAAAAGAAATAAGTTTCTAAATTGAAAGAAATAAGTCTCTAAACAGAAGTTTAAATTCAAAAATTACAAAGAAGTTCGATGATGCTGCCTATGAATTAAATTGCAAGTATCAGTCAAGATCTGATCGTTTTTGATTCATTATTATAATGAAATAATTATAAAGAATAATCGTTGTTATAATACGATTTGAAATTTATGCATTCTTCATAATTCAATCTCCTACGTTGTTTTATTAGAAATTTTCATGTTTACTAGTATTTATTTGCAATTCTACATCGTCAAACTAAACATAGAAATTTCTCATAAATGATAATATTCACTACAAAAAAACGCGTGTTTACCGGCGTAAACTACCGGCGGCGCTTTTGCCGTCGGTACCTAACGGCGGCACGGCGGCGGCATTTCAGGCGACCCGAACCTTCGAAATTACCGGCCAGTTACCGACGGCAAACCCGCCGCCGTTAACTAGCGACGGCGTCGCCGCCGTTAAGTTTTGAATATTCAATAAAACATTATTTTAACACAATTACCGACGGCGTTTGTGCCGTCGCTAGCTAGCGGCGGCACTTGCCCTCGGTAATGTCTAATATTAGGGCACGCGTAACCTCCTTTTTTCAGTTCTGCGCAAAACAGATCCCCCCACCCCCCGCCGCTTCTGCTGCTGCCTGCTGCTGCCACCAGCCGACCACCGCCGCCGCCGACCGCCGCCGTGCCCAGCCGCCCGGTAACTCTCTTTCTCTCTCTCTCTCTCTGGATATCATTTAATTTTAATTATATATATATATATAATTTTTAAATTTAATTTGACTTATATTCTTTATTTTAGTTCGACGATTTCGTTTCGCCGCTTTCTTCACGACACCCGCCGGAAACCACCACCGTACGTACGCTTCTCTTGTTTAATTATTTATTTATGAATTTTTTTATGTATTTATATGTTAATTAAATAGATTTATTTGTTATATATAGTTAATAATTAATTTATAATTAGCTTTGTTTATAAATAAATTATATGAAGCATGAATAATTTTAAATTATATCAATTGAAGCATGATTAATTTTAAATTATATATATTAATCAATTAGTATATGTTGTTAGTTTAATTTTAAATTATGAAGCATGATTAATTTTAAATTATATTGTAAGTTGTTAATTTGTTAGAATAATTTATATATGTTGGATAATTTTGTTAAATTAAATGTTATGTGCTATGTGTTTATGAAATGTTATATTATTATATATATATATATTGTGGGATAGATTTAATCAATTTCTTAAGGATCTTCTCCCTTTGGGATAGAAATTGATTATTTCTTAAGGATCTTCTCCCTACAAATGATTGTTTTTAATTTAATTACCATGATTTTTATTGCTTTTATTTGTATTGTATTATTGCTTCGACATTGGGGGGTCGGGTAGACCTAGTATAGGCTTAGTAAATTAGGACCACTATGGTCACTATAGTTGCTGGTAGAGTCGAGCACTTGGTAGTTAGGATAGTGGGGTTATGCTGTCGAAATTTTGTTAGATTTCAAGTAATTTATTATGTTTTATTTGTTTTTTTCAATTAGAATTTGCAAGAATGAGTGATAATCGTACGTGGATGTACGCGAGATACAATGATCGTACCGCATTTGAAACGGGGCTTGAGTTTTTCCTTGAGTGGGCGTTCAATCAAACGGCGTACACAGATGGACAAGGTAACATTAGGTGCCCGTGTAAGAAGTGCAAGAATCAAGCGTATTTAGATGTACCTACGGTCAGAGAACATGTTAGTAGGCGTGGATTTGTCCTGAATTACAAAGTTTGGGTTTGTCACGGGGAAGCACCGCTGTCTATGCCGAGAGAACATGCTATAATGAATGAGGATGATGGATTATACAATAACTACGAAAGGATGGTGCATGACCATGCTGGACCTAGTAATTATCAAGATCCTCCAAATCTGGAGCAGCCGCCCAATAATGACGCTCAACAGATTTATAACATGTTGGATGCAGCAGATACTCCATTGTACGCAGGATGTGACACGTACTCACAATTAAGTTGGATGACTCAATTCATGAGCATAAAGACTGAAAGCCACATGTCAGAGAGGACTTACAATCAGATGTCTTCGATGATGAAAGCTGCTTTACCAGAGGGTAACAACTGTCCAGAAGACTTCTATAGTACGAAAAGAAATCTACGTGGTTTGGGTTTGCCAGTAGAGAAGATCGATTGCTGTGTTAATAACTGCATGTTGTATTGGGGGGAAACTAGTGAGCTACATAGTTGTATGTTCTGTGACCAATCACGATATAAGGACAGCTTGCGTGCATCTGGGAGTCGCAGAAAGAAACAAGTGCCCGCTAAACAGATGCACTATTTTCCCTTG
The DNA here is from genome assembly GCF_028751815.1 of Salvia miltiorrhiza. Taxonomy (NCBI): domain Eukaryota; kingdom Viridiplantae; phylum Streptophyta; class Magnoliopsida; order Lamiales; family Lamiaceae; genus Salvia; species Salvia miltiorrhiza. Next base: position 57,717,013 of record NC_080393.1, read on the forward strand.
ACGCCCCGATTGCAGAGATTGTTTGCATCTCCTGCAACTGCTGAACATATGCGGTGGCATGCGACCTCCACAGACGATGGGATAATGCGCCACCCGGCCGACTCTCCGGCATGGAAACATTTGAATTCAGTCTTTCCTGGATTCGCCGATGAGATTAGAAATGTGAGGTTGGGCCTCTCTACAGATGGTTTTGCCCCATTTGCACAATCAGGGCGTCAATATTCTTCTTGGCCAGTTATTGTCACGCCGTATAACCTGCCTCCGTGGTTGTGCATGAAAGAACAATTCATGTTCCTCACAGTCCTCGTGCCTGGCCCATCAAACCCAAAGATGAAGTTGGACGTATTCTTACAGCCATTGATACACGAGTTAAAATCTCTGTGGGAGGTTGGTGTGAACACTTACGACATATCGTTGAAGCAAAATTTCCAGATGCGAGCAGCTCTGATATGGACTATCAGTGATTTTCCAGCGTACGCTATGTTGTCTGGGTGGGGTACAGCTGGGAAATTGGCATGTCCACATTGCATGGAGAATACAGAAGCATTCACTTTGCCGATGAGTGGAAAACAATCGTGGTTTGATAATCATCGGAAGTTCTTACCTCCTAACCATGTGTTTAGGAGAAACAAAACTTCATTCTTGAGGAATAAGACATGCAATGTTGGTCCACCAGAACAAAGATCAGGAATACAAATCTTGAATCAAATCGAGGGGTTAGGCTTCGTGAAGGTTACCGAAGACTTCGATGGCAGGAACGCTCAACTCGCCAAATATCAAGATGTAGGGTGGAAAAAGAAAAGCATATTTTGGGATCTACCCTATTGGAGATATCTTTTGATTCGACATAATCTGGATGTCATGCACATTGAGAAAAATGTGTTTGATAACGTGTTTAATACTGTCCTGAACTCGAGGGTATCCGAAAGCATGAAAGAGTTGAAGAAAGTGGATGGAACTCGAGGGTATCCGAAAGCATGTTATACGCTTGACAGGGAAGAGAAGAAGATCTTACTCCAATGGATCAAGAGTCTTAAGTTTCCCGATGGGTACGTGTCAAATATTAGTAGATGCGTTGACATGAACGCCCTGAAGATGCACAACATGAAAAGTCACGACTGTCACGTGTTCATGCAAATCCTTCTGCCTGTTGCATTTAAAGAACTTCTTCCTAAGAATGTTTGGGAGGCAATTACAGAGTTAAGTTTCTTCTTCAGAGAATTAACATCCCGCAACGTGGCCATATATGACATGAGAATACTGAGTGAGAAGATAGCTGTTACTCTTTGCAAACTTGAGCGTATCTTCCCGCCTAGTTTATTTGATTCAATGGAGCACCTACCAGTTGCATACAAAGTGGACAACTTTGCCTCGCAATATTGAGATGCCCGTTGCTGAAAATGATGATCCTCTTTGTCTCGCCATATTCAAACCTATTGGGCGTTCACTTGGCCGAGGGACGAAGAGATACATGGATGAGCGCGAATGGCATGCTGCACACATGTATATTTTGAGCAATTGTGCAGAGGTTACAGAGACATATAGCAAGTGAGTATTCTCGTTCAATTTACGTATAAGAAGTGTTCATCATATATAGGTGTTAACATATTTATTTGATTCTTTGTATCCAAGGATCTTCAAGGAGGAAAAACGATATGCAAATCCTTACATGACTGATGCAGAGTTTGAAGTCGCGTTTCACAACGAGTTTATTCTGTGGTTTAACCATTACGTAAGAGACGATAAATTTATGTTAAATATACATTTACTTACTCTAAAATTGGCTAGCAAACTTAAATGATATTTGTGTGAAACAGGTTTGTCGTCCTTGTAACGACGAGTTGAACCCTTATATTAGGTCGCTTGCAGCTGGACCATTAAGGGAGATTGAAACATACTCCGGCTATTTCGTGAATGGCTACAGGTTTCACACAACTGATCATGATAGAGAGAGTGCGACTGTGAACAGTGGCGTTTGCATAAAAGGTTCGGTCTATGGTAGTGATAGAGATGTGCTAGACTTTTATGGGCGTCTGCAAGAGGTTTGCGTGCTGGAGTATCCGGGGTATCCAATTAAGCAGACAGTCTTGTTCAACTGTGAATGGTTTGACTTGTCGGCTCAGGGAACTTCTATTGATACAGACTTCAAGTTAGTTTCACTGAACCACACACGAAGATATAAGAAGTATGATCCCTTTGTTTTGGCGAGTCAAGTAGTTCAAGTGTTTTACTGTCCCTATCCCAGTACGAACCAATCAAAGAAAAATTGGTGGTCAGCATGCAAAGTCAACGTAAGATCTAAGGTTGAAGTGTCTACTGCAGCATCTACATCAACATTAGATCAACCATTTCAAGAAGAAGTGGTTACTATTATGCCTACTCACACAAGTGTAGGCATTGAACAACCACTTCTCCTTCATCCCCTCGGTGGAGTCGTTGAGATTGAAGATGACGATGAAGCAGAAGACGATGATTCCCCGTTGACATCTAACGATAGTGATGATGATAGTAGTGATGCTTATGAATAAATGTAAATGCACATTTTGGTTGAATTTGATTGCAAATTTGTTATGTTTGTTAGTTACTGTTAATGTTACGTTTCGCTATATATTTGTTAATTTAATTGTATGCAACAGGCATCATGTCTACCTCTCGAGGTTTGTTGGGATTTGGGAGGCGATCTGGCGTTAATGCGCCAGAAGCTACAGCAGATACATCTGATGGGTCTGGGACGCATATTTCTAGGACTCCCGAGACTCCCAATGCTTCTAGTAGGTCACGGGCTAGAAGGCCTAGGGGCCCTACAGCTGCCGCTATCAGAGAGAGAGAGGTTAAGGCACCTGATGGGAGGACGGTATTTCAGAGGCATCCTGAGACTGAGTAAGTACATTAGTTAAAATTACTGTTTCTCGTACACCATGATTAAGTGACAAAATTACTTGTACACAGTGTTTTGTTGGAGCCCACTGGCCTGTCCAAAGCTTGCACGTGCACATTTAAGATGTTTGAAAACCCAGGCGGGTACACATGGAAGTTGACGCCCCCGGCGATGAAGGATAAATTTTTTGATGAATTACAGGTACAATTAAATTTATAATACATATAAATATATCATATTAAATTGTTAAAATGTTTGATATTAAATTAATTCTCTTTCTTTCAACAGAAAGAGTTTACGTGGAAGCCCGATGATGAGCATGACGTGAGGATCATGTGGGAGACAAAAGCCCGCAAAAGGTACTCCGACATGATGAGCGACTACAAGACAACTCTCAAGCAGTGTATCAGCCAAGGGAGAGAGATGTCTAGGCCCGTCTGGATGACTCCCGATTTCTGGACTGGACTCCGGGATTACTGGCATCAGCCCGAGGTTGAGGCTGTTTCAACTCGAGCTCGTGCCAACCGGATGTCCGAGCCCGATGGGGAGGGTACAGGGATCAGTAGGCACGTGGGCGGGTCCCAGTCGACTCGTATCCTGCAGCAGTATATGGTATGTAATTAACAAATAATTAAGTATATAAATTAAATTAATATATTGACTAATATAACTTATTTATCTTATATAAATGCATCTACAGAGCTTGGATCCTGGTACTCCCCAGGATGCACCGAACTATGCCACCTTCCTCCGCCTCCACACGTACGCCGACGGAAGTTATACGTCGGAGAGAGATGCTAGAATTGACGTAAGTGTTTAAGTTTATTCAAATATTTAGTGAATGTATTTATTTTCTAACAATTATGCATTGTTATGTATGTATTAGGTCGAGGTTCATCGACTGGCCGCTGCCACAGGACGACAGGAGCGGCTAGACGAGGTGTATTTGGAGGTGGTGCAAATTGATAGGTCACGGATCTACGGCGTCGGGAGTGCCGGGCAGAGTCAGGCTAGTAGGGGGTCTATCCGCAGCACGGGCAGTTCTGCGGTGTCTCAGCAGCTTTATGAGACACGGATCTCCACGCTGGAGGAGCAATTGGCGGCAGAGCAAGCACAACGCCAACAGATGCAGGACCGCATGGCTCAAATGGAGGCGTTTATGAGGATGTATAATACTCAGCCACCTCCACACCCTGATGCCGATGATGATGATGATGCTTAGACTTATGTTTATGTTTTCAAACAAAATTACATTTGCACTTTCTTTTCAAATTTATGTTTTTATTGAACTATATATTTCAAGTGCTTTAATTATTAAAACTATAAATGTTTTATATATTTATGGCAATGATGATGATGATTGCATTTAACATAAACAAATAAATTCAAATCACATTATAATAACCAAATTAAAACACTTTTGGTGTATTAATGTTAAAAAAAAAAATTAATTAATTAATTAATTAATTAATTAATTATTAAATATTAATTAAATATTTTACCGACGATAAAAATAAGGACCGAAACGAACTCGCTCACTAATTAACAACATATTTAAGGTATTATCTCCACATATTCAAAGATTATAATTATATGAGTGAGTATATAGCATTTAAATGAATTAATAGATGTAGATATATCAATAATACGAGTGTTCTGTACTGGTAATCACTCGAAAAGAATTTCAAAGTTAAGCGTGCTTGACACATAGCACAAGCAAGATGGGTGACCCACTGGGAAGTCGGGTCGCCGACTGGGAAGTTCGTCTAAAGTATGCAATACCGTATAAATACGGAAATAAATTGTGGATATACAATATACAATAAAATAAATAAATAAATAAATAAATAAAATAAAATAAAATAAAATAAAATAAAAAAATAAAAAAAAAACATTACCGTGGGCAAAACGCCGTCGCTAGTTACCGACGGCAATTTCCCCTCGGTAAATACCCGGCCATCCTCCGGCATGATCCACCGGCCGGCGGTAGCTTGTTACCGACGGCGACTCGCCGCCGCTGGTTAGCGGCGGTAAGCGCCGTCGGTAGTTTTCCGGCAGGGTCAGCCGGACTCCGGTGGCTCTCTATACCGACGGCAAAATAGCCCTCGGTAACTAGCGGCGGTGACTGCCGCCGCTAATTCTCCGGCTAGGCTCCGCCGTTTAACGGCGACAATTCCGGCGGCATCGCCGCCGTTAACTGCCGACGGCGGATGTTCGCCGCCGTTATTGTCGTTGCCGACGAACCGTTTAGCGGCGGGAGTTTGCCGCCGTTATCGCCGCCTCCACACCCTGATGCCGATGATGATGATGATGCTTAGACTTATGTTTATGTTTTCAAACAAAATTACATTTGCACTTTCTTTTCAAATTTATGTTTTATTGAACTATATATTTCAAGTGCTTTAATTATTAAAACTATAAATGTTTTATATATTTATGGCAATGATGATGATGATTGCATTTAACATAAACAAATAAATTCAAATCACATTATAATAACCAAATTAAAACACTTTTGGTGTATTAATGTTTAAAAAAAAAAATTAATTAATTAATTAATTAATTAATTAATTATTAAATATTAATTAAATATTTTACCGACGATAAAAATAAGGACCGAAACGAACTCGCTCACTAATTAACAACATATTTAAGGTATTATCTCCACATATTCAAAGATTATAATTATATGAGTGAGTATATAGCATTTAAATGAATTAATAGATGTAGATATATCAATAATACGAGTGTTCTGTACTGGTAATCACTCGAAAAGAATTTCAAAGTTAAGCGTGCTTGACACATAGCACAAGCAAGATGGGTGACCCACTGGGAAGTCGGGTCGCCGACTGGGAAGTTCGTCTAAAGTATGCAATACCGTATAAATACGGAAATAAATTGTGGATATACAATATACAATAAAATAAATAAATAAATAAATAAATAAAATAATAAAAAAAAAAACATTACCGTGGGCAAAACGCCGTCGCTAGTTACCGACGGCAATTTCCCCTCGGTAAATACCCGGCCATCCTCCGGCATGATCCACCGGCCGGCGGTAGCTTGTTACCGACGGCGACTCGCCGCCGCTAGTTAGCGGCGGTAAGCGCCGTCGGTAGTTTTCCGGCAGGGTCAGCCGGACTCCGGTGGCTCTCTATACCGACGGCAAAATAGCCCTCGGTAACTAGCGGCGGTGACTGCCGCCGCTAATTCTCCGGCTAGGCTCCGCCGTTTAACGGCGACAATTCCGGCGGCATCGCCGCCGTTAACTGCCGACGGCGGATGTTCGCCGCCGTTATTGTCGTTGCCGACGAACCGTTTAGCGGCGGGAGTTTGCCGCCGTTATCGCCGCCGGTAACACTATTTACCGGCGGCCGTCTTTTTTTACCGACGGCATTTAGCCGTCGGTAATCAACGCTTTTTTTGTAGTGATTTTCTTTATTTCTTTTTTTCCTTTTCTTTTTATTCTCATTTTTGTTCTTCTTTTTCTAAAAAATATGCATTTTAATTGATAATAAAATATTCAATATATATAGTAAATTAAAGATCGTTACAAGAGCTTCTATCTTTATAGTTTATATATAATATGTAAATAATAACAGATCTGATATAATATTTAAATAATAGATCTGAAATAAGAATGTTACATAAGATAGAAGTTTCAAAATAAAATATTTCTCTCTCTTACTTTACACAATATTGTTATTATTGCATTCGAAAAAATTGTATATACATGTAATTATTTAATCTATGGAATTTTAGGACTTGGTGAAAGTAAAATCAAGATAATTATTCAAAAAATAAACTAGGATTTAGTATTATAACTTTCTTTAAATGTATGCTATAACTTTTCTATTTCAACAATATTAACAATCTTAACCTTAAATTTAAAATAGAAAAACGATTATAGTATATGATATTTTTATAACTTGATATTCAAGCGTTTTAATTTGCACTTCTATCATTCTACGTTCCTTTCTCATATAGTATAATGGGTGGATGAAGCTCATAATTATCTTTAATAAATAAGTAGAATTTAATTTGTATGGCTTCCTAAGTTCCTATTATATTGTTTACATTATCATGACATTATATTATGCTGGATGATGCAAATAAATTATGTTTTAAAGAATTTCGTAGCACTTAAGTTAGTCAATATTTCTACGTGATATTTTCATTATTTATTAATGTTTTGATATTAATTTATAGTTTATTTAATTAAATTCAACCAACTAAATAGTTTTTTAATTTAATTTGATCAAATTGGTTATCCATAAATGGATCCAATAACATAATTGTATAAAATATATACCAATGAAATACAATTTGGAAACATGACCTCGACGTGGGGTGTAAATTCCTAGAAAATGAGCATATATGAATTATCTAACTTAAAAAAATGTAATTCTTATTTATCACACAATTGTGTACGTGCAAAAATAAATTAATTTTCAATTACATTTTCTTTTCAATTACTTAAATTTTATCTGGTCTTGTGCCTAAATTTTTGGATGATCAAGGCCACCAAAAATTACTATAATAAAATTTGTATTATTATTAAATTCAAAGTAAATTTGTAGAAATTATATATCCCTCCTGTTGGGAACTTTGCTACAAAATAAAATGGTTCCTATAAAACATCATTTGGAGTATCGAAGGCTCACCTTCGCTGCAATCTTCTTTGCTGGGATAACACAAGCAACACTTGGCATTCTTACTATGGGGTCTCACTGAAGCGCTCCCCTAATTTCCACTAGTTATATACGTGAAGACTAAAAAGGGCTATATGTGATAATTCCCACTATTTATAAAGGGGTTCTCTACAAATTATAATTTTATTAGAATTGATGACGTTTTTGAATTAGGCTATGTTCGAGACATGAGAAATTTATTAATTTATAGAGTATTATTTTAAAGAGGTTTTATTATAGTTGTAGAATTATATAAACCAAATTGCTAACTAAAAAAAATCAAATAATATATTTATTGATTTTTATTAAATAAAATAACATTAATTACAAGTGAACAAAAGGTCTTTTTGCTAATTATATTAGTGGTACGGACAATTGAATGCTGTACAGAAAAGTCTACATAAAACAACTGCAGCTTGTTTAATTGATTTCAAGTTTCAATAGTGCTGCATTTAACTTGTTCATCTATATCTGCTATAAAAAGTTTCAAATCTCAATTGTGGAATCATAATATATAGTACCAGATTGGTTGCCTTTTTTCACCTCTCAAATATTATCTCATATATTTTCAATCACACATTCACACTTCCCATAAATATATACATTATTCAAAGAGTTAATCACGGCGGCTTATGGAGCTCTGGTTTCTCTTATGCATATCATAGATCGCATCAAAAATCATCCTTCCCCTCCAATTTCTATCGATAAAAAGCAAGTTGAATCTCTCACTAAAAATGTTACCTTCTTGCAGGATTTTTTATGTTTTACAAAAATCACTTAACTATAATTTTTTATTTTCGTCATAGTTCATTATAATTTCATGTTTTTTCGATTTTCTCTCTCTAACAAAAATTTTCTCTCACTAACTAAAAATTCCATCTTTAACTTATAAACTCAATTACCCAAACACTTTGAAAACTTATAAGCTAATAAGAAACTACTACATCTTATAAGCTTTTGAAACATCATATAAGCTCCAAGAACTTATAAGCTCTTTTATAAGGTTAGCCAAACACCCTCTAAGTTTTTCTTCATATTTTTTTTAGCCCATAACTGAAATTATAAAGCTGCAAAATAAATGAAATATATTATCTCAAAAATAATAAAAATTGATAATATATATATTAAAAAGGTAACTTCTAATTTGAAATAAATTTCAAGATTAAGTGGCAATTTTTTAATTATAATAAATTGAAGATTTATTTGTAAAACTATAAATTTCTTTTTTATTTCCTTTTTATTTGTTTGTTTTATTTATTTCTAAAATTGTAAAATTCGACTAATTATGAAGTATGATAATTGAGTTGGTATCAATTTTATATAAATATAAAAATATTATATTTCTCCTGCTTTGCGCGGGGTGCACATGCTAACTTATTTTAATGAAGAAGACAAAATATATAAATAAAATCGGAAATTAAATAGAGTAAAATAACTCTAACAGTGACGGTTAGTTAGATCTTGGATGGAATTTTCTTTTGAATCAACCTTACTTATATACGGTTTTTTCTTTAACATTTGCGACGAAGTAGTGAGAAAATTAAGTAGAAGCTACGCAGAATTTTCTTTTGAGTCAACGTAATTAATATGTGATCCTTTCTTTAACAGTAGCGAGGAAATTAAGTAGAATCTTCATTCACAAAAGAAAAAGAAAGAAAAAAGAAAAAAGAAGAAAAAGGAAAAAGCATAAATAATAATATACCAGATTAGCTAATTGCCTTCTTCACGTCTCAAATATAATCTCATATATTTTCATTCTCACTTCCCATAAACATATACATTATTCAAGGAGTTAATCATGGCGGCTTATGGAGCTCTGGTTTCTCTTATGCATTTCATAGATCGGCTTGAAAAACATCCTTCCCCTCCAATTTCTATCCACAAACAGCAAGTTGAATCTCTTACTGAAATTGTTACCTTCTTGCAAGATTTTCTTGATGCTTATATTTCCCCAGTTGTGGATGACCATGAAGCAGATCCATTGGAGCGTCGCATTGCTGATGCAGTTTATGCAGCTGAGGATGTCATCGAATCCCAAATTGTGCTTCAAATTGAAAACCAATCCACAGTTATTGGAAGAAGTCCAGTTTATAACCGATCCACAATTCGTAGGAAGATGTCCAGTTTTATCAACTTGTTTCGAGATCTGTGTAAATGGGCAACTATTGTGGAGTGGGAAGATGTAAATGCAGCTGACGACTTCGTGGGAAGATGTCCAGTTGATAGAAATGAATTCTATCTCGATCTGCAACAAGTGATAGAAGAAATGAATTTGATCAAGAAGGAAGCCATGGAGATTGCTGCCGCTGCTCAACTGCAGAGAAAGGTCTCCTCACCTCATACTGCCTCCTCTTCCACTGTGAAGGAAATCGTGATGGTGGGCTTCAAGGAGGTGATAGTTGAAGTGCTGGATAAGCTCACCGGAGGCCAACGCAGTCGTCAAATCATCTCAATTATGGGTATGGGCGGCATTGGTAAGACCACTCTTGCCCGACATCTATTTGAACATGCGCTTGTTAAACATCGTTTTGATATTTGCGCTTGGACTACAATTTCTCAAACTTATAATGTGAAAGAAACACTTAGAGAAGTTCTTTTCCAAGCAAGTGGAAATTCAGGTAGTGATCTGAGTGAGGACGAATTGGGATTAAAACTATACCAGTATTTATGGGGTAGGAGGTATCTCATAATTATGGATGATATGTGGAGTGTAGAGCTATGGGATGAGATCAAGTTTTTCTTTCCTGATGGCAATGATGGGAGTCGAATAATTGTAACAACAAGGATGTCAAACTTGACTTCGCAGTTGGGTGAGTCTTATGGTGTTGATATGAAATTTCTAGATGAGGCTAGTAGTTGGGATTTGTTCACCCAGACTGTGTTTGGGGGAGAAAGTTTCCCTCATGAGTTGGAGGATATTGGAAAGAATATTGTAGCAAATTGTAAAGGGCTTCCTTTATCAATTGCTACAATTGGAGGTCTTTTGGCGAAATCTGAGCGCACTAGAGAATATTGGATGCATATAGAGCACAATTTAAATTCAATTGTCATTACGAATAATGATGAATTTTGCTTGAAAATTTTACGATTGAGCTATACCTATCTGCCCAACTATTTGAAGCCATGTTTTTTGTATATGGGTGTTTTTGAGGAAGATCGTTCAATTCGTGCCTCAGCTTTGAGGAAGCTATGGGTTTCAGAAGGATTTTTAAAACCCGTGAGTGGAAAATGTTTGGAAACAATAGCAAAAGAGTACTTAAAGGAGTTGGTAGATAGAAATCTGATTTTAGTTGATAAGTTGGGGTTTAGTGGAAATGTAAAGTTTTGTAAGATTCATGATTTGTTGAGGGACGTGTGCTTGAAAGAAGTTGAAAAGGACAGGTTTTATCGTATCATAGGAAAGCCTCCTTCAGTCATACAAAACGAACGTCGGGTTGTTTTTAAAAATGCTGGAAGTTGGGTAATAAGTGAAGTCTCGAGATCTTGGTCACATGCTCGTTCGATAATATGTGATGGCGAGGGGAGAAACTTTGAAAGGCCTCACAATCTTAGATTGTTGAGAACATTCAAATCATGTGCTAGAGATACAGCTGGAGTTTTTTCAAAAGAGGATACTGAGGGACATGGTTTTAATTTCCTAGACAATGTTTTTCAACTGGTGAACTCACGGCTCCTTGCTGTTAGACTTCATCAGGAGTCCAAATTCCCTTCTTCAATCAAATTGCTTTGGAATCTACATACGTTAATAGTTTATTGTTGGCATGAAGTTGTTGCACCGATTGAGATTTGGAAATTACATCAACTTAGGCATCTCAAGTTTAGGTTAGCAGGATTGATTCTACCAGATCCTCCGAGTGAGATGGTTGTCATGGAGAATCTACAAACGCTCGTAGGAGCGAAGAATTTGTGCTTGAATGAGGAGGTGGTTCAAAGAATTCCCAAACTCAAGAAATTGCATCTATTTTACAATTCCAAAGATATGGAGAGTTTGAGAAAATTGAAACAAATGGAGAGAGCAAACTGTTTGAGCTATCTTGAGTGTCTGAGTAAATTGGAAAACTTGTACTGCATATTTAGAGGTGGATGTGATGATGAGTATTTGCACAGGATTAGTTTCCCACACTCCCTCAAGAAGTTGAAGTTAACTCTCTCTACTGGTCATCTGGAGTTGGTAGAGATGTTGGAAAAGATAGGGACATTGCCCCTTCTTCAGAAGTTAGTATTACATCATGGTAGATTCAAAACAGGCAAATGGGACACTATTGAGGGCCAATTCCAGAGCCTCAAGCTACTACAATTGGATGAGTGTGAAGGTCTTAAAAATTGGACGATGGCAGACAGCTCCCACTTTCCACTTCTCCAGGAGCTTCGTCTTCAAGGTTTGCGACAATTGGAGGAGATCCCTTCCGAAGTTGGAGAGATAGCAACGCTGAAATCAATTACTTTGGAAGATTGCAGTGAATCAGCGGTAGAGTCAGCTAAAAAGATAGTAGAAGAACAGCAGGATATATATGGAGACCAACTAGACCTTCATGTTCGAGCTATACTTCGGTACAGAGACGAAAGACTGCAGAGCTTGGCCAATCCCAACTTTGAAGTTACAGTAAGAGGTTATTAGAATCATCCAAGATTTCTAGTTACAAGTTCAGTTGTTTTCTAAGCTTATAAAACTTTGAGCTTTTGTTACTTCATTCATTACTATAAGCTAGCTCCACAAGTCTTTCTATTATTCCTTTTGTTCTAATACATAAATGCTTTATCAATTGATGTTTTCTAATTCCAGTTTCTTTAATAACCTTAATTTTTGCTTTTGTAGGAATAACCTTATTAGAGAAACACTTAGAGAAGTTCTTTAATTTTCAAGCAAGTGGGGATTCAGATAGTGATGATTTGAGTGAGGGAGAATTGGGATTAAAACTACACCAGTATTTATGGGGTAGAAGGTATCTCATAATCATGGATGATATGTGGAGTATAGAGGTGTGGGACAAGATCAGGTTTTCCTTTCCTGGTTGCAAAAATGGGAGTCGAATAATTGTAACAACTAGGCAGTCAAACTTGAATTTGCAGTTGGATGAGTATTATGGCATTAGTATGAAATTTCTAGATGAGGCTAGTAGTTGGGATTTGTTTTGCAAGACTGTGTTTTGGGGAGAAAGTTTTTCTCATGAGTTGGGAGGATATTGGAAAGAATATTGTAGCAAATTGTAAAGGGCTCCCTTTATCAATTGCTACGATTGAAGGTCTTTTGGCAAAATCTAAGTGCACTAGGGAATATTGGCGCGTATAAAGCAAAATTTGAATTCAATTGTTATTACGAATAATGATGAATTTTGCTTGAAAATATTGCGAATGAACTATACATATCTGCCCAACTATTTGAAGCCATGGTTTTTGTATATGGGTGTTTTTGAGGAAGATGCAGAATTCGTGCCTCAATGTTGAATAAGCTATGAGTAAAGGTAATATTAAAAAAGAATGAAAAAATTTAAAAAGTATTGAAAATAATAAATTAAACAAAAAAATAAAGGAGCTAACAAAAAAAAAGTAAAAACGAAAAAGACAAAAAAGTTAAAATAAAAAAAAAGCAAAAAAACTGAAAATAAGCAAAAAGGAAGAAGAAACAAAAAAAACAAATAAAAGGAATAAAAAAAGAAGCAAAATGAAAAAGGAAACAAATAAAAGGAACAAAAAAAGAAGCAAAATGAAAAATAATAAGTGGGGAGCAAAGGGTTTGAACCCTGAACCTTTGAGAAAAGGGACATGCTTCAGCCAACTACACCACACGACATTTTCGTTTTATTTAGCGAAATATAGAATATGAATCATGAAAACTGTAGTATAAATGTGCACCACCGCATACTATGCGGTGCTCGCACACAAGACTAGCTCAATAAATAAAAGCAAACATAATTAATAATCGAATGAAACAAAAATAAATAAAACTGTCACCGAAAATTCAAACTGAAATCAAACGCTAATCCACTATCTCCAATCAAAATCAATCTAACAAATAACAGAAGTCCAAGGCATTATAAAGGTAACACCTAATCTAAGCCACAATGCGCATGGGCCAAAAATAAATCAATTAAAGCCCATTTATCCCAAGTTAAAATCATGGCAGACACTTATTAGGATTAGTAATTAAAGGGTAATTTTATAGCCTCCAAATTTATCACTACAGCCGCTCGTTAAAAAATATAACTAAACTATTAGCAAATATCCATTTTTACCCCACAGCCTCAAATTTAACTTTTAATACTCCCTCCGTCCACGAATTAAAGCCCTACTTGCACTTAAATTTTTGTCGACCAATTAAAGCCCTATTGTGCTTTATGTACCTTTTTACTTTTCTTCTTTTCCTATATTTACTACTCTTTGCCCCTAATGGACCCACCTTACAACAACTTTATCATTTTTATATTCTATATTTATTACACTTTATCACTAGTGGACCCACCACACAACACCTTTAACACTTTAGTCAACTACTTTATCATTTTAGTCAACTACCCTTATATTTCATCCACAACACCTTTTTCAGCTTTCTTAGTCTCCATGCCCACCCTCAAATGGGGCTTTAATTCGTGGACGGAGGGAGTAATTAATTCCAAAAATGTTAGGCAAACTACAGCATAAACGCTTTTCACAGGTTCGAGAACTCTCGGCCACAATAATCACTAGGTGGGGTGTGTGTGTGGTTTGTATTATTTATAATGTAATTTCATCAAAAAAAAAAATAATCCATGAGAAAAGAAAGAATAGAAAGAAAATTTGGGTGAATGGCTACTGCCGAGCCAGAGAGACGAAGGGGGGCGACTGGACGCCATCCTCGGGCGCTACATGTGCCACAGCGGTCGATGGAGAGGAAGCAGGAGCGACATCAACGCTAGATTAGGAAAAGGGAGACAGCGGTTGGGTGGTGCTGCTATCTACGCGTAGGCGGCGGTGGCGGCCGTTCCTGCCAGCCGAAAGAGAAAGGGTGAAGGGCGTTGACACGGCGGCTGCTCGCGGAGTAGCGAGGCGGTTCATGGCTGAGCGGCGAGGGGCGGTGAATTCCAACAGAGGGTCAAAAAGGGAGAGAGATATTAAGGGAGAAACATGGTGTCGACCTCCATCAACGGCGGCGCCGTCGATGCGACGACAGCGAAGAGGCTGAGAAAGAGAATGCATCTTAAGCTAACTACAACAAATGTATAGCCCCCTTCCAAAAAATTATGTATCGCCCAATTTTAGTAAAATAAGACACAAAGTTATAATTAATCGTAAACTTTTCTTTAAAAACGCTTAAAGAAAATCAGAAGTTATGAAAAAAAACTATAGTCCTTAACTCCTTATCCTTCCCAGATAGAAGAATCTCAGACATCTGCATAGCATTGCACTATCAAAATAATTCAGAATTAAGTGGATTCCCCGGCGACGATGGAGTATAACTGAAAGTGGCAAAGAACCTTATGCGATATTTGGAAAAACAGGCACTGCTATCAGACTTCGCCACGCTATCCTCCTTCTCCTTCTCCTTGCCAGTGGCGCCGCCTCCACCTCCCGACTATCTGATCTGACGATTAAGTTTTAAATCAAATTGAAGTCACAGCTTTTTTTTTTTTTTTTCTTTTGTTTCTCCCTTCATATGTGGGGGCTATACAATTTCTTTTAGGAAACGTGGCTATGCATATTTGCTGTAGTAATGTTTGTGGGATTAGTTATTGAAATTTTAAATTTAGAGATGTAGGGGTAAAAATGTATATTTATTAATATTTTAATTATATTTTTTAATAAGGGGCTATGATAAGAAATTTGGGGGCAATGTATAAAATTACCCGTAATTAAATTCATGCATCTTTTGGATCTTCATGTGAATTTGCATCAAAATCCCTTCACCTTTTATCTCCTTTCCCTCGACTCCATCAATAGCAATTTCTTTAATTTCTGCACAAAAAAAAAAAATCACCAAATTATATATATTAAATTTAATTAAAGCACGAAATAATTAAAGAATATGAACAAGTAAAATACATACATAGACACCAACTTGATGTATGAAATATTTTGAATGCTTGCAAAAGAAATAGTTGACAAACAAGTGGAATTACAAGGGAACGGTCTCTTTCATGTGGTGCACATATTAAGATATATTTATTTATTTTTAAAATTTTAAATTATATAAAATTATTAAAATATCATTATTTATGAGTTAGCTTAATTTGTAACAAAAAATTATATTAATTTAAATATTAGTATTTTATTTAAAAAAGTGTATAATGACAATATTACCAACTTAATGAGTATATATAATATTAAACTTAATTAGTATTGTATACTAATAATAATTAAATTTATATTTTAATATAACTATTAGCCCACTAAAGTATGACATCAACATCTCATATAAAATGAAAATTTGTTTCTATTTTGCAATCATAAAATATAAGCTTTTTTCTTCCAAACTTCCAAGGCTTTCTCCTGCAACTCTCAATTTTGCATTTATAAAAATCTTCGAAATTTCCATAAAAATTACGTATCTTCTGTTTTCTTCCATCCGCCTCCATCCATATTAGACTCTTCAATTCTTGCACCAAAGATTACTTAATTGTATTTATTAAATTTTATTGAAGTATAAAATAATCCAAGAATTAATATTAACAATTAAAATATATACACACATCAACGTCCTGGCCGGCCATGAGAGATTAATTAAACATTGCTTTACCCGATTAGTAAGAAATTAGTTAGAATTTTGTTTTGAGTTACCATTTCTTTAATGTGAGGTCCTTTCCTGAACAATGCGATCAAGTAGTGAGGAAATTAGGTAGAAACGTATTTGGGTCAACCTTGTCATGCGAGATCCTTTTTTAAACGTAGTTGGCTCTGTGTGAGTGTGAATATAAGAATAAGAAAAAGAAAAAGAAAAAGAAAAAGAGAAAGCAGAGAAAGAAATAAAGAAAAGAATTGGCTGCAGAAGCAGTAGAAAAGAAACTCTATGATGCTGTATCAAAAGGGGATGTAACAAAATTTCGAGAACTAGTTGAACAAGATCCATATCTTGTTGATGAAGCATCATTTTCATGTTCAAGAAATGTTCTACACATAGCAACCATGCGGGGACAGACAGCCATCGTGGAAGAGGTGCTGAAGATGAATCCGTCGCTTGCTCGGATTTTAGACTCCCAACAATCATCGCCTCTGCACATTGCAGCAGCGCAAGGGCACGTCGAGATCTCGAGAAAATTGTTATCAGTAGCCCCGGTGACTCGCTGGTGGCAAGACTGTCATGACATGAACCCGGTTCATATCGCGGCCATAAATGGGCATGTTGAGATGTTGGGACATCTCCTTGTAGAGAGTCTTTTGCCTGCTATGGAGAGGGTGGGTCGCGGACAGACTGTGTTGCACTTGTGCGTCAAGCACGGCCAGCTTACGACGTTGCAGGTTTTGGGGGAGAAGTTGTGGGAGCTTATGGATGAAGTCGATGAGGATGGGGAGACCCTATTGCATTTGGCTGTTAGGTCCAATCAACTTGAGGTAACAACCATACTTAATTTGATCAATTAGTCATATTGTACCACAATTTTGTATATGTCACTTTGTACTACCGTTTTTATGAAATGATTTTGAATTTTATCAACATACAACTCCCCCTGTCCCATTAAAGATGGCTTGTTTTTCATTTTGGGTTGTCCTACTTAACAGAAAAGAGAATTTTGCAGAAGGGAAAAACTTGCATTATATTCGGATGAAATGATTACAAGGCAAAGAAGCTATATTTATACTACAGCTGATAACAAACACACGCACAAAGTGTGATGCCAGCTCAGTAACAAAAAGCAAGTAAAACTAATTAATAAAGGAAAAAGCTATCTTATTATGTGTGCATACAACACGAGCATGTGTATCCACATCCTCTTTATTTCTTCATTCCAACACGCCCCCTCAAGATGGAAGATAGATGCTCTCAAATCCCATCTTGCTCATAATACTTCGCAAAGCTGGTGCTGGCAAGGCCTTAGTTAAAACATCCGCGAGCTGCAGAGTGTTTTTAACGTGAAGAGGTTTCACTATCCCTGCCAAATACTTGTCTCTAACTGTGTGACAATCAATCTCTATATGCTTTGTGCGCTCATGAAAAACTGGGTTGCAACAAATGTATACAGCAGCTTGATTGTCACAATACAACGGCGAAGCTCTTGTCTGCTCAATCCCAAATTCTAGTAACAAATTCCTGATCCAAGTAACCTCGCAACTTACTTGCGCCATGGCCCTATATTCTGCCTCGGCAGAGGATCGAGAGATGGTGCTTTGCTTCTTGGATTTCCATGAAATAAGAGAAGAACCAAGAAAAACAGCAAATCCTGTGACTGATCTTCGAGTAGTAGGACAAGATGCATAGTCCGCATCTGAAAAAGCTGATAGATGCAAGCTTGAATTTTTGTCAAAGAACAGGCCATGCCCAGCTGTGCCTTTCAAATATTTGAGTACCCGCTCTGCAGCAACCATATGTCCCTCGCAAGGTTTTGACACAAACTGACTTAAGTTGTTCACTGCAAAGGTTATGTCTGGCCTCGTTAAACTGAGATAAAGCAATCTCCCAATCAACCGTCTATAGGAAGTAGAATCAGTTAATGGAGAGCCTTCCTCAAGACTTAAATGTTTACCAGACTCCATTGGAGTAGCAGCTGGTCTGCAATTCATCAATCCAGTATCTTTAAGTAGATCTAGAACATACTTCCTTTGGCATAAGTAAATCCCTTTATCACTGCGGGCTATCTCCAAACCAAGAAAGTAAGATGGTTTGCCCAAGTCTTTATACTTGAAAGTTTTTCCCAAAAATTCCTTAAAAGATGAAACTAAACCATCATCATTACTGGCCAGTAGAATATCATCAACATACACCACTAAGCCAAGAAACTTACTCCCTTCCTTTTTATAGAAGAATGAGTGATCACAAGCAGACTGTTGTAAGGGGTATGATGGACTTTTACCAAACAATATCTCAAAAGGGGTAACACTATTAGGCAAAACAGAAGATGGTATGCGATTGATGAGATAGGAGGCAGTGTGTATACATTCCCCCCAATAAGAGATAGGTAAATGAGATTGAAACAGAAGGCTACGAGCAACATTCAGCAAATGCTGATGTTTCCTCTCAACTCGAGCATTCTGCTGTGGAGTGGACACACAAGAGTGATGGACTATAGTCCCATGCTGAGTCTCCTGCTCCTGTTGAGCTTCCCTTGCAACCTCCTTCTACTCTTCCTGTTGTTCCTCCGACAGACAACACTACTCAGGAAAGGTCAGTCCAACCTCCTCCTATTCCTCCTGCTCCTACCACTAAATCTGGCAGAACAGTTAAACCTCCTTCACATCTTTCTGACTATGTCTGTAATGCACTCACTTGTTCTCCTTATCCCATTCACCAATATATTTCTTATTCTAGACTATCCTCAGCCTATTTTAGGCTCATTTGTTCCCTCTCTTCTATTCCCGAACCTTCCTCTTATCACCAAGCTTCTAAGTATGCTGAATGGAGGAAGGCAATGCAGGCTGAATTAGAAGCACTCATTAAGAATAATACTTGGTTTGTTACACTCTTACCTCCTGATAAGATTGCCATAGGGTGTAAATGGGTCTTCAGGACCAAGTATTTTACCAATGGTACTCTGGACAGGTACAAGGCCAGGCTTGTAGCCAAGGGTTACACCCAACAGGCCGGTGTCGACTTTCTTGATACTTTCTCACCAGTTGCCAAGCTTGTTACTGTTAAGCTCATGTTGTCTTTGGCTGCTATATCTGGTTGGACTCTTACTCATCTCGACATCAACAACGCTTTTTTATATGGTGATCTAGAGGAGGATATCTATATGGAATTGCCTCCTGGCTTGCTTGATCAGGGGGGCAATGCTTATCCAGCTGGTTCAGTATGCAAGCTTACTAAGTCTCTGTATGGGCTCAAGCAAGCATCGCGGCAATGGTACTTAAAGTTTTCTGAGGCCTTGAGTGCTTTTGGCTGGTGAACAATCAATAAAAAGTGTGGAGTTGTTACAGACATGGTGTGTAGCACCTGTGTCCAGTAACCATAGGCAGGAACTCAAAGTAGAACAAACAAGGGGTTGGAGAGAAATAGTACCACTGAATGGAGGAGAGGCAATAACTGAAGGAGAAACACCTCCAAAATTGTAGACATCAGCTTTGGTAGGAGCAGAGATCTGCTGTGCAGGTGCTGGAGAAGAGGACACCTGCATTTGAGTTTGCAAATATGATATCATTTTAGCCATATCTGAAGTAGATAAAGCAGGAGATCCTTGAGGGAAAACCGCAGCTTCAGGAGCACTCATTTGATTAATGGATCTGTTTCCCTCAGTAGAATACCCTTGAGATTTTCCTCTACCTCTACCATATCCAGGAGGATAACCAATAAGCTCAAAACACTTATCTACAGTATGACTGGTTTTACCGCAATTTGTACAAAGGAATTTTCCTTTTCCTCCTCTACCACGAGCAGTACCAGTCGCATTGATCATAGATCCCTGAATTTCAGTACTTATCACAGGCGATTGTTGCTCAATAGACCTCTGTCTCTCTTCCTGTAACACTAACGCAAAGATCTTTTGCAAAGAAGGAAGAGGAGTAGTAGATATTATCTGAGATCTGATCTGCGAGTAAGAAGGATTCAAACCAATAAGGAATTGCATAGAACATTCCTGCATTTGAAATTCACTCCACTTGCGAGAGCTATGGCATCGGCAGCTATCACAAGTGCACCACCGTGCTGGTTGAAAATCTTTGTATTCATCCCATAGAATGCGCAATTTCGTAAAATAAGCGCCTACATCCTCTGATCCTTGCTTCAAAGTGAGCAATTGTTGTTTTAACTGGCAAATTCGAGCAAAATTGCCCTGAGAGAAACGATCTCTTAGATCGCTCCAAATAAGAGAAGCATCATCAATGTACATGATGCTCGAGCTGATCTCTGGTACAACAGAGTTGCGAAGCCACGAAACGACCATGCTGTTGCATCGAAGCCACTGAGCATACAGCAGATCGGAATGAAGAGGTCGCTGGATTGAACCGTCGACAAAAGCGAGCTTGTTCTTCGCCATAAGTGCTGTGATCATCGAGCGATTCCAGTTGATGTAGTTGGATCCATTTAGCTGCTGCGTAACCAGCTGAACGCCAGGATTATCGCTGCTAGGCAAAAAATAAGGGCTAGTCTGGTCCTCATAGGGAGGCGGAGAATGAAGTTTGGATGATGAAGGTGTGTGGGGTGCCATTGAAGGAGAAGAAAAAAAAAAATCAGCGGAAGATTATTGCTCTGGATACCATAACAGAAAAGAGAATTTTGCAGAAGGGAAAAACTTGCATTATATTCGGATGAAATGATTACAAGGCAAAGAAGCTATATTTATACTACAGCTGATAACAAACACACGCACAAAGTGTGATGCCAGCTCAGTAACAAAAAGCAAGTAAAACTAATTAATAAAGGAAAAAGCTATCTTATTATGTGTGCATACAACACGAGCATGTGTATCCACATCCTCTTTATTTCTTCATTCCAACACTACTAAAGATGACTCGCTCATTCCATAAAAAAACAATATTTAACTCTTGAAAATGTGTGAGTCCTATACCACGTACGTTTATTCAATTTACACCTTATCCTTAATCTCCGAACCGAAAAGAAATGAGTCGTCTTTAATGAGACAAATGGAGTATTAACTAATAAAAGTGTAATGAAATGATAAAATATAATCAAATACGAACGAAAATTATAGAAAGATCACACTTATCGTGGACGGGCATAGGTTAGATTGAAATTGATGAGGAGTAAATTAGATGTCTACGGTTGATTCGTAACCCTGTTGGATGAATTTGTGATCCTGAGTTCGAATCTCAAAGGTAACAAAAATTTATTTTTCGCAATTCGTAACTCTGTTGGATAAATTCATACGTGTTCTACATAAAATTCGTACATTAAGAAACGTTTATATTTTATACACTTAAGAGTGTTCTTATTCTAGCCCACCCCTATATAGATATATATATATATATATATATATATATATATATATATATATTAATAGAGTATATATATAAATCTCAGATTCTCCAATACTTGGGGGAAAGCAACAAAATAAGAAGGAGAAAGCGGAATTGCGTGGGCAAAACAGCGCTGCAAATCTTGAATCAGAGCCCTCCAGCTACAATTGCTAGCTATTCAGAAATGAGGAGAATCTTAAGAACTTTGTTAGGACCACCATCGGTCAAAATCCTGCCCAAGATCAACGACGCCGCCATGGTGGTGGTGGTCCTGATAGCAACAATGGCGTTCCAGAACACCGTCAACCCACCCGGCGGCGTGTGGCAGGACAACACATCCTCACACGAGGCTGGCAATGCTGTGATAGCATACACTCATCCCTACATCTACAAACATATGCTACGTGCTAACACCGTAGCATTTGTTTCATCTCTCGTCACAATCTTCCTCATCACCACCGGATTGCCATCCATGAGCTTCACCTTCTTGATGACCGCCTTGTGTGCTATGTGGGCGTCGATGACGGCTATTGCAGTGAGTTACGGAGCTTCGATACTGGCGATCACCCCCAACGCGGACACGGAATCACCCGCTGCCGGCGTTGTTGTTAGGATTGTAGTTTCTCTTTCCCTTTCCATCCTCGTACTCATATTCTTGTTTGCTCGAATAACACGGTGGTACTTCATGTGGATGAGAAGAACACGGCATCAGGAAGATCTTACAACTGACCCTCTACCCTTACGCCTCCTCTACTGGATTTTTCAACATTTAAGACGAACAGATGTTTCAGAGAACAATGTTAACCGTTGAGGAGGCGTTTAGTTTGAAAGACATGATTGATAAAATAACTCACTCTAATCAAGTGTTTGCAATAATTCAAATGAGTGATTATTTACCACTTTAAAATTGGCTAGATTAATTATTTTGTTGGAGTTGACTTATCTAACTCCATAAATATCTCACTTGTTAGTGTGTTTTTTGTAAATAATTAGCTCTTGAATCCAGTTTGTGTTTGTTAGTGAGAGTGTCTAGAGTTTAATACCTAGTTCATTGTAAAGGTATTGAACGTGAGTGTCATTCTCCCTTTAGTCATTTTGCCATAAGGCGTTCTTCAAGTTATTTTATAACTTGAAGAAATTTTTCCAAAAATTGTGTTCGTTTATTTCCGCTGCAAAGATTTACTCTGTGCTGTTTGGTGTGTTACTTTAACACAAGATTTCCGTTTGGTTTCGTGTGGAGCAACACTTTCATATTTAATCGCCCCTCTAATCCTATGAATCTTATCTATTTCATCCACCAAACCAAACGCCTCTCGAGTGATCTATATCTTTTTTATTTTTGAGTGAGATGAAAATATAATTACATAAACATTGTTCAATTTTAAATCTAATTTGTTCTTAATTCACCAAACTAAACGCCCGGCGTTGTTGTTAGGATTGTAGTTTCTCTGCCCCTTTTCATCTTTATATTCATGTTCTTGTTTGCTCGAATAACAGGCATCATGAGGAAGAGAATAACACGGCATCACGAAGATCTTACAACTGTGTCCCTCTATCCTTACGCCTCCTCTACTGGATTTTTCAACATTTAAGACGAAGGGATGTTGCGTCATCTCCCACGCTCTCTTCGTTAACTCCTTGATGAACACCTCACACGCCTTGGAGAAGACGATGGGGGCCTCGTATGAATTAAATGGAGGAAAAATTCCAGAATTCCAACGAGTTTGACAACCAGGGTCACCACTAAAAAATCATATTCCAAATCACCGCAAATCCCAATCCACGAAAAATCCAAGGAAATTCTAGCGATTCCTCGCAGTTCCCTGCGTCTCCCAGAAATTCTCCAAATCAGATCCAAAACTGCTATCTTCTTCCACAAAATTGGAAAAGTTCATATCCACAACTGCTATCATCGTCGTAGTAAAATCCGTGTGGTTATCTATTTTTCTCCGCACCGCTACCACTTGCAGCCGCCTCAAGGTCACCGACGACCAGCTAGTTTGGGAGATGGAGAAGATGCTGGTGAAGATGAGGGGTTCCACCTTTTGCAAAATAAAAAAATTTAAAAAATTAAAATAGTTAACGGTGTTAAACGGCCGCTAGGGTGGAGGGTGTAATTGCACCAAATTAAGGACTTCGGGGGTTTAGTTGAATCCAAATCAAGTATAAGGTGTTATACGTGATAAGGGTCTCTATGTTAGAAGCGTATTTGACACTTAACGCTTATTTTGAATTGATTTAACTATGGCATTTGGAACTTACTTATGAATGAAGTCAGCTTTTTGAAATTAGAATCTACTTTGGATCTTATCTATGAATCAAGTAATGAAGCTACTTCGGATCTTTTGTCACTCCGCTAAGAATGAAAACCAGGATACATATGACCATCAATTTCATACATGTTTACAATTATTTTTACTGATTTATTTGATAATCTTGCTGAAGATGTTAATGACGCTTCTTTGTGCTTCACTTGAATTGAATATTTTAGATAATCTTGGGGTTAAATGCTTCTTCTTGCAATTTATTTTAATTAGTTAATTGTTGATGTACCAACTTTGGGAAAATAATTTGCAATAATTTGATAAATGAGTTTACTTATAAATGTTTTTTTTTTTTTTGTGATACTCCCTCTGTCCCATGAATCTTGACACGTTTGGTTTCGGCACGGGAATTAAGAAGTTGTAGATTAGTGTTTTAAGTTTGTAATCAATAAAGTATAAAAGTGATAAAGTAGGAGAAAGAAGGTAATAAATTAAAGTAATAAAGTAAGAGATAGAAAGTGATAAAGGTGATAAAGTAGGAGAGAGAATGTAATAATTATTACCCAAAATAGAAATTTGTCAAGATTCGTGGGACGGCCCAAAAAGAAAAACGTGTCAAGATTCGTGGGACGGAGGGAGTATATTTAATTAGTTGATACCTATAATTTATACGTAGAAATAATTTGCTATAATTTATAATTTTGTCTTGCTATCATGACTCTGATTTACTTGAATATTATTTTAGTTAATCGAATGTTTTGAAATTTCATGTTTTTTTAGTTTTTTAGAGACACGATGAGGACGTATGCTGCTTTTGAGTCTAGAAGCTTTGTATGTGTATCTATTTCATGTATATATTTATTATGCAAAATTTACAGAATATATCAACATTTGTATATAGATATATATCTGTATATATCTATTTTTTTTTTAATATAAATCATCTAGTTACCTTTTTTTGTTTCAGTTGCTTTTTTCAGCTAATTCAACTTCTTTCTTTTTTCTCTAATAGAAAATTTTCTGCTAAAGAGATTTCTTCCTTCTTTCAGTTTCTTTGGTCTTCGACATCAAGAGACTTTACTTACCTGTAACCTTCAGTCTAGCTAAAAGATTGAACTCTAACAGTTGAGTTCAAACAAGAGTTCTAGTCTAGAGAAAGTAAAGCTAGGGATTTGGGGATCATCAAAACTGGGATAAAATATTTCTTCTATTTTCCAACATTCAATTTTGTACAAATGTGAAACCATTTTAGATTCGTTAGGTACATCACTAAAGACACTAAAGACATTTCCTATTTACGATTGATAATGTATGATTGAGTTTTTGTTATTTTAGTTATCAGGATTTTCTTCAATAATTATCTCTTTCGATTAAATATGTATAAATCAAATAAGCTAGCTTATATTATAAAAATTATAAAGGAATATTCCAAAATTACAGTTAATTTAAATAACATTAGATCTTGATCAGCTTATACTATATATCTTTTACTTGCTAATCTTTAATATTAAATTATATGCTAATGCAAAGCAGTCTTTATTCTTTAACAAAACAATTGATTAATGTGCGGTACAGATAGATAGAAGAACCATCTAATAAGCATTTGGTCCATAGAAATTGCCCCTCTCTCTCCGTCATTTTCCTTTTGTTTTTCTTTTCTTGACAAACCTATAGAATAGAGTCGACTTTTGTTTGATAGTGCATAGAAGTCAATATAAATTATGCAATATAATAATAATACTAGTCGGTAACCCGTCGAAAATCGACGGGAATAAATGAAAATATATAAATATTTGTAATTATTTATTACATTTTTTATTTGATGATTTTTTTCACTAAAATAAAGCATTAAATAAGTTTGTTTTAAAGTAAAAGATGTTAACTAAATATATTTTTAGTCAAACAATTCTCTGAACTCAGAAACTAATTTTAGACACTTCCACCAATCCAATCTGATTATGATGATTTTAGAATTTTTCGATGCTTAAAAATCAACTTCTGTCTCCTCCTCCAAACAAAAACAAAAAAAGAAGAAGCAAATACCAAAGTCTGAAGCCGAAACATGATACAGTAAAAGACGAAATATATCCATCCTCATGCTATTATGTATAAAAGAAAAGAAAAACCTAAGAAACCCTTGAATGTACAAAAGAAACAGACTACGGGCCGAGCCTCATTAAAACCCTTTTACGGAAAATCCGGTAGGAAAAATCGTAGAAGGAAAAAAGAGTACTCGTCTAAAACGAAAACAAAAAGGGTTGGAAAGAAGATTGAAAACTGGTTTCGGTAGGTATAATCCTACATTTGAAAGAGATTGTCCCTGGCTTTTATTTATTGTCATAGCAAAACAAACACTCACAGGAAATTGCCTTCTCTGAAACCGAATTGGAAATTTAGCGAAATCTGATGGACTCATAATCATTCTAGCTATGGGAAACTTCTTGCCCGAGCGCGATCTCCAAACCTCATAGCTACCTCGACTTTAAAGATACACTTTCTTTCCAACATGGTGCCAAGTAATTCAGGCGTGTCATTCCTACTATTTGTCTAATAACAAAAAAATGAATAATATTAATATTGTAATGCAAAACTTCAAAATAAATTAGATATTAAGTTAATAATCTGTTCTTCCATCTCTTCCATTACTTGGGCAGCAATTTTTTTAAGAAAATAAAGTGCAGTATCCTCAAAAAATGTAAAGTATATTTCCTCGTCTTCATCTTCTACAAGAACCTTCAGCAAAAATCTGAGTATAATAGGAAACCAAAAATATAATTAGTTGGATTTTATTTCTAACCAAAATACTATATGTAATATTTTTTATATATAGATTAAAATTTAGAAAACCAGTTACCTTATATTTATAGATCCAATCGGCTTTTTGCATTTTTTGCAATAATCTCCGATTTTGCTTCCTTTAGGAACACCTTTGTAGCATTTGTCATTTCCACATGACTCATAATACCATGATTCTTCAGGGTGAAAGTCAATTATTGTGCCCTTGCAGATATAGTTTCCACTCTATAAATTGAAAGATAATTAGTTTCTAATTCTGAATATATTTTAAAATATGTATAGCAAATTATAAATTACCTCAGAGTTTTTCATCTCTTTAATTGTTTTCACTAAAGCAGGTTTCAACCATTCTTCACTTTTTACTTCTCGGCTAACGTTGGAAATATTAGCTACTGTGTTATTGTTGGAATCTTTCGTAAGACCGCGCCTGAAATTATTATAAACATGAAGAATATGTGAGAAACGGGTTATTAACAAAAAAAAAAAAAATGACATCATAATTTTGACCTCAATATCCATGTGATATCGTTTTGGGACAAATACTATGTGACTTAGGACTTAAAAATAGATGTAATATGCTAGCATGGAAAAAAAATCATGTAGTAAAAAGTCGATGCATGAATAAATGTTTAATCAAAATTTGTTTGTAAATACATCTATATATAATATATATATATAAACCTTAATATAAAATCTTTAACTTCTTGAATATCAGGGCTGATAAAAAATCTGGTTGCGTGCTTCATTGTGGAAACTTTGGTTACACCTAAAATAACATTTAAATTATTAGTAACGCTGCTCAAAGTGTATTTAGTTATATTTTAATAAATGAGTATTGTAAATGATTAATAACATATGAACCTCTGAATGTTGATAACATAGCAAATTGTAAAGCTATCATTACTGGTTCTTTATCCTCGCTTGATCTGCTTTCCATGAATATTTTGAGTTCATCGGCATATGATTCCCACAATACGCAAATTACTTGTGTGCCACTGTTACATATATAATTAAAAACATAAATTAAAATAAAATTAGAAATATTAATCATTATTCAACGAAAATTTTAGAAACTTACTCTGCATCAGCCAATGTTATGTCACACTTCTTAGCTTTGCCATGCTTCATTTCAACACAATCTATGGTAATATTTTCAGTTTTTACCTCCCCAAGAATATCTACAAAAAAAATGTAATTTAAATACACAATCAAAACTAATATTAGGAAATTGTATAATAAAATATTTTTTTTCTATAATATGGTATACTTACCCAATACCAATTCTGGATCATGTGAATGAATATTTCGAAAATGGATGAAATCAAATCCATTTTCAGTAATATTCGGGCGTTCAGTTGATTCAGAAACAATTAATGGTTCTAAAGCTAAAACTGATTTTCCACTCATGATTGATTTTTGCACGCTGAAAGTTAGGATTGTTTTGCACTACTTGGAAGTTTTTAATAACTGTTATTTGTCCCTCTTTAAGTAACTCATGAAACTTTTTCTTGTTCCCTATTGAGACGGATGCTTGAATTTTGTTGCTCTACATAATAAAAAGGGTTAATTGCCGCTAAATTCAAAAGCTTTCTAAAATTTCGCGATATTCTCACCAACTTCAAAATCGGCGTATGAATACACGAATTGAGATTCCGTTCTTAATGTTCCCAAAATTAAAAAATCCCCAAAATTTGAAGCTGACATGGATGACCGTAGTTACAGCGTGGCATAGTCGGCGGCGTAAGGAAACGACGTCGTTTTTAAAAATCAAAACGACGTCGTTTTGATTTCCAACAACATTAAAAAAAAAGAAAAAAAAATGCAGAATTCTCTCTCTCTCTCGAACACCACCACCGCCGCCGAGATCTGAACTTCCAGCCATCGTCGCCGCCGAGTTCTGGACTTCCAGCCACCACCATCGCCGAGATCTGAACTTCCAACCACCAGACCGCCACCGCCGCCGAGCTCTGGACTCCCACCGTCTCCCTTACTCATCTCTGCCAGAGTTCTGGACTTCCACCAGACCACCACCACCGCCCATCTCCGCCTGCTCTCAACTGTCAACAACAACACACACACTCACCTACAACTGCCGCCGGTCCATCTCTCTCTCGCCTTTCACCGCCGCTCTGCAAATCGCCTCACCAAATCGAGGCCTCCCTCCTTCAAATCGTCACCCCAAATCCCTCTGCAAATCGCAGCTCTGGGTGTTTGGGGATGGGGTAGATGGAGGAGTCGAAGGGTGAGAAAATCTGTGTACTGATTTGGGCGGCCTTCTTCTTCTCGCGGTGTTGGTCGGGGTGGCGCCGGGGGTTTGGGAGGTGGTGGACGGGGTGGCGCCGAGGGTTTGGATTTGGGAGGTGGTGGTCGGGGGGTTGGGGAAGGGGGTGTTTGGGGTTGGGGGTAGGTATTTTCTATTTTTTTTTATAAATTAATTTATTAACATTTTATTAAAATAAGATTAATTAAAAAAATTAAAAAATGACATGTCATGTCTATTTGGCATTTAATTGACATGTCACATGTGTTTGCCATGTCAACTCGCCGGATTTTTTAATTTTGGGAACATTAAGAACGAATTCTCAATTCGTGTATTTATACGCCGATTTTGAAGTTGGTGAGAAAATCGCGAAATTTTAGAAAGCTTTTGAATTTAGCGGCAATTAACCCTAATAAAAATATGTTATTAGATAGCATAAATTGAAAATTAATAATTTTACAAAACTATTTATTAAATAAAATTGTGATAAGACTTACCCATTCATCAATCACGATCATTTCAAGTGCTTCCTTGCCCAATTTATCTTTTTGAACCCATAAGCGCAAAATTCTGACAACCACATATTTATTTCGTATTTTTTCCTTGATGGCATTAAAAGGAATAGCTTCATTATTCGTCGACATTTCCTATATTTAGAGTAAGTAAATAAATTATTATGCTATTATTCACATGATTGGCAAGAAAATTATTTTGCAAAGGAAAAAGACAGACATTGAAATAGGTAACACAGATAGAGACATTGATCTCACGCAACACAACCCTCAAACAGAAATACAGCAAAGATGAAACCTCCCTATTAAAAAAAGCGCCTTTCTTGATTTCTTTACATAGCCAATTTAAAAAAGAAAAGGAAAAAAGAATGTAGTGTACAGTACACTTTCTGGAGAGAGAGTAGGATACCTCTGCACGAACCTGAAATAAATGTCACTTAATGATGTAATTATACAATGTAAAATACTCCTATCTTTTAATACTGTATGTTCAAAAGGAGAAGTACAAAACCCAAAAACCACATATTTGCATGTTTTTACTGAAGACAGCAGATGTAAGATGCACGTAGCAAAACTAATACATTTCACACCCACAAATAAGGCAAGCATATACAATGAAAAATAACGTACGGGTTGTGACATTAATTATATCCCAATCATATATATCTAAAATCATATCATATATATCTAAAATGAGTATTACAGTCCAATGAACCAGAAAAGCACGCAGCACACCAAGTGCTCGACGGAAAGACTGAATCGAAACAATAATCTTTATCTCTTTCTCTTAATATCTCTTTCTCTTAATTTTAATTATTAATATGTATTTGATCAACATCACAATTATTAACAAATTATAGATAGATTCAAATTCTTAGATAAATCCTATCAAAGGTAGAATTCTTTGTCGACTTCACGATCAGAAACTTGCTGAGTCACCTCCTCGCGGCCTGAATTTTCACAATCAATACAATCACAAATTAAAACACATTATAAACTAATCAAAAATAAAGTGTTTACTATAAATATTGAAACTCTTAGCAAATAGGAAGTCCGGAGGGAGAACTAAGAGAAAGAGCTAACCCGTACTAATATAGATTATTCGATTCAATGAATACCATTACATATACTAATAAATAGATAATCTATATTAGTAAGAACAATAGATTTAGAGATATGTTGGTAGAAAAATGCAAGTAAAGAATAGCTCTGATTCATAAAAATATTTATATAATACGCAGCTCCTTATTTATAAAACCAATTCGATTGAATGAATATCATTACGTAGACTAATAAATAGATAATCTATATTAGTAAGAACAATAGATTTTGCTGCCTCCAGAAATCAACAAAATATACTTGTTTCCATTAAAACCAGATTCACACAATTCTACGCACTTTATAAATACATCAACGAATTTCGACGGGCTAAATAAATACCTCTACGTAGAAAGAGAGCAGAAACTTCAACTTACCAACCGGTAGAGCGGTGGAGAAAGAAAGCAGAACAGGAGAAAGAAAGCAGAACCGATCCTTTTTATAGATGAAATATAAGATTGTGAATTTGACAAAGAATTCTACCTTTGATAGGATTTATCTAAGAATTTGAATCTATCTATAATTTGTTAATAATTGTGATGTTGATCAAATACATATTAATAATTAAAATTAAGAGAAAGAGATATTAAGAGAAAGAGATAAAGATTATAGTTTCGATTCAGTCTTTCCGTCGAGCACTTGGTGTGCTGCGTGCTTTTCTGGTTCATTGGACTGTAATACTCATTTTAGATATATATGATATGATTTTAGATATATATGATTGGGATATAATTAATGTATAAGAAATTAGATATAGAAATTTGTTGATGATAGGTTTGAAATTAGATATATAGAAATTTAAATATCTTGTTCTTTTTTTGCTATATTTTTAATTAAAATATATCATGTTGTCATATATTCTAACGAAAATAGTTTTTCCTGTTTTAGTTTCACATTTTTAGTTAGAATATGTTGTCATATTTACAATTGTATGAATAAATATAGATTTTTAGTTAGAATATGTTGTCATATTTACAATTGTATGAATAAATATAGATTACATGTTTAAATTAATTGAGGAAAATATTAATATTAGTTTGTTTCATGTTTTTGGCAATAATTTCAGTTTCACATTTTTAGTTAGAATGTGTTGTTAAATAGCATTTACAATTGTACTCATATTTAGATTCCTTCTAACGAAGTAATATATAAATTTTCATGATTGGGATATAATTAATGTATAAGAAATTAGATATAGAAATTTGTTGATGATAGGTTTGAAATTAGATATATAGAAATTTATTGATTAAAAATTTAGAAAAAATAAGAATGAATGAGAATGGAGGAAAATTAGAATAAAGTGATTATATTACGCCACGTAGGATAGATCTTATATTACTTTTATATATATATAGATATGGTTGTTACAGTATAATGCATACAATAATTTATTATTTATGTGTTATGCAATATAAAGTATTATATGGTTGTTACAGAAAACATAGATCGAGTAACAGTACTATGATGAATATAATAATATATTATGCAATATAATAATAATATATGGTTGTTACAGTATAATGCATACAATAATTTAATATAAAGTATAATATATGGTTGTTACAGAAAATATAGCTCGAGTAACAGTACTATGATGAATATAATAATATATTATAAACAATATTGCACACTTTTTAGGATTTTTTTAATGGATGCAACTTTCCTATTGGACCGTGTATCTCCCGCCTCCTTCTTTCTCTTCTTCGTGCCTGTTAAACCATAAGCTAAACTCTATGAAGATATGAATTTGTGAATCTGAAACTATTTCATTGATATGTGTTTCTTCCTTTTATAAGGGAGTTACAAAGAGATTACAATCTACCGCTCTAATGCGGTTAATTTAACTTTTAACAGAAAGTTTAACTAACTTTGACTGAGCTAACAACTGTTGACTTTAACTAATTCTGTTTATATTTAATACAGCCCCAACACAAAAGGAACTACCCATGTTCCAGTGGAAATTTTGTAATAAGATACTGAAATCTGGATATAGAAAGAGGCTTGGTGAAAATGTCAGCGATCTGTTCTTCAGTTGGCACATATCGAACATCAAGTTCTTTCTTCAAGACGTTATCACGCACAAAATGAGTATCTATCTCGATATGCTTCGTGCGAACGTGTAACACTGGATTTGAAGCGATGGCAGCCGCGCTTTTATTATCACACCATATAATAGGTGTATGCGGAATGGGAAAACCAAGCTCATGAAGAAGAGATTGAATCCAAGTGACTTCAGCGGAGGAATTGGCAAGTGATCTGTACTCAGATTCAGTGGAACTTCTGAATACGACATTCTGTTTCTTGGAGCTCCAGGAGAGAAGGTTTGAGCCATGAAAAACAAAAAATCCTCCAGTGGATTTTCTATCTTCAATAGAACCGGCCCAGTCAGCATCTGAAAACACTTTAAGATGAAGATAAGATGATGGTGAGAATGTAAGGCTATAGTGTAGAGTTCCTTTGAGGTATCTGAGCAATCTTTTGCAAGCTTTCCACTGATTTTCAGTAGGAGTTTGCAAGTATTGGCTAAGTTTGTTAACCATGAAGGCGATATCTGGTCTGGTTAGGGTAAGATATTGGAGAGCGCCTACTGTGCTGCGGTATAAGGTAGGATTGGGAAAGGGAGGGCTGTCATTTAAGGAGAGTTTGGAACTGATATCATATGGGGAAGGTTGAGGTTTGCAATCTGCAAGATTAGTTTTGGTGAGGAGGTCATTTATGTATTTGGATTGATTGAGGAGATATGAATGAGAAGATGTTTTGAAGACATGAATTCCTAGGAAGAAATTTACTGTGCCAAGGGTTTTGAGAGCAAATTTTTGAGAGAGTGTGTGAATGATTTGGGTAATGAGAGTGGAGTCTTCTCCTGTGATGAGAATATCATCAACATAAACTAGGAACAAGATGAGCTTACCATTCTTTCGCATGTGGAATAGTGAGTGATCTGAAGTAGCACTACTAAAAAAAACGCTCATACGTAACGGTAAATTTCCGTTATGTATGTACCAAAACTACCGTTGTATATAGTGGTGTTATGTATGAGGGCACTCATACATAACGGTCATATACCGTTACCTATACTATGTATACATAACGGTAAATGAGATATACATAACACTTTAATTACCGTTCTATATAAATGTAATACATAACGGTAAAATCTGTTATAAAATGTATTTTTTCCATTATGTATTGTAACTATACATAACGGTTTTTTATATTTTACATAACGGTTAATTACCGTTTTCTTATGATAGCAAACATAACAATTTTTCACCGTTATAAAATTTATTTTTTCCGTTATAAAATATATTTCTTACGTATTGTGTGTAGTTGTTATACATAACGTTTTTTTGAATTTTACATAACGATCATTTCTGTTATCTTTTGTTATGAAACTTAACAGTTGTTTTTTTCACCTATTTTTATAATTTCCCAAATATAAATTATACAATAGCCTCAAACACAACAAATACTACAATCTAAAACATATATTATATAAATAATTAATCATCCAAACATTGTACTAAAATAAACATTGTAATAAAATTCTTATCCGAAGATAATCAAAATGCTAAGTACAATAGTTCTATCTAAAGTCAAAAGAAAACAAAAATAACATTTAAAAAAAAAAAAAAAACTACCATAAACCAATATGCCCATACAACACCTTACGAAACTAACTCTGTCCATGTCAACATCACTCAATAGATCCATGTACAGCAAGAGTACCTGAGATTGAGAGTCATTCACGATAGCTTTCAAGTTTCAACTAATAGCAAACATGAACAAACAAGCAGACAACATTATAATTTTATAATCCAGTTATGCCATCAATTTTGCTGTTGTAGGAAGAAACTTAGAACTTTTAACTCATATTAAAACACTAATAATTGATATCTTCAATAACTTACAAAGTAGGTGGATGTAAATAGACTTACTTAGGAGATTCTTGTACAGAAGGTTTTTATATCTGCAATCATCAATTTTTGACACTCAAAACCAAATGTACCAAAAAAGAATGAGCAAGATTTTGAAGGCCAATGTCGATCCATACCTAGCAACAAAATTGTCTGAGATTGAACCATAGCTTAATTGTGTGTCATAACACGAAAGCATAAATCCCACATGCCCATTCTGCACATCAAAAAATTACAAAAATCAGAAAAATGTTTACATCAAGAAAATTCCATACATAAGTTTTGAAAAATTACCCAATTTACCTCTCTGTTGAAAACCTGAGCTGGAAACCAGAATTTTCCACTTTCAAGAGCGAGATAGCAAGACATGAGTGAGTTATGTGGTAAAGAAGTATTTTTTTTATCCTTCATCTCTGATTTAGACCTAGACCTGAAAAGGGTTGAGAAGGGCAAGAATTTGCTTATTTTTTTAGTGAAATGCAAGAATTGAAGAGCCCTCTGTGAAGGAATCTGAGATTGCCATTCTCTGTAAGCAACATCACCAATGGCTTCACCCCATTTCCGTTTCAAGAGCTTCTGCCATAGATGGTCACTTGTGCACCTCCTAAACAAGCCTTTTTATCAGCAAGAATCTCCTTAACAAGCCTATTATGCAAGAATCTCTTAAACAAACCTTCTATACAAGAATCTCCTAAACAAGCTTATTATGGAAGAATCTCCTAGGTATGTCTATTATGTATACAAGAATCTCCAAATAGAATTTTAGTTGTTACACCCAAATAACATACTAATTAGTTTAGATTACATCGGGGGTACTGGAATAATAGTAATTCAACATTGAAACCATTTGTAATGCTTAACATATTGCTAGTCTAGATTACAAGTATGACAAGTCAATTATGACACAAAACCAGCTAGAGTAAACTTATTTAGTCTTCTTAAGAAAACAAATCCGACAAACCTGGTTTCACAAAATCTGATAATCCAAAATCTATGGCCTTCAATGTTGAGTCTTCTTCTTTGGATGTAAACAAGAAATTCTGATCAAGAGGCATGCAACAGTTAAATAATAATACTATAAATAATATCAGCAAATCAAACTGTTTCTTGACACACTAATTCGTGCTTTAACTAACACAAGACAAGGTGACTTAGGCTTCTAATAAACCATTTGTAACTCAAGACACGCCGTAGAAGCTCCTACCTCAGGTTTAAGATCCCGATGTACCACACCCTGGAGATGGCAGAACGAAACAACATTCAGTATTTGTATCATCACTAATTTCGCATCGTCTTCTGTATACTAGCCACCCCTGAACACATTAGGAAACATAAGCTATTATAGATTAGTTATGCATCTCACGTGACTATTCAAGCTTAAAATATCGAAAGATACAGGTTATCACCCTCTCAAAACACAAGAAAACAAAATCATACCGAAAAACCCCAAATTGATATACCTCGAAAGTATTTTGTCTAAAAGTTTGCCTCATTCGCATAGTCTGAGAAATGAAGTCAGAATCAATGGTTAGAAACTCAAGATCATGCCAATTTGTACAGATTATAAGCAAAAAAGGAGTTGGATCATAAGAGAACAATTCAAGAACAAAAAGGCAAGCAATGCATAACTTACTCCATGACTACATAAACATTGTCATGATCTTCATAAGCATCATAAAATTGGATGAGATTGGTGTGGCCTGTCAAAGCTCTCAATATCTTCACTTCCTTCCTTACATCTTCAATAGCTATAGCATTTGTCATCTAGTAACACAAACAGCGACCATAATCAGACAAAAACACATCGGAAAAAAGATCAATAACACTATCATAAAAGTCTCCGACAGATTGAACGGCAAGCAAGATCTGGACATTTATGTTTCAATGAGCATTTTTTTTGTCTCTATATTAGCAACCTACATAAAAAGAATCACATCATTCTCATGCTTGAATCTTAGTAATGAAAAAGCCATACAGTCAGTACTACCTGCACGTTTCCGTGAGGGTCTCTTTCCAGTAGCAATTGTGCCTGAATTGCTTGTGGTACAAGTTCAAAAAGCTGGAGAGATTGGCTACTGAGTTTCTTCTTCCACATTCCACTTTCATTGATAACATCAAAAATTAAGCAAATTCAGCCACTGCCACTAAGGCCTAATTCAACAAATAAATCAAGCCACAAATTTATATTTTCCAAAAACAGCAAGCTCAATTCAGCCATTACAAAACAAGGTTTGTTAACATTTTCTTTATAAAATGAATGATGCATCACAATTCACAAACTCAATTCAGCCATTACTCGAAATTTTCTGTTTCTACTTTTTCGAACATAGCCAGGTTGCCAGGTATGAGAACTTCAACAAGCTCCAATAAATCAGCAAAAACATATTTTCTGTTTTATGTGGGCAAACTCAAATAAATCAGCAAACTTAACCAATCAAAAACAACAAACTAGTCTAAATACTTACATTTTCTATTTTTCGAACATAGCCAGGTATGAGAACTCCAAAATTAAACAAACAAGGAAGAGAAATAGAGGACTCACCGAGGCTGGAGCGACGGCGAGGCAGCTTGGGCGACGTCGAGGGTCGGCTGGGCCTAGGCGACGGTGTCGCGACGCGGCTGGGAGCCTGGGACCTGGGGAGCGAGGAGGGGAGGGGAGGCGCGGAGGGCGGCTCGGCGCAGAGAAGCAGCATCGGCAGAGGGTGGCGAGTCTGCGACTGCGAGCGAGGATGTGAGGGAGGGGAGGCGCAGAGGGCGGCACCGGCAGGGGCCTCGGGGCGGCGGGTGTGGGTGGGGAATGGGGGATGAATGGCAGAATGGGTGGGAGCGGCGGGAAGTCTTAGGGGAGAACCAGAAACGCTAGGTCTAAATTCTAAATTTAGTTTGGAAAAATTGAAAAAAAAAATTTAGAAAAAAAAAAACTCATAGATAACAGTAGGGAATAACGGTTGGAACTACCGTTATAAATCACGCTTATATATAACGGTATTCTTAACACTCAAACAACCGTTGTTGTATAGATGCTCATACATAACGAATGGGTTAACGGTTCAGTAATACCGTTATATATATCACTAATAGATAACGCTAATGCGTAACGGTTAATTTGATACTGTTATAAATACATTTGGATAACAGTACATACATAACAGAGCTTTGTAAAACCGTTATGTATTATTAAAAGTGCGCTCATACATAACGGTTTTTGACCAAAACCGTTATGTATGAACCGTTATCCCTATTTTGGTTTTTAGTAGTGTAGAGTACTTAAAGCCACAATCAAGTAGATGAAGTTTGAGCTTTTCATACCAAGCTCTAGGTGCCTGCTTCAAGCCATATAAGGATTTGTTGAGCTTGCATACATGATGAGAATCGTAAAGTTGAGGCACTCAAATATTCTCATTTGTGAGAAGTTTTCATTTCGATGACAATGAAGGAGGAGATGTTGAACACCAAGATGTAGGAATAGCGTGTCCCCAGCCGTCAAAATACACATACTAATAAAATAAGATATTTATATTTGTAACCTTTGTAATTATCATAATAAATGCATATGTACAACTAATTATTATACTCATACAAGTATTAAATAAAGATAAAATAGGAAGAATGTCATAATTATACTCTCAAATTTTGAAATGAGACACTTATTAAGAAACAAGAAAATTTGTAAAATAGAACACTTAAAAAAAACGGAGGGAGTAACTTTTATCAGAAATTAATCAAAGGGAGTCTCAAGCGTGATCGATTGAGCTCGGGAGTTTCGTGTTCTCTTCTAACGTGATAGTAATACGAGGCGTATTAGATGTAGAGGTCTTTATATAGTATAGTTGTGCCTTCGTGCCATCTACGTAGTGACTTATTTAATTACATACTAGTATATAAATACATTTTGTAATTCAAAAAAAAAAAAAAAAAAAGAGGAGCAGACAACCAATCCGATATACTAATATTTATTTTATTTTATTAGCAATTTAGTCTACTTCTACAAACCTCTTTAAAATAATACTCTAAATTAATAAATTCTATAAACTGGTAAATGATTTCATATTTACTGATCATAAATTTGCGTGCCATCAAATTTAAGGCCCGTAGAATTGTTGGTTATAGATAGTGACCACTCAACTTTTTTTCTCGATCGAATTTATTTTTCCTGTCGAGCTATTTTAGGTTTTGCATAAATTAAACCGTATACAATTCAAGAGTCCCATCACGTGTGGTTGCATCTAACTTTCCATTTTAGAGTCTAGCACGTTGCTAGTCACCAAAACCAAAAGTCTTTGTAAAACAATGTTCTCTTATTTAGAGCATGAGTAACGGTATACTCGATGCCTTACTCGAACTCGAGTATTGCACTCGAGTAGGCGTTGCAAGTGAGTGCTACTCGAGTTATCGAGTATGCACGAGTAATTTTTTTTTTTTAATTCTCTTCTCCTCTTTAAAAATTTCTCTCTCATCTTTAAAAACTAAAAAAATCAAGTAGGCTATCAAGGAACCCCAATGCAGCACTACCTACTCAATAACACAACCACTATCAAGTAAGCTATCAAGGAACCCCATTGCGGATGCTCTTATACGAGTGGAGATGACATGTGTCCGCACATAAAATTGAATTATTTTAATGAATATTTTTTATGTGCGTAAATTTATATTTTATTTTATAATATTATCTCCGTCCACTGAAAATGGGGCATATTGTTTGGGAACGAGTTTTAATAAAATGAACTTTAGTAAAATGAACGGTTTCTGGAGAAAAAGAGTCCCACCATTATTTGAAATGAGTGGTTGATATTGAAATAAAGTTGGTTTTTTTTGCAAATAAGAGATATTTATAAAGATAAAATATAAAGAAAAGTGGTGGGACCATGTTCTAGAAGGGAAAGTGCAAAAATGGGGCACATTGTTTGGGCACGGGTTTTAATAAAATGAACGGTTTCTGGAGAAAAAGAGTCCCACCATTATTTGAAATGAGTGGTTGATATTATAATAAAGTTGGCTTTTTTTTTGCAAATAAGAGGTATTTATAAAGATAAAATATAAGGAAAAGTGGTGGGACCATGTTCTAGAAGGGAAAGTGTCACAGCCCGACCTAAGCTAACAACAGTTAAGCCGGGGAAAATGTGACTGGGGAAATGGAAAAAGAAAATGGAAAATAAAAGAGGTTTCAATAAAAATAATCATCTTGCTTAAACAATAATTTACCTAAATATTTGGTAATCATAAACAATCTTTTCTAAAACTCAAAGCAGACAACTCACAATACATAACGACAAGTTGTCAAATTTTCAAGTGACATAATTCTCAAAGCTATTGTTTTAAAATCTGTACAACACATCAATAAAGTAAAATACACTAAGTGTTGCAGCGGAATAACTTAAGTGGATTACATGTATGAAGACATGAAATCCTGAGCCTAATTTAATACTTATACTTCAAAAGCTTTGCTCTGCTCGCCTCCATCTGCATCACAGCTTAACCTGCACATTTAGAAACATATGCAGGGCTGAGTACTAAAAAGGTACTCAATGGTCACATGCCGAAATAACTTTAAAGTTTGCTCTTAGAGCTATATATTGAACTTGCCATCTCAAGCATCACACAGGAGTTTTATTTAAAAATAACCTGTGCACGCCAAAACTGTAAAACTTCTATATATATATATATATATCATCATAACATCATATACGTCTGCAGACAATTAACATGTATGTACCATAACTACGCATCATGTAACCTTGTGTTGAGAAGTAGGCCTCCTTCTCAAACACAGTGATCGGCCCGAAGGCTCCCGATCACAGTGACCGGCCAACCCGCTCGATGGCTCACGGTCACAACTATGTGCACAAACCCTTACTGACATCTCGCTTCAGCATAGGGCCGATATCGTCTATCTCTCGTAGATGGTAACATACAAGCTCATAAAAGTTTTGGCAAGTCAATAACTTTAATATAACATCATTCATATAATAAAACATAATTAAATAGTGTGCACTTCACATTTTGAGTTTAGAAAGCCCACCTGATACGCTTAACGGTGTAGGAACTCTTGCTCACTTATCTATCATTGCTACTGTCACCTTCATAATAGCAAGATTCTAAAATAAGATTGGATAACTAGATAAGAAGAATTAGCTATAAATAACATCCCAATAAACTGCTAGGGTTGCATCAACTAAACTAACCAATATACTAACTCTATGAACTTTAAGAAAGTATAAACTAATATTCCTATCTTATAGGAATTCCTCTACTTGAGAAAGTTTAGAAGTAAACAAATCCATTCCATAGAGATCAGTTTACAACTAATCATACATGTAAAACACAAAATTCTGAAGTAATTAATCATATAAGTATAATTATGTCCATCACTATCATATCAACAAGCTTTAGTAATCAATAATCCTCAATAGGTAATTAGAACAATAAAACCTCAATTCAAGTTTAGTAGTGTAGGATCTCAATTAACTACCAATCACAAGTTTAATCAAGACACATACACATTTGAATCCTAACTTTGGAAAATCATATAAAATCAATCACTTTAAGGAAAAATACGAGCTTTACCTTTTTAGAAAGCTATTAACGTCTATATTTCTCTGAAATTTACAAAAACACAATATCTCAAGTGTATAAGAAGTTATATGACCAAAGACAGAATCTGCAACTGAATTCTGCTGCTCTGTGCAGTACATTTCAGAAAATAATTTGACATGTCTATTGGTCTCGGATTTAGCTGAAATTTTGCAGAGAACGACTACACATGATGAAGTTATTACAGTAAAAATTTCAAGTTATTTAGACTACGAGAACACCATCAGAAGCACCTCGAAACATACTGCCCTGTCAAGCCGAAAACTGACAGCAAAGCCCCTTTGTTTCAACTTAACATATAATTCATACGTTTGCCAAATACAAACCATAGGAACTCAATTACATCATCTTACTACACATTAGCTTGCTTTAGCTTGAAATTTAACTCATGTTTAACTCATCAACATATAACAAGCATGCTTGATATCCTCCAATTATTATCATATAATCTCATTTTACAATTCAAGGAGTACAATTACACAAGCATCAAACATGATGCTAGCTTATTCCAAGAACTCCCAAATTCACTTAAACTAAACTATTAGGGAATCATGTTTTCTTGTGAATAAATACCCAAATACATCGTCTTCATATACCCAACAGAACACAAGATCAGTTATATAGAAATGCTGGATAAAGAGATAAATAGCATAATCGATTTACTTCCTATAAAATCAACAGACTATGATTACCACACTTCTTAATGCATGCCCAGTCGCATAGAAATGCAGAGGATCTGTACTTAATGTATCCATATTATCTATACAAAACTCTTAAATACACACAGCTTCATTTATAGGAAATTCGGATATGCAAACTTTGTTAAAGAAATTGGCAACCCTATGTTTCATATCACTTATGAACAAGCAAGGAGAACCACAACTCCACTAGGGTTAACTAGTACACCACAACATCATTCGAATTTATCCCATAGAAGAGAAATAGGAAAATAGGAAAAGGGCTTAGCTTTTAGGTAATTAAGGAAAGGCAGCGGTCCCTGTTCCATCGGTGTGAGCTGTGGATCGACGCCGAGCGACGAGAAGGTGGGAATTGCCAGGAATAGCGGCGGCGTAACCTTCGCTGCTAGAATC
Source organism: Salvia miltiorrhiza (assembly GCF_028751815.1). Taxonomy (NCBI): domain Eukaryota; kingdom Viridiplantae; phylum Streptophyta; class Magnoliopsida; order Lamiales; family Lamiaceae; genus Salvia; species Salvia miltiorrhiza. Next base: position 57,759,148 of record NC_080393.1, read on the forward strand.
CAGAACACGGCGATGGCGATTAACGAGGAAGTGCAGCTAGGGCTCAGCTTAGAAGAAGACCCCACCCTCCCTTGGGGTTGTAAAGAGAGAGAACCGAGGAGGGAGTAACGCTGGCGCGTCGATTCCCGGCCAAGAAAGACGCAGCGTCATGGAACCAGAGCAACGGCAACTTCCGCTTTGCCGGGAGAGATGAGACGTCGCGGCACGTCGAGCAAGCTCCGAGCAGTGGCGTTATTGGATAACCTCTTGTATAATTGGAGTGCCTCTTGAAATCAAAGGAAATAAAAAAAAACAAACTAAGGGTTTTGCAGAGGAAAGGGGACGACTTGGTTGGAAGATAAGGAGGAGAAAATCTTCCTTCATAAGCTAACCTTGTAAATATCCCTTCACTATATAATACTAAACAAATAGCAGATAATGCAATACTCTATTTATATCAAATTCATAATAGAATCAAGTTGATAGAATTTAAACCCATCAACTCAAACGTAAATTGTGATAAAATCCCAAATAAATTTTCACTTAATACTAAAATGAGATTTTCATTCCTAATACTAGAAAATGAATCTGTTAATATAAAATTCTTGCTATTAAAAACATAATCTCAATAATTAAGAAATAATAATAAATCTCAATCTCATGGTTCAAAAATAAATCATCAATATTAAAATAAGAAAGCTCTTAGATAAATAATTAAATAACATCCATCACTTCAATTAGTCGAGCAATAAGTCGACTAATAAAATCTCGTATTTATCACCATTCTCATCTCCAAAAGAAAATAAAATAATCCCTTTAACTAGGAATTATAAACTTGCTTCCAAAAATAAAATTAATAAAAGATGCAAGAACACTTAATTATTCAAATTATGCAATCACTGAATTAAAAGCTCAGGGTATAATAATAATAATATCTCATCTCAGTGATTCTACTTCTCTTTCTTCTTTTAGATAATAGAAAATAGAAAATAATATTAATAATATATATATACTGTAGTCAAAATGCTGGGTGTTACATCCTCTCCCCCTTAAATAAATTTCGTCCTCGAAATTTGAAGTGTATGTCGCTCTTCAGGTTCCTTGAGCAGTTGTCGAATTTGTCGGATAAGCGTAATCATTTCTTCAAGTGCATCAGGTGCTATCACTTTCTTTCACCCACTTTGTGTCAATAAAGTGGAGATCGGTATTTCTTCCCACAAAGAGCTCCATATGATGCCATATCAACTGTTACTCGAAAACAAATATTGTAGGCAAAATCAATGAGTAGCAAAGCTTTTTCCCAATTCAATCTTGTGCATAATGCAGCTTCTGAGTACGCGTGATGCACCTTGAGATGGCCGTCTCCTGCCATGTTGGCGGGGAATTCGCTCCTTTTGAAAAGTCATTTTTGAAATGCGAGTTTTGGAACCCGAAATCACTCACGATTGCTAATGTTCCCACCGCTAAAGCAGCCACTTCTTCGCTCTAGTACAATAGTCTATATCATAGCTTCCAATGACTAAATAGTTCGTTCAGATTGCCCATCTATTTGTGGATGCATGAAAGGCTATTTTAAAATTTGGCTGAATTCCCAAAGTTGGAAGACCATATGAAATCGGTCCTGTGTATCAAAAATAGATGTGGTTGAGCATTGTTGCAAAGTGAAAGAATTATTGTTAATGGGTCATGAAAACTTAACCGCAAGAAATGAATTGCTCAACACAACTTGGAGCTAGCAACAATAGTATTCTGAAACGAGATGTGGAATTGATACACCTCATAAAAGTTTAAAACACTTATCCGAGCATAAAGATCTAAGTATAAGGCAAAGAATATAGCTCGAATTAATAAGGGACTATGATTGTAGAATAAATTATCACCCACAGAAAGCCAAAACAATAGTTGATGCTTTGAGTAGGAAAATCAACTTAGGATTTCTCCTTACCCATGAAGAAAAATTCATCGAGGTTTGAAAAGGTTGAATTTAGAAGTGGTTCTACCACCGCAAACCAGAGAAGCAGTAATTGCAATGTTAACAATAACTCATGATTTGAGAATCAAAATCCTTACAGTAACAAGAGAAGATGAAAGTTAGAAAAATTACGGGTAAGGAATAGAAGAGATTGATAATTACCAAGAAGCTCGGGGTAAAGCTATCTTGTTTGAGAAAAGATTATGTATACTCAACAAAGAATAGTTGAGAAATGAAATCATAAGTAAAGCTTATGTATGCTAGATACTGCATACCCAGGAAACACAAAAATATATCAAGTTCTCAAACAAAACTTTTGGTGGAAAGAAATGGAATTGAAATATAGCTTTAGTTGTAGAAAAATGTTTGGCTTGCCAACAAGTAAAGGTGCTACCCCGAAAACCTTATGAGAAGTTACAACTATTATCTATGGAATGTCTCCATGCATGTCTCGACTGCACCGTTGACGTTGCCGTTCAGGTTGAGCGAGAACAGAGGCGAGAGATCTTTCTGCACCACGACGTCATCATCGAGAAACACCATCTTCTTCAGAGCAGGAAAGACTTCAGGAATGTAGAACCTGAGGTGATTGAGCATAGATAAGTATTTAGGGTTCCTGAACTTGATCGGAGTCCGATTGTCGCCGCCGCTGCCGGAGAAGTAGTAGCTCTGGGTTTCGGAGTCTTGGAGCTGTTTGAGAACAGGAACGTAGGACGCGTTCAGCCAGCTGAAGTCTTCGATCTTCTGAACATCAACCGTCACTCCTCCGAAAGTATTCATGGTGAACCAGGCCTTCATTGCTGCGTAATTGACTTCATCGGTCACAAGGTGGAAGACGACCTCCTCGGGATTGTTGGAATTCAAAGATGTAGAATTCACGACGACTGAAGCCGCAATGATGTTGTCGGAGAAGACGCAAAAATGATACAAGCTGTTATCTTTGAGCTTCAAAGCAGTTTGTCTGTTCTCTTTGAGCTTCCTCTGCAAATTTGCATTCCTAAACCATTGACCGGTTAGTCGAACACCGAGACAATACAGACTCTTCAGGACTTCTTCAGCTGCTATTTGCCCATACTTTGCACTCTTCTCGTTGATCGAGCTCATTTGTTCTTCGAGACCTTGTATCTTGGCCTTCAGTCTCATGATCATATTCAGCTACGGTCTTCTTTCCTTGCTTTAAATTGCTAAATTTCGTCTTATTTTTACTAACGATAGCTTCTGGAAACAAATTCTTCAAAAATACCTCTGTGAACTAGCCCCAAAAATGATTATCTAATCGCCGAGAATATATATCTTCTGCTTCACCATCCACTACTAATAATTAGTCGATCCTTGGAGTTGAAATAACATACAAAGAGGGCATTCTTGATCATTGCATCTAAGAAAGCGAGACCCACGAAACTCTACTATAAATAAGGGAACTCTAACGATGAATAACTTCCGCAATTCTTCTTTCAAGTTGATGGGAAGGAGAAGGTCTCTAAATTAGCCTCATGGCAGATGACTGATTTTCATTTCCTCTTTGAGACATCATGTCGAGTAAATACATAATATCCCCAAAATTAAGCTTTCATCACATCAATAAGGTCAAACTACTACTTAACTATAAATCAACTAAGTTATAAAACTCATACACAAAAATTCAACCATCTAAGCAATTAAAGCTCAACGGCCTAGTAAATGACTACTTTGATCATTTCATATCATGGGAAAATTTGCCTCAATGAGTTCTCATACGAAAGATAGGAATATATGTTGCAAAAAGCTCTTAGTACTAATGTGGTGCCCTAACTGTATAACATCACTACTAGTACTAGGTTACATCGCGACTGATATACGTCATTATTGTATCATCAAACTTTCTATATCTCCATCCACATATCAAAACACAAATATTAAAATATGAATAACACTTTTATCCATTCAAATCTCAAAAGTTCGTATAGGCAGAGGATACTCATAAATAACTCATGTTGTCCATGCTCATTTTAAAATATATAAGTTTCCATCATACTAATACTTGCAAAACTGCAACTCATATCTCAAACTTGTTTAAAAATGTAACATGCTACTTCAAAACTCTGAAAATCCGTACCTGGCTAAGTTGGATGAGATGGAGAGCAGAGCTTTTACTATATTACTCACACTAGTCCAAAGATTCAAATTTAGACTAGACTCAAAGGAATATTTAGGCTCAGAGCAAACGACCTGCTCTGATACCACTCTGTCACAGCCCGACCTAAGCTAACAACAGTTAAGCCGGGGAAAATGTGACTGGGGAAATGGAAAAAGAAAATGGAAAATAAAAGAGGTTTCAATAAAAATAATCATCTTGCTTAAACAATAATTTACCTAAATATTTGGTAATCATAAACAATCTTTTCTAAAACTCAAAGCAGACAACTCACAATACATAACGACAAGTTGTCAAATTTTCAAGTGACATAATTCTCAAAGCTATTGTTTTAAAATCTGTACAACACATCAATAAAGTAAAATACACTAAGTGTTGCAGCGGAATAACTTAAGTGGATTACATGTATGAAGACATGAAATCCTGAGCCTAATTTAATACTTATACTTCAAAAGCTTTGCTCTGCTCGCCTCCATCTGCATCACAGCTTAACCTGCACATTTAGAAACATATGCAGGGCTGAGTACTAAAAAGGTACTCAATGGTCACATGCCGAAATAACTTTAAAGTTTGCTCTTAGAGCTATATATTGAACTTGCCATCTCAAGCATCACACAGGAGTTTTATTTAAAAATAACCTGTGCACGCCAAAACTGTAAAACTTCTATATATATATATATATATCATCATAACATCATATACGTCCGCAGACAATTAACATGTATGTACCATAACTACGCATCATGTAACCTTGTGTTGAGAAGTAGGCCTCCTTCTCAAACACAGTGATCGGCCCGAAGGCTCCCGATCACAGTGACCGGCCAACCCGCTCGATGGCTCACGGTCACAACTATGTGCACAAACCCTTACTGACATCTCGCTTCAGCATAGGGCCGATATCGTCTATCTCTCGTAGATGGTAACATACAAGCTCATAAAAGTTTTGGCAAGTCAATAACTTTAATATAACATCATTCATATAATAAAACATAATTAAATAGTGTGCACTTCACATTTTGAGTTTAGAAAGCCCACCTGATACGCTTAACGGTGTAGGAACTCTTGCTCACTTATCTATCATTGCTACTGTCACCTTCATAATAGCAAGATTCTAAAATAAGATTGGATAACTAGATAAGAAGAATTAGCTATAAATAACATCCCAATAAACTGCTAGGGTTGCATCAACTAAACTAACCAATATACTAACTCTATGAACTTTAAGAAAGTATAAACTAATATTCCTATCTTATAGGAATTCCTCTACTTGAGAAAGTTTAGAAGTAAACAAATCCATTCCATAGAGATCAGTTTACAACTAATCATACATGTAAAACACAAAATTCTGAAGTAATTAATCATATAAGTATAATTATGTCCATCACTATCATATCAACAAGCTTTAGTAATCAATAATCCTCAATAGGTAATTAGAACAATAAAACCTCAATTCAAGTTTAGTAGTGTAGGATCTCAATTAACTACCAATCACAAGTTTAATCAAGACACATACACATTTGAATCCTAACTTTGGAAAATCATATAAAATCAATCACTTTAAGGAAAAATACGAGCTTTACCTTTTTAGAAAGCTATTAACGTCTATATTTCTCTGAAATTTACAAAAACACAATATCTCAAGTGTATAAGAAGTTATATGACCAAAGACAGAATCTGCAACTGAATTCTGCTGCTCTGTGCAGTACATTTCAGAAAATAATTTGACATGTCTATTGGTCTCGGATTTAGCTGAAATTTTGCAGAGAACGACTACACATGATGAAGTTATTACAGTAAAAATTTCAAGTTATTTAGACTACGAGAACACCATCAGAAGCACCTCGAAACATACTGCCCTGTCAAGCCGAAAACTGACAGCAAAGCCCCTTTGTTTCAACTTAACATATAATTCATACGTTTGCCAAATACAAACCATAGGAACTCAATTACATCATCTTACTACACATTAGCTTGCTTTAGCTTGAAATTTAACTCATGTTTAACTCATCAACATATAACAAGCATGCTTGATATCCTCCAATTATTATCATATAATCTCATTTTACAATTCAAGGAGTACAATTACACAAGCATCAAACATGATGCTAGCTTATTCCAAGAACTCCCAAATTCACTTAAACTAAACTATTAGGGAATCATGTTTTCTTGTGAATAAATACCCAAATACATCGTCTTCATATACCCAACAGAACACAAGATCAGTTATATAGAAATGCTGGATAAAGAGATAAATAGCATAATCGATTTACTTCCTATAAAATCAACAGACTATGATTACCACACTTCTTAATGCATGCCCAGTCGCATAGAAATGCAGAGGATCTGTACTTAATGTATCCATATTATCTATACAAAACTCTTAAATACACACAGCTTCATTTATAGGAAATTCGGATATGCAAACTTTGTTAAAGAAATTGGCAACCCTATGTTTCATATCACTTATGAACAAGCAAGGAGAACCACAACTCCACTAGGGTTAACTAGTACACCACAACATCATTCGAATTTATCCCATAGAAGAGAAATAGGAAAATAGGAAAAGGGCTTAGCTTTTAGGTAATTAAGGAAAGGCAGCGGTCCCTGTTCCATCGGTGTGAGCTGTGGATCGACGCCGAGCGACGAGAAGGTGGGAATTGCCAGGAATAGCGGCGGCGTAACCTTCGCTGCTAGAATCCAGAACACGGCGATGGCGATTAACGAGGAAGTGCAGCTAGGGCTCAGCTTAGAAGAAGACCCCACCCTCCCTTGGGGTTGTAAAGAGAGAGAACCGAGGAGGGAGTAACGCTGGCGCGTCGATTCCCGGCCAAGAAAGACGCAGCGTCATGGAACCAGAGCAACGGCAACTTCCGCTTTGCCGGGAGAGATGAGACGTCGCGGCACGTCGAGCAAGCTCCGAGCAGTGGCGTTATTGGATAACCTCTTGTATAATTGGAGTGCCTCTTGAAATCAAAGGAAATAAAAAAAAACAAACTAAGGGTTTTGCAGAGGAAAGGGGACGACTTGGTTGGAAGATAAGGAGGAGAAAATCTTCCTTCATAAGCTAACCTTGTAAATATCCCTTCACTATATAATACTAAACAAATAGCAGATAATGCAATACTCTATTTATATCAAATTCATAATAGAATCAAGTTGATAGAATTTAAACCCATCAACTCAAACGTAAATTGTGATAAAATCCCAAATAAATTTTCACTTAATACTAAAATGAGATTTTCATTCCTAATACTAGAAAATGAATCTGTTAATATAAAATTCTTGCTATTAAAAACATAATCTCAATAATTAAGAAATAATAATAAATCTCAATCTCATGGTTCAAAAATAAATCATCAATATTAAAATAAGAAAGCTCTTAGATAAATAATTAAATAACATCCATCACTTCAATTAGTCGAGCAATAAGTCGACTAATAAAATCTCGTATTTATCACCATTCTCATCTCCAAAAGAAAATAAAATAATCCCTTTAACTAGGAATTATAAACTTGCTTCCAAAAATAAAATTAATAAAAGATGCAAGAACACTTAATTATTCAAATTATGCAATCACTGAATTAAAAGCTCAGGGTATAATAATAATAATATCTCATCTCAGTGATTCTACTTCTCTTTCTTCTTTTAGATAATAGAAAATAGAAAATAATATTAATAATATATATATATACTGTAGTCAAAATGCTGGGTGTTACAGAAAGTGCACCCATTTTTTTGTGGACGCTAAATATAGTAATTGTGTCCCATTTTTTGTGAACGGATGGAGTAATATTAATTTATATTTTAATATATTTTTTGAACTAAATATTGGAATTTTTTTTGAAAGTATAATTCTATAGAACTCATAAAATTGATAAAAGAAAATCATGTAAATTTAGTATAAAAACTAATTTTAATAATTAAATATCACCTAATTTTTTCGTCATGTTTATTTATAGGTTTCATCTTTACATAATTAATTTAAATTTCGGCAATTATTGCAAATTAACTTAAACTTTTAATAAACCTATTAAGTAATCATTTGTATTGTAATTCTAAATTATTAAATTACATAATAAAGAATAATAACTTATATGGATGAAGAGTATTAATGGATACTACAATTTAAATAACTCTATTAAAATATAAAAGATAAATCATAATATATTAAATTATATAATTGGCCTTAAATTAAGTAAACTCTATAAATTAGTAAATGATTTCATATTTACTGATCATAAATTTGGGTGCCAGCAGAATTGTTGGTTATAGATATTAGATAGTGACCACTCAACTTTTATTTTTCCTGTCCAGCAACTTTTGATTTTGCATAAAACCGTACACAAATTTAAGAGTTCCATCACGTGTTGTTGCATTTATTTTTCCATTTTACTACCTCGATCTTTTATTAAATGTCCTATTTTACTATTTTCCTTGTTTCTTAATAAATGTCCCATTTTAAAATTTGAGAGTATAATTATGACATTCTTCCTATTTTATTCTTATTTAATACTTGTATGAATATAATAATTAATTATACATATGCATTTATTATGATAATTACTAAGATTACAAATGTAAATATCTTATTTTATTCGTATGCGTATTTTGACGGCTGGGGACACTTAATAAAAAATGGAGGGTGTAGAATGTAGCAACTGGCGTTGCTGACCAAGACCAAAAGTCTTTGTAAAACAATGTTCTCTTATTTATACTAGTGCAGATGACATGCTTGTAAATTTATAACGTTTATTTGTTTTCAAATTGGATGTCTTATCACCTCGTAACTAAAAAATATGCATGAGATGTTTTACGACTCGATATCTATATATAAAGAGAGCACAATATTTGGCAACTAATTGAAAAAACACAAAATTTGGATATTTATTAGTACATGTTAAGACTGGTGGATCAGATTCGGGTCGAATTCGGGTTTGCGCACGGATAGTACCATATGTGGATCTTCAATGCATTTAACCTTTCACTGGTTCATATTTTTCCTTTTCGTCACATGGAAATTATTATTTTTTATTTTGTATTGTTTATGATTTGTCCACGTCATATTTCCGGCATTCCACGTCAGGTTAAATTTGGGCACAATTTGAAATTGTGGGAATAAAGTTCGTGTATTTTTTGACAACATACAAAGTTTGTGGGAAAAACCAAAATGGGCCTAAAGTTCATGTACTTAGGAGCTAATAACCCTTCAAAATATGACACTTGTTTATGGATGGAGGAAGTTTAGACACAACTTTTTAGATTAAATTTGAAAACTTATAATCAAATTTTAATTCAACAAATCATCCAAATCCCTAAATTTGAAGCCCTAACTTTCTTCTCTAATTGTGAATCACAATTGTTGAGATGTTGATTAGTATGGATTATTAAATAATTATTATCTTTATTAGTAAAATTAAAATTAAAACAAAAAAGGAAGAAACAAGCGAAAAATCGACAAACACTCAGTTCTTGATTTGGTTATGTTAGTTTCTCTTAATTATTTCAATTCAATAGTTTCCTTAATAGTTTGAGTGATAAGACATGATAAAATAACTCAGTTTAGTTAAATATTGGATTTGCATGATTCAAGCGGTGATGATTATTCATCACCTCAAAGTTAGATTAATTATTTAACCATCTTAATCCATAATGCAAAATTTCAAACATATTTTTTAGCAATTTTGGAGGATTGTAAAAAAGAACCCTAATTTTTATTGTAAACTCTCTCAGAGAGGGCCCATCATTTTCAGGGCCCAAAATTTTTTATATCCTCTTATATATACTACTCCCTCCGTCCACGATATCGTTTTCACATTGTGGACGGCGCGGGTTTTAAGAAAAGTACGTAGTGGATAGTAGTAGATAATGGTGGATATTGTAGTGAGTTGAGTTTGGGTCCCACTATTGTTGTGAGTGAAAGTTTGTGGACCATACTTCTATAAATGAAAGTGAAAACGATATCGCGGATGGACCAAAATGGCAAATGTGGAAATGATATCGCGGACGGAGGGAGTATTATTATTACAAGTCCAAAAAATTACATCCCAAAAGAATTTTGGAGCCCAAAACATTACATCCCTAAATATTTTTGGATAATAGTGTGATTGCGTGAAAATCTTTAATTATTTTTCTGTTGCGACTCTTCAATAGAATCATAGTCCCGCGTGCATTGCTACACAAAGAAGGTGTGAAATCATGTAAAAAAATCGAAACAGATCTCTACTAATTTTTACTGTAAACCGAATCGTTATCACCCCTTAATTTCGATAAATACAGTACATATATTGTAATTAGGTTTTTGAAATAGGTGTGACCAAGTCGTCGCTCTTGTGAAACAAATAAATCATGTATAAACAGGTTTTTGATTTTTGTACTTGTTCAGTTAAGTTATTCAATTTTACATTATATTCGAATAAAGTTTAATTATGAGTAGTCATTTAGTAATATGGTAATAGCATTGCAAAATTTCAGCATTTTTTTCTTTTTCAGAATTCAACAACTTAACTGAACCACACTAGAAAATTCAATTACAATATATGTACTGTATTTATCGAATTTTAGGGGCGATAAACGGTTTGGTTAACAATAAAAAATCAGTAGAAGTTTATTTCGATTTCTTGACATGATTTCCCACCTTCTTTGTATAGCAATGCATGCGCTACTATGATTCTATTGAAATCTTAAAAGGGGGAGAAGAAATCTCTTTTTTCCACCGAAATGTTATAATGTGATTTAAAAGAAAATGTTATCTTGTGTTTTAATAATGGTGGAATGGCGCCCCGAGCCCATTTTTGATCAAAAACGGCCCTGCTATGTCTACTCACATTTTAATCATAAATCTTTCAATTTATCCTACACCACAATCAATCAAACCAAATACTACTATACTAATTAAAATAATCCAAATAGTATATCTAATCCTACGTTATCACACCTCCCTTTCCAATATCATGTCCCAAAATAGACAAGAAATCGAAGAACTCCAAAGGGCAGACGCCACTAAAACTCCTCAAGCACATCATTTCCCACTCTGCAGGATCCGACAAAACAACCAAAAAAATCAAAGAAAATCCTCAAATCTCGATCCACCAACCAGTCCTCCCAAACCCCACCGGTGGAGTGGCTCACCATGGTGTTCCAGGCTGCCGTCAGCCCCGCCGGTGGCGTGTGGCAGGACTCCGGGGGGCCGTACGTGATGGCCTACGCTCCAACATGGTGGCGTTTGTGACGTCACTCAGCACGATATTGCTATTGATTAGTGGTTGGTGAGAAATGAAACTAGAATTCAATGAAGATAGTACATCAGATTGATTATATGATCAGAAAGTAGATAGTAGTTGAAATTAAATAGAGTTAGGTGATGTACTTTCTGATATAACTATGTGTTTGTTTCGATTATAAAACACCATATTTTTCATGTGGCCATTCAAACTATTTTAATAATCTTCTAAGCCAAGTTGCATGATAAACACTATATGTGGCAGCCACGTATTCAACTTCACATGGTGATAGCGTGAATATGAGTTGCTTCTTCGACATTCAGGTGAACGCAATATCTCCATATATAAACTTTTCTAATCATCATTACCTCTAGAGGTGAGCAGAAATCGAACCGACACTGAAAACCGAACCGAATTGGATTGGTGCGGTTCGGTCCCAATTCTATTAGTTCGGTTTTCGGTTCGGTTTTGAAAAGTAAAAATCGAAAATTTTCGGTTTTGTGTCAATTTTTATTTTTTGGTTCGGTTTTAAACTGAACCGAACCGATACATATTAATATTTTATTATATATAATTATTTTATAATATATAATTATTTTCTAATTTTTTAACCTAAAACTAAAACCCTAATTCACAATTATAATAGAGTAAAATTTTGAAGTAGCCAAAATGAAGCATAAAACACAATTTATGGCCACACATTGAAAAAACACAAATTTTGGTCATTTTTATTGATTTGGATGTTTTTACCCTTAATGAGGCGGACCGGGTAGGATCAGGCACGCGGGTCGCGTGCCGGGTCGGGTTAGGCACTTATGGCACTATTAGTGTCATAAGTGCCAAGATTTTACTTTGGTTTTATTTTGGATTTCCGTTGGCACTTATGGCACTAATAGTGCCATAAGTGCCAACGGAAATCCAAAATAAAACCAAGTAAAATAATCATTTTGGGCACTTATGGCACTAATAGTGCCATAAGTGTCATACGTGCAGCACAAATACATAAACAACATCATTTAAACCCTAAATGGAACATTTAAACCCTAAATGGATAATCTAAACCTCAAATAGATAATCTAAACCCTAAATGGAATATCTAAACCCTAGGGGGAAGTGTGCACTTATGGCACTAATAGTGCCATAAGTGCCATACGTGCAGCACACAGATCAGATCAGATCTGCCATGGCTGAAATCGAAGGAGGCGGAGATCAGATCTGCCGATGGAGAAGGCGGCGCAACGATCAGATCAGATCCACCGCCGCCGCCTCATCAGACCAGATCTGCCGCCGCCGCGCGCTGGAGAGAGAGAGAGAGAGGGAGATGAGAAAGAGAGAGGAGAGAGCGGCAGCCGCTGGAGAGAGAGAGAGGGAGGATCTCCTCCATCACCGCCGCGAGAGCTCCGACGAATTCTCCAAGCTCAGCGGCGCTGCCGCGCAGCCGTTGGAGAGAGAGAGAGAGGGAGATGAGAAAGAGAGAGGAGAGAGAGAAGGGTAGAATAGTCATGACATACAAAAAATTGCCAAAATTTATGTTTTTTCAAATGGTGGACAAAATTTGATGTTGTATGTTGAATAGGGTCATTCGGCCCTATTGTTTCATTATAATATATAATTATTTATCATGTTCATGTTGTGGGGATTTGACATTTAAAATTTGTGTATTTTACATTATTTTACAATTTTTAATTGGTATTTTCGAAAAAAATAAAATAAAAAAAATTACATTGTTCGGTTCGGTGAACCGAACCGAAACCAATGGTTTTATTGATTCGGTTCCGAACCCCTAATTGGTGCGATTCGGTTCCAATTTTAACCATCGGTTGTGTGAGGATATGCTTCTATCCAACTCTTCACACGTGCATGCATGGGAGTGCTCTTCTACGGTTAAGCTTACTAGTCTTTATTTGATTAGTTAATGCGTGTAATCTGAGCCGTTGATGTATGTTGGTTGTGGTTAGAGATAGATAGATGTATTGGCTGTTTTCTCCTAGAATTCAGTTAGAAGCTTTCTCATTCCAAGATAGAGTCTGAGAGAGGCGTGAGATACTTTTTGCGTGAGTTAAGCGTAGCTGAGAGGAGTGGAGCTCGAAGCTCACTACTGTATCATCTTCTCTACTTTCTTCATCAATAATACATTGCTCTTGATCTGCCGTGGACGTAGGTGTTATCACCGAACCACGTAAACATCGTGTCATTCTTCTTGTTTGGTTTTCTTGATTCTAAAATTGTTGCGAGAGAGATAAGTGTGCGCGATTTCCGGCGACAATCTTACAATTGGCGCCGTCTGTGGGAACCTGTTGATCGCGAGGATTCGGACGCACACAATCGCAACTGATCGGAATTCTCTCATCGATCGATCGGAGCAGATTTCGATTGGAGCAGATTCAATTCGCAGATATGAATTCTGCGAGATTTGAAACAGAGAAGTTTAATGGCAAAAATGATTTTGCCTTATGGCAAATCAAGATGGAAGCGCTGCTCATTCAGCAAGGCCTCGATGATGCGTTGGCATCAAGATCAAAGGCGAAGTTTGAAGATCTGAAGGATGATGAGAAAGTCAAGATCGAGCAACTTGACAGAAAGGCGCGGAGCGCAATCCTTCTGAATCTTGGAGATAAGGTCCTAAGGGAAGTCTCCAAAGAAAGGACTGCAGCAGCGGTTTGGCAGAAGCTTGAGTCATTGTATATGACTAAGTCCCTAGCAAACAGATTGTACATGAAGCAAAAGGTTTACTCCATGAGATTCAATGAGGAGAAAGATCTTGATGAACAGATGGATGATTTCTGCAAATCTGTTGATGATTTGGAAAATGTTGATGAACCAATCAGAGATGAAGATAAGGCAATTCTCCTCCTGAATGCCTTACCAAAGAACTATGAGCACATGAAAGATGCTATAATCTTTGGTAGAGAAACCCCCATTTCCCTTGAAGAAGTACTCACTGCTCTGAGGGCAAAACAACTCCAGAAGAAAAGTGATGGAAAGACTGATTCCATCTCTGAAAGTCTCCACATCAAGAAGGCAAAGGGAAAGGGGAAGAAACCACACGATGAATCCAAGAAGGGTAATCAACCAAAGGGAAAGGGTGCTGATGGAAAAGAGACCAGAAAGTGTTTTGAATGTCAGAAACCAGGACATTTGAAGAAGAACTGCTATATCTGGAAGAAGAAAATGCAAGAGTTGAAGGGGCAGCAGAAAACAGCTGACAATGTTCAAGAAAATCCAGATGCAGAGGTCCTAAATGTCATGCAACAAAAGGCTGGAGATCAGTGGATTCTTGACTCGGCCTGCACTTTCCACATGTGCCCAAGAAAGGATTGGTTCCAAGATTTGAAGTTTGAGGCAGGAGGATCTGTGCTATTAGGGAATGATCATGTCTGCCAAGTGAAAGGGATTGGTACAATCAAATTAAGGATGTTTGATGGATCTATGAAAGTTATATCTGATGTCAGATATATACCAGACCTAAAGAGAAATTTGATCTCTCTAGGTACTCTGGAGTCAAAAGGGTGCAGCTGGAAATCTGAGAATGGGGAACTTTTTGTTATGAAAAATGGAAAGGTGGTCATGAAAGCAACGAGGAAGCACAGTCTCTACTACTTGAATGCAGAACTTATGACTGGAAGCAGCCATGTCAGCCAACAGGATCAATCAATGCAGTGGCATGCCAGATTGGGCCACATAGGAGAGAAAGCTATGAATGAGCTGTTGAAACGAGATATCCTGAGAAATCCCAGTAAGTTCTCAATCCCACATTGTGAAACTTGTATTTTGGGAAAGTGTACAAAATTACCTTATCCCAAAGGCATCCATACATCCAAAGCAACATTGGATTATGCACATGCTGACCTATGGGGACCTGCAAGCTCACCAACTATGGGTGGAGCTAGATATTTTCTCAGCATTATTGATGATTTCAGCAGGAAGGTCTGGGTGTACCTGCTAAAGAATAAATCAGATGCCTTCTCACAATTCAAAATCTGGTGCACTGAGGTAGAGAATCAGAAAAGGGTTACTCTCAAGTGTTTGAGGACAGATAATGGGTTAGAATTTTTGTCAAATGAGTTTGATCAGTTCTGCAAGAGTAAGGGCATTAAGAGACATAGGACTGTTGCTTCCAATCCACAACAAAATGGAGTTGTGGAGAGGATGAACAGGACTTTACTGGAAAGGATGAGATGCATGATGATCAGTTCAGGAGTTTCAGAGAAGTTCTGGGGAGAAGCTCTGTCCACTGCAGCCTTCTTGATCAACAAAGCCCCTTCATCAGCTATTGAGTTCAAAACTCCTGATGAGGTTTGGAATGGGTATATCTCTGATTACTCAGTTATTAAAACTTTTGGATGCCAAGCTTATACCCATGTCAAACAAGACAAGTTGGCACCAAGAGCTTTCAAATGCATTATGCTTGGATATCCTGTTGGAATAAAAGGGTATAGGTTATGGTGCACTGAAAAGGGTATGAACAAGATTATTATCAGCAGAGATGTTGTTTTCAGAGAAGATATTATGCCATTCAAGAAAGAAAAAGGCCAACCAGACACTGAGCAGAAGGACATCAGTAATGAGAGTATCACAGAGGTTGAGGTGGAGCCACAATTTTCAGAAGCTGATTCAGAATCTGAAGATGAAGAGCAAGCTCAGGGTGTTGATACTTCTCAAAGCTCAGACACTGGATGGATCCAAGATTATCAACTAACACGAGACAGGGAAAAGAGAACCATCAGGGCTCCTACAAGATATGGTCAAGCTGACTTGATTGCTTATGCTCTCAATGTGGCTGAAGATATTGAGTATCAGGAACCATCCAATTACAAGGAAGCTGTTGCAAGTAAGGAAAGAGTATTTTGGATGCAGGCCATGAAGGAGGAGCTTGAATCACTACACAAAAACAGAACCTGGGTGTTAGTTGACAGACCAAAGCATCAAAAGCCTGTGGGATGCAAGTGGATATTCAAAAGGAAATTTGAAATAATAGCAGGTGAGGAAACTATAAGATACAAAGCAAGATTGGTGGCTAAGGGTTTTACTCAGAAAGAGGGAATAGACTTTAATGAAGTCTTTTCTCCAGTGGTGAAGCATGTATCCATAAGAATTCTTCTATCACTGGTGGTACAGCAGGATATGTACCTTGAGCAACTGGATGTTAAAACGGCTTTCTTGAATGGAAGCCTAGAGGAGACTATATATATGGAGCAACCAGAGGGTTTTCAGGAGCTGGGACAAGGAGATAAAGTCTGCTTGTTGAAGAGATCTCTATACGGTCTAAAACAGAGTTCTAGACAATGGTACATCAGATTTGATCAGTTTATGGATAAGTCTGGTTTTATTAAGTCAAGGCATGACAGCTGTGTCTACTTCAAGGGAGATGGAAGAAAGCCTGATGTATATCTACTGCTCTATGTAGATGACATCCTAATTGCTAGCAGAGATGAGAGGCAGATCAGACTGATGAAACTTAAGTTGAAATCTGCATTTGAGATGAAAGAATTGGGTGAAGCCAGGAGGATCTTGGGGATGGATATCATAAGAAATAAAAAAAAAGGAAGCTTGTGTTTGCTGCAGAAGGATTATATCCTCAAGGTTTTGAAGAGATTCAATATGAATAACTCCAATCCTGAAGCTATTCCTATGGTTCAACAACTCAAGCTAAATGCTAAGCAGGCTCCACAAACCAGTGAAGATATTAAGAACATGAAGGTTATACCATACTCCAATGCCATAGGGAGCATCATGTACTTAATGATCTGTACCAGACCTGATTTAGCATATTCTATTAGTGTGTTAAGTAGATTTATGGCAAACCCGGGGAGGCCTCATTGGGAGGCATTAAAGCATGTTTTCAAATACCTTAAAGGGTCAGCTAATTTGGGAATCTTATTTGAAAGGAAGCATGGATATGAGGGAAATCCTTTAATAGGATATGTGGATGCTGGATATGCTGCGAACACAGATTGTAGAAGATCACAATCAGGTTATATTTTCACTATCTATGGTTCTGCAGTATCATGGAAATCTATGCTGCAACATGTTGTTACTTTATCCACCACAGAGGCGGAGTATATGGCGATGACAGAAGCTGTAAAGGAGGGTGTTTGGCTGAAAGGAATTTTGTGTGATTTTGGGATATCACAGAAACAGGTGGAGATATTTTGTGACAATCAAAGTGCCTTGCACCTTGCAAAGCACCAAGTTTTTCACGAACGTTCAAAGCACATAGATGTGCGCTATCATTTTGTTCGTGACTTGGTTAATAAAGGTGTAATTCAAATGTCAAAGGTACCTACTGAAGAGAATGCAGCTGATAGTTTAACTAAGGCTTTACCAAGGTTGAAGTTCGAGCATTGCCTCGAGCTGGTAAAGCTGTTGTGACTGTTAAAGTGGTGGTGAGCAGATTGCTATGTTTGAGTTGATGAAGCAAGGTGGAGATTTGTGAGGATATGCTTCTATCCAACTCTTCACACGTGCATGCATGGGAGTGCTCTTCTACGGTTAAGCTTACTAGTCTTTATTTGATTAGTTAATGCGTGTAATCTGAGCCGTTGATGTATGTTGGTTGTGGTTAGAGATAGATAGATGTATTGGCTGTTTTCTCCTAGAATTCAGTTAGAAGCTTTCTCATTCCAAGATAGAGTCTGAGAGAGGCGTGAGATACTTTTTGCGTGAGTTAAGCGTAGCTGAGAGGAGTGGAGCTCGAAGCTCACTACTGTATCATCTTCTCTACTTTCTTCATCAATAATACATTGCTCTTGATCTGCCGTGGACGTAGGTGTTATCACCGAACCACGTAAACATCGTGTCATTCTTCTTGTTTGGTTTTCTTGATTCTAAAATTGTTGCGAGAGAGATAAGTGTGCGCGATTTCCGGCGACAATCTTACAGGTTGGGTTTTTGATTTTGAGTTTTTGGTTCGGTTTTGCACCGAACCGAACCGAACCGATGCTCACCCCTACATTCTTCAGATTATAAAGATTAGTTTCTTTTCTTTCCCTTTCATTTGTTTTTTTGTTAGATTAAAAATGAAGAATATATATCCGGATTCCATTGATCCGGTCGTGTAATGAAAGTCAACCTTAATAGTGAGTCATTTTTTAAACATTTCCAGTCTGTCTTAACAAGGGTCGTCTAGTGTGTGTGTGTGTCAATATACGTATATAATTATATATATGTGTGTGTGAGAGTTCACAAAATCACAAGCTTGTGTGGAAATTAAAAAAGGCATTAGTTGAATAGGAAATCAAGAATGGCTGGAGAATCAGCGGAAAAGAAACTGTATGATGCTGCAACAATTGGGGATGTAGCAGCGTTCCAACAACTGCTCCAAGTAAACCCACATCTCCTTGATGTAGTTTCATTTCCATGTCATAGAAATGTATTACACATAGCAATAAAGCAGGGACAAGAAAGCATCATGGAAGAGGTGTTGCAGATCAACCAAGAGCTAGCTCGAGATCTGGACTCCAAGAATTCTTCATCTCTTCACCTTGCAGCTGCGAAAGGGAACGTCGGAATTGCCAAAAGATTGTTACCAATAGCCCCAGAGATGTGCTGGTGGAGAGACTGCCATGATATGAACCCAATTCATGTTGCAGCCATGAAAGGGCATGATGAGGTGTTGAAGGAGCTGCTTCAAATGGATTTATTTCCTGCTATGGAGAGACTGCATCGCGGCCAGACCGCGCTGCACTTGTGTGTGAAACATCGTCAGCTTAGCACATTGAAGCTTTTGGTGGAGAAGTTGGGCCACCTTGTTAATGCACAGGATGATGATGGGGAGACAATCTTGCATTTTGCTGTGAAGTCCAGTCAAGTTGAGGTAATTAACCACCAACTCTTTTTGTTTGTGTTCTCCATTTGATCAATATAATAAAGGTCAATTGTAGTTCATAGTCAGGAACTTTTAGCATATTTCAGTATATAGTTTTGACTTTGATTTTTTTTTTTTTTTGGTATATCTTGAACCTTCAGAAATTGTTACAATTATACAATCATAGCATTAGTTGTCCTTTAGTGAAACTACACACTAAACAATGAGCAAGCGTCATAAATCATAGTCTAATGAATTTTACACTGAAGGAGATTTCTATTAATGACCACTAGTGTAGTCAGAATCGTGCCTGCTGAAAGTTAATGCAACATCGTCAACTTTCCGACTACACCAATATTGGACATTGGTTGATGAGGATGGAAACAAGAGAAATTGATGAAATGAGATAGTATGCCTAATTCGACTTCTAAGTTGAAAAAAACAAGAAATTGAGAACTGTATTCTCAAACTTTATATAATCAAATTATCATAAACTCAAGTCTCCCTATTATCTTTATAGGACAATCTATTTATAGATCTCAAAACTTAAACAAGTTCATAAATGAAAAAGACTCTTAGATATAGAAACATTAATTAAAACAAAGAATCTTCAACTTAAGTGCCCACTGAAACTTTCATAACTCTTTGAATATTTAGAATCTGAAGTTCCATAATATATCGATGGAAAGGTAATTGAACTGGCTTTCCAATGCCACGGGCCGTTCATCATTTGGAGTTGAAATTCGAAAATTATGACTGAAACATTGAAGGATGGTCAAGCTGGCAGACTCATCATTGGTGGTGCAACGATGATGAACTAACTACAGTTGTAAGTTGTAAAGTTTCTGTAGTGGTATGGCGATTGGTCATTGTTTTAGGTTTATGTTTTGGTGTGATTTGACTAAAATTAAACAATTCCTCAAAATTCAAGCTACAAAAAAAAAAAGCATAGTTAACGCTATAAATTAAAATTAAATTAGCTGAAAGTTCATACTATAAATTGATAATCAAAGTAATTATTAGGTCCAACTAATGAAGCTAATTGTATCAAAATTTCAGATTGTACGGTACTTGGTGGAAAGCAACTGTACACGACGAATTCCATGGGCAAAACAGCACTTGATATCTTAGATGAGAGCTTTCAAGACACAGCTACATATTCAGAAATTAGAAAAATCTTGCCAAGCGGAGATCGGTCAATATTCGAAAGCATGGCCAAGTATACCGACATGATGATGGTGGTGTCGGTCCTGATAGCAACGATGGCATTCCAGGCAGCGGTCAGCCCTCCGGGTGGCATGTGGCAGGACGACACGCCATCACACAGTGCCGGCAGAGCAGTGATGGCATCTGCTCATCCTAAGATATACAAACACTTCCTTCGTGCTAACAACACAGCTTTCATTTCATCTCTCCTCACAATCTTCCTCATCACCATCCTAGGGCTATTCGAGAACCGCAGCTCAATCGCGATCGGTATATATGGAACGTGGGTGTCGCTGACATCTATTTCAGTGAGTTATGGAGCTTCGTTAATGATGACTAATCCCATGGAAACACTATCAATTGGCCATTTTGCTGCCATAGTAGTATCTGTGTTCTTCATGGTCTTTGTATTTGTAGCCGTCTTCAATCAGTACGTAGAGCTTCAAGAATGGAAGCAAAACAATTATCTTGCCAGCTTGGACGAATCTGAGTCTAGAACAAGGCTTAAGTACTTGCTCAAGTTGTTAGTAAGGTCGGACTCAGTTCCGTCACGAGACACCAGCGGCACCGTACAGGCTGCTTGAACTCGGAAGGTTGCAAATCAGCAGCAGAATGTTACAAACACAATCACCTTTGTTTTTGCGATCATAAGTCTATACTTATACAAATTGGTGTTAGATTATCAATGAAGAATTGTGTTTCATTACTTTGTATCGTGGATTTTGTTGTCTATTTTCGTGTTTCAACTACTATGGTTGATTGTAATTTACAATTATTTTTACTGATTTATTTGATAATCTTGCTGAAGATGTTAATGACGCTTCTTTAATTTGTGCTTCACTTGAATTGAATATTTTAGATAATCTTGGTGTTAAATGCTTCTTCTTGCAATTTATTTTAATTAGTTAATCGTTGATGTACCAACTTTGAGAAAATAATTTGCAATAATTTGATAAAAGAGTTTGCTTATAAATGATTTTTTTTTTTTTGTGATACTCCCTTCGTCCCATGAATCTTGACACGTTTGGTTTCGGCACGGGAATTAATTAAGAAGTTGTAGATTAGTGTTTTAAGTGTGTAATTAATAAAATATAAAAGTGATAAAATAAGAGAAAGAAGGTAATAAAAGTAATAAAGTAAGAGAGATAAGGTACTAAAGGTGATAAAGTAGGAGAGATAATATAATTATTACCCAAAATAGAAACGTGTCAAGATTCGTGAGACGGTCCAAAAAGGAAAACGTGTCAAGATTCGTGGGACGGAGGTAGTATATTTAATTAGTTGATACCTATAATTTATACGTATTGCTATAATTTATAAGTTTGTCTTGCTATCATGAATCTGATTCACTTGAATATTATTTTAGTTAATCGAATGTTTTGAAATTTCATGTTTTTTTTAGTTTTTTAGAGACACGATGAGGACGCATGTTGCTTTTGAGTCTAGAAGCTTTGTGTGTATCTATTTCATGTGTATATTTATTCTGTAAAATTTACAGAACATATCAACATTTGTATGCAGATATATATTTGTATATATCTATTTTTTTAATATAAATCACCTGGTTACCTTTTTTTGATTCAGTTGCTTTTTTCGGCTGATTCAACTTCTTTCTTTTTTTCTCTAATAGAAAATTTTCTGCTAAAGAGACTTCTTTCTTCTTTTAGTTTCTTTGGTCTTCGACATCAAGAGACTTCACTTACCTGTAACCTTCAGTCTAGCTAGAAAATTGAACTCTAACAGTTGAGTTCAAACAAGAGTTCTAGTCTAGAGAAAGTAAAGCTAGGGGTTTGGGGATCATCAAAACTGGGATAAAATATTTCTTCTATTTTCCAACATTCAATTTTGTACAAATGTGAAACCATTTTAGATTCGTTAGGTACATCACTAAAGACATTTCCTATTTACGATTGATAATGTACACTACAAGAAAACTGGTCGGACACCGACGGATATCACCGACGGACTATTTTCCGTCGGTATTTACCGACGGATCACCGACGGACCGTCATCCGGCAACATCGCCGGATCCGGCATCTATTTCCGATGAAAATACCGACGGAATACCGACGGACAATATCCGTCGGTAAATTCGATATTTTCGATTTTAATAATTATTTTTATTTTTTACCGACGGAATATCTATCGACGGATTAAACTCCGTCGGAAAATTGGGTAATTTCGAATTTAATAATTATTTTTATGTTTTACCGACGGATTACCGACGGAATTTTCCGTCGGTAATTTCAATAAAAATTTATTTGTTTTTTTATTTGTTTTTTTTATTTTTTATTTATTTTAAATTATTTTTAAAATTAGTACCAACGGATAAAGTCCGTCGGTAAATTATTTTATTATTATTTTTTTATTTTATTTTTTATTATTTTTTATTTATTTATTTTATTTATTTTAAATTATTTTTAATTAATTTTCTATATTATTATTATATTTAAATTATTAAAAATATTTTAAAATTGATAGTTATTTTTAGCAATAATAAACGATAATATTAATTTTTTTTATTATCTTAAATTCGATCATATATTTACCGTCATTCTTTCGCCGGCACCATAAGTCTTAGATATCATCTCGACATATTATAAGGTTATGAATAAATGATATTGAAATAGAGTTTAAATGAATTAATAGGTGCTAGTTATATCAATAATACGCGTGTTCTCTACTGGCGACCACTCGAAAGAAACTTCAAGGTTAAGCGTGCTTGACTCAGAGCACTAGTAAGATGGGTGACCCACTGGGAAGTTGGCCAAATCATATGCAATTAAGTTCAAAATACATTAGAAATACGAAATACTTGTAGAATATGAAGATAGGTTGATAAAAAAAATGAAAATTAATAATTAAAAATAATAATTAATTTACCGACGGAATTTTCCGTCGGTAAACGCGCCACCTACCACGGCCAACGCCGGCGTCGGAGACTTACCGACGGAATTTTCCGTCGGTACTCACCGACGGACAGAAAAAATCCGTCGGTAAATCATTTACCGACGAGCGTTTCAACGACGGGTAAAATCCGTCGGTAATCCGTCGGTATCTCCATTTACCGACGGAATTTTGATGATTACCAACGGAATTTTCCGTCGGTGTTCGGCCAGATTCTGGTTGTGGTATGATTCAGTTTTTGTTATTTTAGTTATCAGGATTTTCTTCATTATCTCTTTCGATTAAATATGTATAAATCAAATAAGCTAGCTTATATTATAAAAATTATAAAGGAATATTCCAAAATTACAGTTCATTTAATTAACATTAGATCTTGATCAGCTTATACTATATATCTTTTACTTGCTAATCTTTAATATTAAATTATATGCTAATGCAAAGCCGTCTTTATTCTTTAACAAAACAATTGATTAATGTGCTGTTAGTCAAAAAGAGGTAGGTAGCCACCTACGACCTCCACCATTTGCCTATAAATGATCATCGCAGCAACATCCCAAGATACACCCAACACAACCATCAAAGCATTCTCTAGAGAGAGAGATAGAGAGAAAAATCTTGTGAGAGAAAACTTCAGTGTGGAAGTTATACACGAGTGATAAAAGTGAGTCGAGAGATAGCCTCTGTGTAGGCAAGATACAAAATACAGTGTGGTATTGTTGTACTCCTCATTTTGTGAGATTCTCTAATATATTGGGGTGGGTCCGTGGACGTAGGCAGTTTGGCCGAACCACGTTAAATATCGGTGTCATTATTTTTCCCATCTTAGATAATTTATATCTTTGATATTGCTTTCGATTTGATAATGGGCGGAAGTATTTGTGTATATTTCTTGTGCTGTTACTATTAATCGTGAATAGTGATTTCGTTGTGAACAGTGATTGTTCTTTTGTAATTCTTAGTATGCTCTGTGGTTGCAGTAATTACTGAACCTCCACACCAGAAAAGAATTACTTTGAGAAAATTATCTTGTTTATCAATTGGGAGCAGTTACGATGGGCGACGGAAAGATTACGATTGAGAAGTTCGATGGTGCGGATTTCGGTTTCTGGAAGATGCAGATCGAGGATTACCTTTATGGAAAAGATCTACATCAGCCCCTCAAAGAAAAACCAGATAAGATGGATCCGGACGAGTGGGAGCTGCTGGACAGAAAGGCGATGAGTGCAATACGTTTATCGTTGTCCAGGAACGTTGCCTACCACACGACTGGAGCAAAGTCAAGAAAGGAGATGTTGGCGATTCTGGCAGAAATGTACCAGAAACCATCAACTGCAAACAAAGTACATTTGATGAGACGATTGTTCAATCTAAAAATGTCCGAGAGCACACCAGTGCAGAATCATTTGAACGAGTTCAACATGATCACCACACAGCTGAGCTCGGTGGAGATCGAGTTTGATGATGAAGTTCGTGCCCTAATAATGTTATCTTCTTTGCCAGAAAGTTGGGCCGGAACAGTGACAGCAGTTAGCGCTTCATCGGCAAAGGCAAAGTTGCGCTTTGACGAAGTAAGAGATCTGATGATCAGCGAGGAGATTCGCAGGAAAGAATCTCCATCTATTTCAGGGTCAGGGTCTGCATTGAACACGGAAGATCGAAAGGAAAGCAGAACAGGGGAAGGTCAAAGTCCAGAGGAAAGAGCCAATCCAGGACGGATAAGGGTTCAATCCAGTGCTGGAACTGTGAAGAGTTCGGGCACTTTAAGAATCAGTGTAAAGCGCCACCGAAGAAAAAGGATCACAAAAAGACAGCGAACGCAGCCACAACAGAAGATGTAGGCGAGGCGTTGGTCCTGAGCGTGACCAGTCCGATGGAGTCGTGGGTGCTGGATTCTGGAGCGTCTTTCCATTCATGCAGTAATGAAGATATAATTCAAAATTATGTCTCTGGCGATTTTGGACAGGTGTATCTTGCTGATGATGAGCCCCTGAAAATCGTGGGAAAGGGAGACGTGCGAGTTGTGACATCCAACGGATCCGAGTTGAAGCTGAATCAAGTCAGACATATTCCTGGACTGAAAAGGAACTTACTTTCAATTGGGCAGCTTGATGCAGAAGGCTACACAGTGACATTTGGCTGCAGTAATTGGAAGATAATCAAGGGAGCTATGATTGAAGCTCGTGGAAAGAAGGAGGGCACGTTGTATATGACAACTAACTCCAAAGATTGCATTGATCTTGCAGGAGGAGTGAACAATGCAGATTTGTGGCATTGTCGGCTTGGCCACATGAGCGAAAAGGGAATGAAGATAATGTGTTCGAAGGGTAGGCTGCCTGGCCTGGAAACTGTTGAAGTTGGCCTGTGCGAGGATTGCGTGTTCGGAAAGCAGAAAAGGGTAAGCTTCTCGAGAGGCGGCAGAACCTTGAAGACGCAGAAGCTGGAGCTGGTCCATATTGATCTATGGGGACCGACGCCTGTAAAATCCATTGGTGGCTCAGAATACTACATAACCTTCATTGATGATTCCACTCGAAAGGTATAAGTTTATTTTCTTAAAAATAAATCCGATGCATTTGATACTTTCAGGAAGTGGAAAGCCCTTGTAGAAACTGAAACAGGGCTGAAAGTAAAGTGTCTACGATCCGACAATGGAGGAGAATATGAACTTAAGGAGTTCAAAGACTATTGTGCTGAGAATGGGATTCGCATGGAGAAAACCGTGAGAGGAACTCCCCAGCAGAATGGTGTAGCAAAACGGATGAACAGAACACTAAATGAGCGAGCAAGATGCATGAGGCTGAAAAGTGGGTTGCCTAAGATGTTTTGGGCAGATGCAGTTAACACAGCTGCATTCCTAATCAATAGAGGTCCATCAGTTCCATTGGAGTTTCGGATACCTGAGGAAGAATGGACAGGAAAAGAGGTAAACCTATCTTTTCTACGCATCTTTGGATGTGTTGCTTATGCTCATATTGATCATGTTAATAGAAGCAAGTTAGATGCTAAATCTCTTAAGTGTACGTTCATTGGTTATGGTGGAGATGAGTTCGGTTATAGGCTCTGGGATGAGCAGAACCGAAAGGTTATTCGAAGTAGAGATGTGGTTTTCAATGAACAGGTGTTGTACAAGGAAAGAGTGAAAGCATCTAGCCCTGGCAATTCTGATTCCCAAGTAGTCGAGTTAGACATCTCAAACTCGAGTGGGAGCAAGGAGAGCCAGAATTTTGAAGAGGTTCCAGATGAGGAGCCAAGAACCCCACCACCAAACAATCCGCTGCCAAGACCGGTTAGAGAGCGACGTGCACCTGATAGGTACTCGCCCTCTAACTTTTATTTACTACTTACTGATGGTGGTGAGCCTGAATGCTATGCAGAGGCAGATACTGGTAGTAATAAGTGGATGTGGAGAGTTGCTATGGATGATGAGATTGCATCTCTTATCCTAAACGGCACTTGGGAACTTGTAGAGCTCCCGAAGGGGAAGAAGGCATTGCATTGCAAGTGGATCTATCGAATCAAGATTGAAGCTGATGGTAGCAAACGCTACAAGGCAAGGCTGGTTGTCAAAGGGTTTGAGCAACGATACGGTATTGATTATACCGATGTGTTTACTCCTATTGTGAAACTGACCACTATTCGTTTAGTGTTGAGCATGGTAGTTGCAGAAAACTTGTTGTTACATCAGATGGATGTAAAGACAGCGTTCCTTCATGGTGATTTGGAGGAAAACTTGTACATGACACAGCCCGAGGGATTCGTGGTGAAAGGAAAAGAAAATCTTGTGTGCAAGTTGAAAAAGAGCTTGTATGGCCTGAAGCAAGCTCCGAAGCAGTGGTATAAGAAGTTTGACAGTTTTATGTTGGAGATTGGCTACGCGAGATGCCACGTTGATCATTGTTGCTACTACAAGAGGTTCGACAAAAGTTATCTTATTCTTTTGCTATACGTTGACGATATGTTGATCGCAGGAGCTGATGCAAAGGAAATGGATAAGTTGAAGAAGCAATTGTCTGAACGATTCTCCATGAAAGATCTTGGAGAGGCCAATCAGATTCTTGGCATGAGGATAAAAAGAGACAAGGCGGCAGAAAAGTTGTATCTTTCACAAGCCAACTACATTGAGAAGGTATTGGAAAGATTTAACATGCAGAATTCGAAGCCGGTGAACATCCCGTTGGGTTGTCACTTCAAGCTGTCGAAGAAGGAGTCGCCATGTACAAAGGAGGAACGTGCCGAGATGATAAAAGTTCCTTATGCATCGGCAATAGGCAGCATTATGTACGCCATGGTGTGTACAAGGCCAGATATTGCGCATGCAGTGGGAGTAGTGAGCCGATTCATGGGTGATCCGGGCAAGCAACATTGGGAAGCAGTCAAGTGGATTCTTCGTTACTTAAAAGGTACCACGGACAAGGCTTTATGTTTTGATGGCAAGAGTGCCAAGTTGGTTGGCTATGTTGATGCAGATTTGGCATCAAATGACCTGGAAGGTCGGAAGAGTACAACCGGGTATGTATTTACTTTTGGTGGTACTGCTATTTCTTGGTCTTCTAAGTTGCAGAAGATTGTCACGTTGTCTACTACGGAAGCTGAGTATGTAGCCGTGACGGAAGCAAGCAAGGAGATGGTATGGTTGCAGAATTTCTTGGGAGAACTTGGGAAGAAGCATGAGAATAGTACACTCTTTAGTGACAGTCAAAGTGCTATTTTCTTGGCTAAGAATCCAGCGTTTCACTCAAGGACAAAGCACATTGAGTTGAAGTATCACTACATCCGTCACCTGCTGGAGATGAAGATCTTACAACTTGAGAAGATCCAGGGAAGCAAGAACTGTTACAAAGGCAGTAACCATTGATAAATTGAAGTTGTGCTCAGCTTCAATTGGTTTGCTAGAATAACAAAGACAGAAAGGCTGCTGCGTTGATCGAGGTGTGAAGACAGATTGAAATCAGTCTTCAAGTGGGAGATTGTTAGTCAAAAAGAGGTAGGTAGCCACCTACCACCTCCACCATTTGCCACCTACCACCTCCACCATTTGCCTATAAATGATCCTCGCAGCAACATCTCCCAAGATACACCCAACACAACCATCAAAGCATTCTCTAGAGAGAGAGATAGAGAGAGAGATAGAGAGAAAAATCTTGTGAGAGAAAACTTGAGTGTGGAAGTTATACACGAGTGATAAAAGTGAGTCGAGAGATAGCCTCTGTGTAGGCAAGATACAAAATACAGTGTGGTATTGTTGTACTCCTCATTTTGTGAGATTCTCTAATATATTGGGGTGGGTCCGTGGACGTAGGCAGTTTGGCCGAACCACGTTAAATATCGGTGTCATTATTTTTCCGTCTTAGATAATTTATATCTTTGATATTGCTTTCGATTTGATAATGTAATACGAGTTGTATTAATAATCACGTTAATGAGAACGTGAAACTCCCAAACAAACTCTCACGATCACGCAAGAATCAGTTCACAACTAAAATATTCATAACATAACTTCAAAGACAAACCCTAGCCTTATATATAAGGCGACGCAACAATTGAAGAAAAAAGGAAATATGAAATAATAAGAAAACCTAATTCTAATGGGCTTCAAGTATTGAAGCGAGTGGGCCTCTTAATCTCCCGACGTGTCCGGCGTTGGGCCAAGCTCGACTCCTCTTCTTCATGTATCTCATCCTGCTCTTCCTCTACTATGCTGGTACTGGCTGGGGTCATATCAACTCCCCCATCCTCAAGAACCACCTTGTCCTCAAGGTGAAAAGTCGGAAAAGAAGCGCGAAAAGAATCAAGAGATTCCCAAGTGGCAGCATCCGGTGGAAGGCCCTTCCATTGGACCAAGACTTGGGGAATAGGGCTGCCGTTCTGGAAAATAGTCCGGGACGAGACGATGACGACAAGCACTAATGAAGGCAAACCAGACGAGTCAATAGGAATCGGATTGACTGGACCCGCGGTTGTTCCGACGAATGGCTTGAGTAGAGAGATGTGAAAAACTGGGTGGATACGACTACCCGCAGGTAAGTCCAAGCGATAAGCTACAGCTCCGATTTTCTCCACAATCGGATAAGGCCCAAAATAACGCTTGGCAAGTTTAGGGGAAGGGCGACGAGCAACAGAAGCTTGGCGGTATAATTGTAACTTGACCCACACCAAGTCACCAACTTCAAACGTGAGATCACGGCGATGTTTGTTGGCTTGCTGCTGCATGCGGTGTTGCGCCGAAGACAAAGCTGTTTTCAAGACCTGCAAAATACGATCACGTTCCACTGGCATCGCATCCAAGGCGTCTACCGAAGTGTCACCTGGAATATAGCGAGGAATAACAGCCGGAAGACGACCATAAACGGCCTGGAAAGGACTCATAGAGATACTGGAATGATAAGATGTGTTGTAATGAAATTCAGCCCACCCTAAATAGTCGGCCCAGCGATTGGGGTGGTCAGATGTCATAGCACGTAAATACTGTTCCAAGCAGCGATTCACAACTTCGGATTGGCCATCCGTTTGAGGGTGATACGCCGAACTATGCTTGAGAGTCGTCCCACTAAGCTTGAAGAGTTCTTCCCAAAAGCGGCTCATGAAAATCGGGTCGCGGTCAGAGATTATTGATGATGGAAAACCATGTAACTTAACCACCATGTCAGTAAAAAGGCGGGCCACTTTACTGGCCGTAAAACCCGCGGACAGAGGGCCAAAGTGAGCGGCCTTGGTGAGGCGATCCACGACGACGAGAATAACGGAATGGCCGTGAGAGATGGGAAGGTGGGTGATAAAATCCATAGTGAGCTCATTCCATACCAAAGCAGGGATAGGTAACGGTTGTAGAAGACCGGCAGGAGCGGTAGTCAAAGTCTTGACTTGTTGGCAGGTCGTGCAAGCGCGCACGAAATCTTCTACATCACGTCGCATGCGAGGCCAGTGAAAGAGAGTTGAAAGGCCAACCAAGGTCTTTTTTATGCCGCCATGACCGCCGACGGGGGAACAATGGTACTCCTGGAGCAGTTGTTGCTTGAAGGGGGATGAAGGAGTAATGAAATACTTGTGCTGATAAGTGAGAAAACCATTAACCACATCATAATCGGGGGAGAGTTCCCCATTCTGAAAACGCTGATGATAGGAGATGAAGTCGACATCTGCTGAATTGGCAAGGCGTAACTGATCAAGAAAAGTGGAGATCGGTGTACTCTGAATGGTGAAGCACGAAGGTGTGAGCACAGTATCTTCGTCTGATGGCTCGGGTGCGTGGTGGGGAAGACGCGAAAGGGCGTCGGCAACAACATTATGCTTTCCGGGTTTGTACTTAATGGAAAAGTCGTAGCCTAAGAGCTTTCGGATGTACCGATGTTGATCAGGAGTGTGAAGTTGCTGGCGAAGGAGCTCCTTTAGGCTATGATGGTCAGTGCGGATGACAAATCGGCGACCGAGGAGATATTGTCGCCATTTACCAATGGCTTCACTAATAGCATGAAGTTCCTTGACGTAGGTAGAGGCACCACGGAGACGGACACCAATCTTGCGACTGTGATAAGCAATGGGAAGATTCTCTTGAAGGAGCACTGCACCGAAACCCACATCCGACGCATCTGTCTCGACGGTGAAGGTTTTGGAGAAATCGGGTAACCTTAGGACAGGTGCGGAAACCATGGCTTGTTTGAGCGCATCAAATGCCGAGGAGGCAGCGGCGGTCCATGTGAAATTATCTTTGCGGAGAAGCAATAGAAGCATAATCGCGAACGAACTTGCGATAATATCCTGTTAAACCGAGGAACCCACGAAGCTGCGTGACAGTAGTAGGCTGCGGCCAAGCAAGCATGGCGGCGATTTTTGCTGGGTCAGCGCGGAGCTCGCCTGTACTGACGATATGTCCCAAGTATTCGACTGACGGCGTGCCGAAGGTGCACTTAGAGAACTTAACGGAGAGGCAGTTATCCTTGAGGCATTGGAGAACTTCTCGTAGATGAGCAATATGCTCCGTTTCATTGCGGCTGTAGATGAGGATGTCGTCGAAAAATACGACAACAAAGCGGCGCAGGAAAGTTTTGAGAAGATAATTCATGGTCGCTTGGAAGGTGGACGGTGCATTCGTCAATCCGAAGGGCATGACGAGAAACTCATAATGGCCGTCATGAGTTCGAAAGGCTGTCTTGAAGATATCCTTCTCATGGAGGCGAATTTGGTGAAAACCCGCGCGCAGATCGAGCTTAGAGAAGAGTCGGGAGCAGCCAAGTTCATCAATGAGTTCGTCCACCGTAGGGATAGGGAACTTATCTTTGATAGTAACCGCGTTCAAAGCACGGTAGTCAACACAGAATCGATAAGTACCGTCCTTCTTCTTAACCAGGAGCACCGGAGAGGAGAACGGGCTATGGCTAGGGCGGATTATGCCTTGCTCAAGCATGTCGCGAACCAATCGTTCCATTTCGGTTTTCTGAAAATGAGGATAACGGTATGGCCGAACATTGACGGGTTTAGCACCCTGTTCTAGATGAATGCGGTGATCAAATAGGCGACGGGGAGGGAGGTCGCAGGGCTCGGCAAAAACATCAGAGAATTGGAGTAGCACACTGTGGAATGGCGAAGGAACACCGGTCAGATCAAGTGGAGCGGCGGTAGTGTCAGCAAGGACCAGCCATATCTCAAAAATAGAGTCAACTTCTGAGGAGTGAAGGAACGATTGAAGCATTGATAAGTTGAGTTGGCGACAATCCAGGGAAGCATCACCTTCCAAAATAACTTGTTTGCCGTGCCAAGTAAATTCCATGCTGCTGCGACTATAGTCATGAGTGACGCGGCCCAACTCTTGGAGCCATTGAACGCCCAGAATGATATCCGGTCCTTTGATAGATAATACGAATAAATCCAGCGTGAAAGGAGTTCCTTGAAGATCAATTGTGACACCCGTGCACTTGTGTTGGCATACAATGGAGTCGCCGTTACCAATAGAGACTCGGAACTTTGGAATTGGCGTGAGAGGAAGCTGTAGGCGTTCTGCAAGAGCGGGGTTAATAAAATTATGAGTACTGCCGTTGTCGATCATTACCTGAAACCGGTGATGATTCATGTGGCCCCAAAGGCGAAGAGAACGAGGCTGAGTGATGCCAAATAGTGAGTGGAGGCTGGAGATATCGCCCATAATAAGACTCGTGTCTGGATCGGAGTCCGGGGAAATAGGATTGTCGTCGTCAGATGGGGAATCATCGCCCTCAAGAAGCATGACCGTGCCTTTATTCTTGCAACGATGGGATGGATTCCATTTTTGGTCGCAATGGAAGCATAATCCGCGCTCGCGTTTCTCACGAGTTTCAGCAGGAGTGAGCCGCCGAACTGGAAGTGGTGTAGTACCCTCGCGCCGAGGAACGGACGCGGATGCAGCCGCTGGTACGTGGGTCGAGCCTGAGAAGGGAGACGGCGGCGTCGTGGATGATTGTGGCACCACAGGCGGCGTGGATGTAGGGCGAGAGAAGGACCGAGAAAAGCTACGAGTCTCCGTGTGTTTGCTCTCAAAAATACGGGCGAGAGAAAAAGTCTCGTCCAAAGTATGAGGGCGGTTCATCTGTAACTCTCTACGGATTGATGGTTGAAGACCCGAAATATAGAAGGAGATCAATAAGGGCTCTGAGATGCCGTGAGTGCGGCCCATAAGAGCCTCGAATGAGGACTGGTAGTCCGCGACAGATCCGTGCTGTGACAGCTTGGCGAGCATACCCTCGGGGTCCTCAAACTGAGAAGGCCCGAAACGAGAGCGAACGCGAGATAAAAAATCCGACCATGAGGAGAGAATACCTTGGGATTTCAGCCACTGAAACCATGTGGAAGCTCGGCCATCCAGATGAAAGGCAATAATTTGAAGGCGTTGGGCGTCCGGAATATTGTGATATTGAAAATATTCTTCGATTTTGAAAATCCAGGAGTGAGGATCGTCGCCGTCGAAGCGAGGAACATCGAGGCGGAGCAGTGGACCGCGAGGTGGATGAGAGTCGCCGGGGTTGGAAGAGTGCGACTGGTGGGATATCTTGAATAGGGCGACCAGTTCATCGATCTGTTTTTGCACAGCGGTGAGCGGCGCTTGCCATTCGGGAACGTCGGGGGCCATGAGAACGGCAATGAAAGCACCAATTAATACGAGTTGTATTAATAATCACGTTAATGAGAACGTGAAACTCCCAAACAAACTCTCACGATCACGCAAGAATCAGTTCACAACTAAAATATTCATAACATAACTTCAAAGACAAACCCTAGCCTTATATATAAGGCGACGCAGCAACTGAAGAAAAAAGGAAATATGAAATAATAAGAAAACCTAATTCTAATGGGCTTCAAGTATTGAAGCGAGTGGGCCTCTTAATCTCCCGACGTGTCCGGCGTTGGGCCAAGCTCGACTCCTCTTCTTCATGTATCTCATCCTGCTCTTCCTCTACTATGCTGGTACTGGCTGGGGTCATATCATAATGGGCGGAAGCATTTGTGTATATTTCCCAACAATGTGCTGTACAGATAGATACAAGAACCATATAATAAGCATTTGGTCCATAGAAATTGCCCCTCTCTCTCCGTACGTCATTTTCCTTTTGTTTTTCTTTTCTTGACGAACCTATAGAATAGAGTCGACTTTTGTTTGATAGTGCATAGAAGTCAATATAAATTATGCAATATAATAATAATATATGGTTGTTACAGTATAATGCATACAATAATTTGATATAAAGTATAATATATGGTTGTTACAGAAAATATAGCTCGAGTAACAGTACTATGACGAATATAATAATATATTATGCAATATAAACAATATTGCAGACTTTTCAGGATTTTTTTAATGGATGCAACTTTCCTATTGGACCGTGTATCTCCCGCCTCCTTCTTTCTCCTCTTCGTGCCTGGCGCGCCAAATCTCGCCGCATTATTGGAGATCGTAATGATGATCAAGTTGAAGTTGATTTGACAATAAATTCATATTTTAACAAGTTATCATAATATTCATAATTATTATATTATTTTAATAATTATTATTCTATTCGTCCCAATGAAAGCGATGCACTTCTTTTCAGCACGAGATTTAAGGATAATAAGATTATAGTGTAAAAGTGTGTAAAGGTGTGTGAGGCCACATTGTTTGTAGTGTAAAATTATTATCAAAAAAGGAAATGCACCACTTTTGTTGGGATGACTCAAAAATGAATACGTACCGCTTTCGTTGGGACGGAGGGAGCAATTTATAATATTAAAAAGACCTATATATTATAATAGAATTCTTTAAAAAATATTATTTTATTAAAATTGATGATTTTTTAAAACTGACCTAAGTTTAGGGCCAAAGAAATTTATTAATTTATAATTAATTTATTTGAGTATCATTTTAAAGAGGTTTTTCTATAGTTACAGAATCAAATAGTCCAAATTTCTAATTAAAAATTTAAATATAATTAATACATATTTATATTCTTTGCTTTTATCAAATAGAATAATATTGATTATATGTACAATGTAGGCTCTTTCTGCTAGCATGTAGAAAAATTAATAGGATGAGCTGGTATATTAGCGATTGAAATATTAATAAAAGTTACCCAGCTATGATCTCACGTCATGTTTCTATTTACCTAACCATTCTTCAGATTATAAAGATTAGTTTCTTTTCTTTCCCTTTCATTTGTTTTTTTGTTAGATTAAAAATGAAGAATATATATCCGGACTCCATGGATCCGGTCGTGTAATGTTAAAGTCAACCTTAATAGTTAGTCATTTTTTAAACATTTCCAGTCTGTCTTAACAAGGCTCGTCTAGTGTGTGTGTGTGTGTCAATATACGTATATAATTATATATATATATGTGTGTGTGAGAGTTCACAAAATCACAAGCTTGTGTGGAAATTAAAAAAGGCATTAGTTGAATAGGAAATTAAGAATGGCTGGAGAATCAGCGGAAAAGAAACTGTATGATGCTGCAACAATTGGGGATGTAGCAACGTTCCAACAACTGCTCCAAGAAAACCCACATCTTCTTGATGTAGTTTCATTTCCATGTCTCAGAAATGTATTACACATAGCAATAAAGCAGGGACAAGAAAGCATCATGGAAGAGGTGTTGCAGATCAACCAAGAGCTAGCTCGAGATCTGGACTCCAAGAATTCTTCATCTCTTCACCTTGCAGCTGCGAAAGGGAACGTCGGAATTGCCAAAAGATTGTTAGCAATAGCCCCAGAGATGTGCTGGTGGAGAGACTGCCATGATATGAACCCAATTCATGTTGCAGCCATAAAAGGGCATGATGAGGTGTTGAAGGAGCTGCTTCAAATGGATTTATTTCCTGCTATGGAGAGACATCGCGGCCAGACCGTGCTGCACTTGTGCGTGAAACATCGTCAGCTTACCACATTGAAGGTTTTGGCGGAGAAGTTGGGAGACCTTGTGAATGCAAAGGATGATGATGGGGAGACGCTCTTGCATTTGGCTGTGAGGTCCAATCAAGATCAGGTAATTAACATCCAACTCTTTTTGTTTGTGTTCGTCATTTGATCAATATTATAATTAGGGTTGTCGATCGGTTCGGGTTCGGTTATCCATACCCGAATTTTCGGTTACCCGAACCCGAAATTGCCATATTTCACTAACCGTTCCCGAACCGTTTTAGGTGTTCGGTTACCCAATATCCGCTTCGGTTACCCGATTCGGTTATTTGGGTATCCGAAATCTATATAATATATAAAAGATGAGTTTTCTCCCTCCATTTTCTCTCTCTCTTCTCCGCCCATCAATTTTTTAAATAATTTTTTATATATTTTTTTATATATAATTTTAATTATTTTCTAAATATCGCCAAATTCGATTTATGAAGATATATTCAATATGCATATTAAGTTTAAGTTCGTAACAAGATCTTTAATATAGTATAAAAATAATCAAAAATGAATATAAAATGAATATGTTATTAAAATTTTAAAATAATTTATTTTCTTTCCCTTCCTTAAAATTTTACAATTTTTTTTATTTATGTTTGTCTATAAAAATATTATTTATTTATTATTATGTGGAATAATCTATAATAATAATTATCATTACATTTTATACATAGTTGAAAATTATATTTTTAAATTTGGGATTTTATTGAGCAATTGATATTTTATGTTTAAATCATATTTTGCATTTATTTATATTTTGATTCTGTTTAATATTTATATTCATTTATTTAAAATATTATTTAATTTTAATTTCACCGTGCATAGCAGGGATGGTCGTACTAGTACCCATTTAAAAAATTAAAATTCAAATAATTTGCTAGATAGAGGATTTGAACCTTTAGTCTCTAGAAAATACACAAAGCAACTTATCCACCAGACTAAAGCTTATTCTTAAACTTTAAACATACCATAATTTTATTTTAGCTACGACTAAATAAAAAATAAATAAATTAATGAATTAATAATTAAAAAATATATAATATATATATTAAATAATTTATTAAATAATTTTTGGTTATTTCGGTTAACCCGTTTCGGTTATTGGGTTAACCGATACCCAAAATTTTTCTAAAAATGATACTCGAAACCGAACCGATACCCAAAAAATTCGATTATTGGATACCCAACCGGAAATTTCGATTCGGTTAACGGATTATCCAAAACCCGATAACCAATTAGACAACCCTAATTATAATAAGGGTTAATTGTTAGCCGGGAACCTTTCAGTGAATTTCAATTTTTAGCGTTGATTGTAATTTGATTTATTTTTTTGTATATATAGCATGAACATTGAATTATTTAATTATAAATACAATCACATCAATAGTTATCCTTTATCGAAACTACACCTAAAACTATATTTTACATTGAAGGAGATTTCTAATGGTATGTAGCCCTTGTGATCGGACCATTAGTGTGGTCAGAATCATCCTGAAAGTTAATGCAACATCGCCAACTTTCAAACTACTTTGGTGGTCCGATGACGATAGGCTAACTACTATTGTAATTCTCCTTTAGTGTACGTAGAATACATGATTCTCTGGTTTGGTGACCATTGGTCATCATTTCAGGTTTAATTTTAATAATTTTGATCATGTGATTGTGACTATAATTAAACAATTCCTCAAAATTCAGACTAAAAAAACAAAATCAAAGTAAAGACTATAAACTGAAATTCACTGAAGGTTCAGACTATAAACTATAATTAACCCATATAATAAATCATATCAATTTGGAAGCGTAATTGTTTGATAATCAAAATAATTAGTTCCAACTAATGAAGCTAATTGTATCAAAATTTCAGGTTGTACGGTACTTGGTGGAAAGTAATAAAATGAAGAAGTTATCTATGAATTCCATGGGCAAAACAGCACTTGATATCTTAAATGAGAGCTTTCGAGACACAGCTACATATTCAGAAATTAAAGAATTCTTGAGAAGTTTATCTGATCAGTCAATGCTCGAAGTCTTCCCCAAGTTGACCGACGTCACAATGGTGGTGGTGGTCCTGATTGTTGAAAATACTCAATAACAAAGTCAAGAAAAACCACAAGTAAAGTCAAAAGAAATATATTGTAGGACTTTAGTACCTTAATTATAGGGATTTGCATGACTTTGATCATTCTTAAACCTATAAATTGAGTATCATTGTAATACGGAAATATTAAGCAATACAATAACAATCATTTGCTTCTCTTTACTTTTCTCTGCATTATGATATGCATTATGATAATACCATATTTTAACATGGTATCAGAGCAAGTTCAATCCTAGCAACTTCAATCCTAGGAACTCAGAAACAAATCATCATCGTTCATAATCCCAAACCAAAACCTTTCTTAGCCAATTCACCAAATCAAGGCAGCCTCTGTTCTTCATTTCCTGAAAAAAAAAATGCCAGGAGAGATTGAAACCATAAACCAAACAGATTCAAATAACCCAAATCCAAACAGAATCCACAGAATGGGTCGAAGAGACCCAAATCCAATCAACTGCAATGAAGAAGGGATTAATAAGCACCGAAAATTAATCGGAAATTGCCGATTATTTCAGTTCCTCCCTGGATTAGATGGCAGATATGATAAACTTTGTCGGGACATTCTCAAGAAAGTTCCCGTTACCTCAGTCGAGTCGGCGTTCTCAAAAGTGAAAAGGGAGGCCGCCCGACTACAAAACTTGCAGCCGGCAACCAATCGCTCCGACATCGACGCCTCATCATCGGGAGGGGTCGGAGCCGGAATCACCGCCACCCACCGCCCTACTCAGCGGCCTGAGGTCCGACCGCCACACACCGCCACCGGCAGAGGCAACCCACCAGAGTGGTGGGAAAACAATTCCAAGGTTGCGAAAGGGAAAATGGCGGACGGAAGTGGAGGAAATTCGGAACAGATCGGAGCAACACCGACTGGATCGGCGGTGGCCGAGAACCGACCGGCGTGGGCCGCAAGAGCGGCGGCCATGGCTGTCGACCGACTGGCAGCCTCTAGACCGTGGGGTGCGAGGGAGATGTCGGCGGCTGGAGATCAGTCGCCGCTGACCGTGGGGGCGGCGGCACCGACCGTGATGCGACCAGCGGCGGCGGAGGCGGCTGAAGAACGTCCGGCTGTGCAAGGGGGTAAAAAAAATCGTGGAGGAGAAGGCGCCTATGAAGGAGGCGCAGGTATTGGAGGTGAAATTAAAGGGTTTGGTGGTATTTTGCAACATAAACACCTAAATTTCAATAAAACACAAAGGCTACCCCGAGGTTTTGTTAAATTGCAGAACTTACCCCATCTTATGCAAACAGCCCCCCTAAGTTCTCGAAAATTTCAGAAAAACCCCAATCTTCTACATAATACTAAAATCACTTCCCAATTATGTAGAGAGTCCCTAAATTTTTCCGCTGCATATCAAACCTCTTGTGATAATAGGGATAGAGAGGAAGGGTGGATTTTTGATTGTGGAGCTACCGATTCGATGACCTTTGATAAAACTGATATTATTAAGTCATCAATATCCCACCGAACACATGTTCAAACTGCAAGTGGTGATTTGACTCGTGTTGAAGGAGCCGGAACTATAGAAATTTCTCCTACACTACGTCTCTCAAATTGTCTATATGTTCCATCTCTTTCCCATAAACTGTTATCTATTAGCCATGTTACAAAAGAGCTCAATTGTAGCATGATAATTCATCCCCACTTTTGTTTTCTTCAGGATATCAGGACGGGGAAGATTATTGGACGTGGCACTGAGCGGGATGGATTGTACTATGTGGATGAGATAGCTCAGCAAGGCAAGGTGATGCTGGCTCACGGAACTGCTGACCGGGAAGCCTGGCTTTGGCACCGTCGGTTAGGGCATCCATCCACGGGGTATCTTAAGCTTTTATTTCCTAAATTAGTAAAAAATGAGACTCTATCTTGTGAGACTTGTGTTTTAGCTAAAAGCCACCGAAAAACTTTTAAGCCTAATGACACACAAGTGAACTCCATATTTTCTCTTGTTCATTCTGATGTTTGGGGTCCTTCACCTGTTGTGGGGGGTCAAGGTTTTAGATATTTTCTACTTTTTATTGATGATTGCACTAGGATGACATGGGTGTATTTTCTCAAAAATAAATCTCAAGTTTTTGAAAAGTTCACTCATTTCTTTAAAATGATTCAAACTCAATTTCAAAAACATATCCAGACCCTTAGAACCGATAATGGGGGGGAGTTTGTCAATCGATCCATGCAAGACTTCTGTCAACAAAGAGGGATAATTCATCAAACCACTTGTTCCCATACTCCCGAACAAAACGGTGTTGCTGAACGAAAAAATCGAATTCTCCTTGAAATGACCCGTGCTATGATGCTTGAGTCTAAGGTACCCACCCACTTCTGGCCTGAAGCTGTCGCCACTTCTGCTTACCTTATAAATCGCCTTCCCACCAGAACCCTCCAACTTCAAACTCCTTTACAGAAATTATCCACTGTTTCTAATATACCCACTGCCCTTACGCTGCAACCACGAATATTTGGTTGTTCCGTATTCGTTCATGTTCCCAAACATGAGCGGACAAAACTCTCTCCGTGCGCTATCAAGTGTGTGTTTGTGGGCTATGGGGTCAATCAAAAAGGGTATAGATGTTACAAACCCTCAAAACCGTCAAATTGTGACCACTATGAACTGTGACTTTCTCGAAACTGAGTATTTTTACAGTAACCACCCTAACAGTCAGGGGGAGAGTGAAAGTGAGAATAAGAGTGAGATCGACTTGTTAAGTTGGTTACCAATGCCAGTCCCGGAAGCAGATCCAACAGAAAAAGTTAACCTAACCACCGAGCATGTTTCATCCACTCCAGAACAATCTAGTCCGCTGCATGAGCCTATATCTTCTCCGCCACTGATATCTGAGGTAAGATCTTCTGAACCTACTATTGTGGCTTCTGATTCTGCTGATAATATTTCTCAAGTCATTGAAGAAGAACAGGAGGATAATACAGTAGATGGAGATACTGGGAGATATGTGCTACCACCCAGGAGTAATCGGGGTGTACCTCCTAAACGGTATACCCCAGAGAAAATTGTGAGGAATTCGCGATACTCAATTGGGAATATCGCCAAGGGAAACTTGTCCAAAAATGCCACAGCCTATGAAGCGGCCTTATATGATGAGGAGATTCCACAAACAGCAGAGCAAGCCCTGAAGATCGAGCATTGGAGAAATGCTATGAAGAAAGAGATAGGAGCCCTAAACCGGAATCACACATGGGAGAAGTGTCGGTTGCCAAAAGGGAAGAAAACTGTGGGATGCAGATGGGTTTTCACAATCAAACGAAAACCCGATGGATCTATTGAGCGATACAAAGCTCGGCTGGTTGCAAAAGGCTACACACAAACATATGGGATCGACTATGCAGAAACTTTCTCGCCTGTGGCAAAGATGAACACTGTCAGGGTGCTCCTCTCCATTGCTGCAAACAAGGATTGGGATCTTCATCAGTTTGATGTTACAAATGCCTTCCTTCATGGTGAGCTTGAAGAAGAACGGGAGGTATACATGGATGCACCCCAAGGTTTTTCAGATGAGTTCGAGGAAGGGAAGGTATGCAAATTGAAAAAGACTTTATATGGGCTCAAACAATCTCCCAGAGCTTGGTTTGGAAGATTCACCACAGCTATGAAGAAGTTCGGGTACCAGCAAAGCAATTCAGACCACACCTTATTCTTGAAGAAACGAGGTGATCTTATTTCTTGCTTAGTCATTTACGTTGATGACATGATCATAACAGGGGATGACTTAGAAGAAATCCAGAAGTTGAAAGCAAATCTTTTCAAGGAGTTCGAAATGAAGGACCTTGGGAGACTAAAGTACTTCCTCGGGATCGAAGTACTCAGATCGAGGAAAGGGATTTTTATCAATCAGAAGAAGTATACTCTTGACCTTCTTGCAGAAACTGGGATGCTAGATTGCAAGCCAGCTGAGACGCCTATGGCTGTCAATCATGGGCTACAGATTGTGAAGGGAGCTGAATTGGCGGATCGAGGAAAATATCAACGTTTGGTAGGGAAACTTATATATCTTTCTCATACTCGGCCTGATATTGCATATGCTGTTGGAGTTGTGAGTCAGTTTATGCACCAACCACAAGCTGACCATATGGAAGCAGCACTCAGAATTGTGAGATACTTGAAAGGAACCTTTGATTATGGAGTACTGTTCAGGAAGACTGGACATCTCGAGATACAGGCATACACTGATGCTGACTGGGCTGGAAATCCCGTCGACCGAAAGTCAACAGCAGGATACTTCACCTTTATTGGAGGCAACCTTGTCTCATGGAGGAGTAAGAAACAGAAAGTGGTAGCACTCTCTAGTGCAGAAGCCGAGTTCAGGGGAATCAAGAGTGGACTAACCGAAGTCCTGTGGCTAAGAAGATTGTTGACTGAATTGGGTCTTCAACCGACAAAGACGTGTCAAATGTTCTGTGACAATAAAGCAGCCATCAGCATATCAGAAAATCCTGTTCAACACGACAGAACAAAGCATGTAGAAGTTGATAGGCACTTTATCAAGGAAAAAATTGAAGGAGGTATTGTGACGCTCCCATTCGTAAGATCTGAAGACCAACTCGCAGACATCCTAACCAAAGCTGTGAACTCCAAGAATTTTTCAGAAGTTCTTGGCAAGTTGAATATCGGGAATCCCGTTACTCAACTTGAGGGGGAGTGTTGAAAATACTCAATAACAAAGTCAAGAAAAACCACAAGTAAAGTCAAAAGAAATATATTGTAGGACTTTAGTACCTTAATTATAGGGATTTGCATGACTTTGATCATTCTTAAACCTATAAATTGAGTATCATTGTAATACGGAAATATTAAGCAATACAATAACAATCATTTGCTTCTCTTTACTTTTCTCTGCATTATGATATGCATTATGATAATACCATATTTTAACACTGATCGCCACCATGGCATTCCAGGCCGCCGTCAGCCCCCCCGGCGGCGTGTGGCAGGATGACACATCATCGCACAGTGCCGGCAAAGCAGTGATGGCGTCTACTCATCCCAAAATATACAAACACTTCGTTCGTGCTAACACCACAGCTTTCATTTCATCTGTCATCACAATCCTCCTCATCACCACCGGAGGGCCATCGGAGAGCTTCTTCTTCCTGGCTATCGCCACGTATGCAATGTGGGTGTCGTTGACATCTATTGGAGTGAGCTATGGAGCTTCCTTGATGATGACCAATCCCATGGAAACACTATCGATTGGCCATATTGCTGCCGTAGTTGTCTCTGTGTTTCTCATCATCTTTGTGTTACTATTCGCCTACGGTCCCATACATGAGTTTTACTCGTCGTTGGAGAGAAAAATACGAAGAGAGCACCAAAATAGTTTTTCATTCGGATACGCATATGGTTATAGACTAGGGCATAATTGCGGACGACGCTGCTTGAGGATTTTGTGCGGAAGGTCGGACTCAGCCCAGTCGCGAGACACTGGCCGCACCGTACAGGCTGCGTGAAATCGGAAAGTTGCAGATCAGCAGCAGAATATTACAAACGCAATCACCTTTGTTTTGCGATCATAAGTTACTGGTATTGGACTATCGTTGAAGAATTGTGCTCCATAAGTCTCTACTTTGTGTTGAATTCTGGATGTAGATCGTTTTTTGTAGAATTTTTCCTACTGATGGGATCCTTTTGATGGGGATGCAAACAAGAAAAATGGATGAAATAAAATAGTATGCTTAATTTATTCGACTTTTAAGCTGTAAAGAAAAGGAAATTGAGAACTCTATTCTCAAACTCTATATAATCAAATTATCAAAAATTTAATTCTATATAGGCTATTATAGGCTCTAATACAAAGAAATCTTGATGGAGGAAATAAATAAAGAAGTATCTAGAAATCACCAATATTAAAGAAAATACTCTTTAGGTTTCGTGCTAATTGGAACGTGCATAACTTTTTGGCTATTTGGAATATAAAGTCAACAATATGTTGATGGAAAGGTATCTGAACTAGCTTTTCAATAGCGTGGACCAATATGTTGATGGACCAATATGTTGATGGAAAGGTATCCATCAACAGCAATAGCTTTTCAATAGCGTGGACCAATATCTGAACTAGCTTTTCAATAGCAATCATCATAGCGTGGACCAATATGTTGATGGAAAGGTATCCGACCGATTGGATTCACGCCTACGGTTTTACTTGGGGAACTCCACGCTATGATGATTGCTATTGGCTTTTGCCTTGAACAAGATATTGGTCCAGTCTTTCTTTTCTCCGACTCCCTTCTTGCTATCCATGTGCTTCAGGATGAGAGGGGAGGGTCTGATTCTCTCTGTGATGATTTGTGGGAGGTCTTTGAGCATGCGCGCAAGTACGTGGTGTTGGAGTTTTGTCATGCTCGAAGAAGTGCAAATAAAGCGGCTCATGCTTTAGCTGCTTCTGCTGTGGTTTCTCAGGGTGAGCAAACGTGGACGTCAAACTTTCCT
This sequence comes from Salvia miltiorrhiza, assembly GCF_028751815.1. Taxonomy (NCBI): domain Eukaryota; kingdom Viridiplantae; phylum Streptophyta; class Magnoliopsida; order Lamiales; family Lamiaceae; genus Salvia; species Salvia miltiorrhiza. Next base: position 57,803,315 of record NC_080393.1, read on the forward strand.
GTTTGGCTTCTTGATATTGTAAACTCTGATTTGGTTTGATTTATATGATATGCCTTTTATCTCAAAAAAAAAATAAATATTGCAACTGATAGTTCATTATTTAGAGTTAAATTAAAAAAGTTATGATCGAAACATTGAAGTGTGGCTAATTAAACAGGCAGATTCCACGAATTTGAACCACATCAATTCAACAATTTATTATTGTAATGGCCCATCATATTCTACAATTAAATTTCATTATTATTTTATAATGCCATCAAGTAGTGAATGGCAGATTTTATAAAACTTGGCAATGTATTTTGGTGGGAATTTTGAAAGATGTTGATTTAATGAAAAATTTCAGATTTTTACTCAACTTTTCCCTCTTCTTTTTTCATTTCAATTTTTACTAACACTCCAACTTTTGGAGGGGAGAATTCTGCTGCCTACTAACTTAAACAATGGAAGTGTTTAATTTTAATTTTTGGCAGTTTTTAAAATTGAATTAAAATTAAAAGATGAATTTGAAATTAGATTAAATTTTTAATTTTAAAAAAAGTCGGTCAACATTTTATTAAAGTCAAACACAAGAATAATTAAGTTATACTTACTTTTTGTTAAACATGTGGGCCTTTTACTTTACAACACTAATCTAACACTCCTTAATCTCTGTGCTCAAAAGAAATGGGACAAGTTTATTGGGACGGATGGAGTAATTGATATGAAAAATGTAGTCTTTCAAAATTATTATATTAGTTGTAATTATTGTTATAATAAAATGTAACTATTATTATGAAGAAATATAATGTTTTTGAAACATTACATTTCTTCACAATAATGTTTATTTTTGTTCATAAGAACTTTTAATTTTAGTTATGTTCTTAAGTATTTATTTTTATAAGTAAAAATAATTATTGATGTAAAAAAAGTAATGTTATTTTCACTCGCTAGTACTTTTATTCTTAAATATTTTGACAAGTAATTATAGTCGTATAAAAAAATAACCATTGATATGAATAAAGATAATATTAAGAAAAGCAAAAATAAATGGAAAAAAGAAAAAAAAAATTAATTATTGTCTTAATAAAAGTAATTATTCATATGAAGAAATGTAATGTTTCAAAATTATGTTTTCACGAAAATTATTATTTTTACTCACGAAAACTTATAATTTTAATTATTTGGTTAAGTAATTATAGTTGTAAGAAAAAATAGCTATTAATGTGAATAAAGGTAATATTAAAAAAAAGAAATAAATGAAAAAAATAGAAAAAAGTTAAAAAAGTGTTGATTTTTTTTTTACTTTCTTAACAAGTCATGTTCAAGTTTGGCCTTATCAGATCGTATCGATATCAGATCGACCCGATATCGATCCGACACACACGATTTGCCAGCCCAAAATATAAGCACAAAACAATCATCAAACACTCAATTCTCTATAAAATTAACATCATAAAAATATTAAAAACCATGGAAAAGTGAGTGTTATAAAATTGCCAATTGAATCAAAGTAAAAGCTCATTTCTCGATATCCGAATTTCAATTGCGTGATTATGAATCCACATCACCATTTCAACTTAAGCATCTTACATAATCTTTTTTAGTTAGTTCAATTGCGTAAATGCTTTATCAAATGATTTTTTCTAATTCCTGTTTCTTTTATATAAAACTAGAATGGGTATTGTGAGTATAATATATACACTCACTTTGTTCCACTAAGTATGACTTCCTATTTTTAGGCATAATTACTAAGATAAAGAGTGATTAAAGTATAAAACTGATGGATAATAGTGGAGCCCACAATTTTTTGTAAAAAATAGTAGTTTTCAGTTTTGGAATGTGCCATTATTAGAGTGATGCTAAATAGCCACATTGTGGCCACCCACAATTCACTTAAATTGAAAAAAAAAATTTAACTTATTTTTTAAAATAAAAAGAAGATTTATTTATTTATTTTATTTTAACTTATAATTTTTTTGTATTTTTTATTTTTATTAAAAAATAAATTAAAAATAAAATATGCAAAAAAAATTATAAAAAAAATAACTAGAATGTAGAGAATACAATAAAATAACTAAATCTTATTTTTATTTTAAAAAATAAATTAAATAAATTTAAATTTTCCCTATTAAACTAAATTGTGGGTGGCTACAATGTGGCTACACAGTTTTATTGCCATTATTAATGGGACAAATGAAAAAGAAAAGTGAGCCATTATTAATAGGACAGAGGGATCCCTTAATTTACTTTTGTTTTTGTAGGAGTAACCTTTATTGAGAGAGAGAGAGAGAGAGAGATTTTTTGAAAATGTGTAGTGTGTTTGTTAGGATGAATTTGTGGATAACTTTTTAATTTTAATCTTAGGGGTAATTTTATATTTTTACATAATTTTTATATGATAGGCTAATTTCTAAATTTACTAAATAAAAGTGGCTAATTCATATAATCACTATATTTTTCCAACATTTTTTCCTCAATTTTTTCTCACTTTTGCCACTATTTTTCTTTCTCTTAAACAAAAATTCAATTCACAACAAGTATTTTTTGTTGTGAACACAACCGGTCGAATTCACAACCATAATTTAATTCACAACCAGAATTGTTTGATTGTGAATTCACAATCAGAATTTATTTTGGTTGTGAATTCAAGTAGTTGTGAATTTGAGTTTTTAAAGTTTAAATTCATAACTAAAATTAGAATTTATTTTTGTTGTGAATTCGAGTTTTAGTTGTGAATTCATAGATTTGGTTTTGAATTCATCGAACTGGTTGTGAATTTAAAGATATGAATGTGAATTCATGAACAAAATTTATAGATCTGGTAAAGTCAACAACCAGATTTATTTTAGTTTCTTCATTCTTCATATCACAATAAAATTCGAGTTCTCGATGAAGTTTGACGATGAGATCTTTTTCTTCTTGTTTGAATTCCCATCTTTTTACGAGTTTAAATTTATTTAAATCCATTATCTTAGGGCTATTTGCAAAAATAGGCCACTATTTTTCGGACTTGTAAAAATAAGCCAATTATTTTAGTTTTTGGTATTTTTAGGCCACATGTGTACCCAATCAAGCTATTTTGGGCCACATTTTGACTCCAAAAAATGGCCTATAAATGCTGAATTGAGCTCAAATATGGCCTAAAAATGCCAAAAACTAAAATAATTGGCCTATTTTTGCAAGTCCGGAAAATAGTAGCCTATTTTTGCAAATAGCCCTAAGATAATGGCCTTAAATAATTTTAAACTCTCTTTTTACACCAGGTTTCAGAACCTCAGGTAATTTATCCGACGAAACCCTAATCTTCATCGGTGTCAAGAAATTGAACGGCACCACGACCTCCTCCTCTTCCACCTCCTAATCCTCCACCAGCTCCAAAACCTCCACCAACACAGAGAGAAACTATAAAATTAGAAAGAAACGCAGAGAGAGATCTGTCGAGAGAGAGAGCGAGAGAGAGAGATAATTGAGAGAGAGATCTGCCTGAATCTGGATGGCCGGCGAATCTGGCTTCTCTTCGCCGAACATAACTCAGATGAAACTTGAGGAGATCGACTTGTCTCCTGCAAAACTGTGCGACACTGCTACTGTGCGTCACGGTGGTGGTGGCTATGCGACCCTGCCGCTGCCGTTCAGCCACGGACGGAGAAAGATAAGGGTAGGGGTGAGGGCGCCTGGATTTGGGGGAGCTAAGGCTCAGGCGTCGAAGCTCGAGCAGAGAGGAAAAATTGTTGAGGGCGGCGGTTGTAGCAGGAGCTGTCGTCGCCGGAGGAGATGAGAAAGAGGGAGAACGACGGTAGTCGACGGCGGGACCTTGAGGAGAGGGAGTCCGATAGATTTGAGTGGTGTGTGTGTTTCGATTTGGATTTGTGTGTGTGTGTGTGTGTGTGTGAGAGAGAGATAGAGAGAGAGAGAGAGGATCAAGTGACTTGTGACCGGCCATTTTTTTAAATTTTAAAGTAAGGGGTAATTTTGTACTTTTACATAAAAATTGGTCAATTTTTAATATTTTTATTTCATAGGCCAAATTTTAATTTTACTATATGAAAGTGGCCATATCTATATATTAACTCATAAATTTAAGCTCGTGACATGATCTTTAAAATGGTATAAAAATTATCAAAAATAAATTTAAAATGAATAAATTATAAAAAAATTAAAAATTAAAGCTCGTGACATGATCTCTCTTCATTAAAATTTTTAAACTTTTTATTTTCTCTCTTCTTCTTATTAATGCTGAACATAATTTTTTTTCTCTTTGTTTCTTTTTTTATATTAATTTTATTTCATTTCCTATATTTTTTAGATATCAATTTTTGTGCTTTGTATTAATATATATATTTTAATTATAATAATATTAATTTAATGCAACTAAGAAGAGTGATATTCATTCATTTCTTTAGTACTTTTAAATTTTAAAAATAAAAGTAAAATATATATTATTTTAATATAAATTTATAGTTGAATAGTTAGTTATAATCTAAGTAGAATTTCTTATTGATTTAAATATACTATTTGTAGTTATTTTTTTTTATCATAAATTGTTTATTTATATAAACAATTTTTTAGTATTATTTTTTCTTATAATTGAATTAGTAAAAATATTTTCCATGGAAATGCTAGTATATATAAAACCTAACTTCAAAATTGATTTTTACATGATAAATCAAGTTTCCTAAAAAATAATAGAAGAAATAAGTAATTAAATAATGCACATAACGTATACAATTCCTCTTAATGTAATTGAAGAAGTCAAATTGAAATTACGACCAATACACGACTGTAAGACTCTTGTACCTACCATACAATTTGCATTGAAATGCGGAATCGCTTTTCAACCTAAGCAGCCCACAATCGATTTCAGTTGTGTTAAAGAATTAAATGATGCACGATTTCAGTTGTGTTAAAGAATTAAATGATGCAATTGAATTATTTCAAAAAATGAAGAGTATGCAGCTGGAGCCTTCTGTTCTCGTGTATAATAAACTTATGAGTGTTAGTGTAAAGATAATTGAGCAGAAAACTGAAAAATCAATTAAAATAAAACCAGCAACAAAGGAATTTTGTAACGAAACACATACTCACTACGTACAGAATGTTGGCGGCAGATTTTCTCTACTTCTTTTCGATGAATTTGATTGCGTCCATCCAAATTCTCTCACTTATTCCTAATATTCAACACACACCAGAAGAACAACGCGCCCTCGGTCGGAGGATTCCAGCAGAGGAGATCTGATTTCGGAGGCGCTCTATATATGAATCACGATCAAGCTAATTACATCGTACGTGTTATCATGTGTTTTGTTAAGCTTATAGAATACATGGACGTCCTTATGTATCGTTTGATACAACAACTACCGAAACTATATGATATACGTGACCTGATCGGAGCGCAGCGGCGAGGGAGGAGAACAACAAAATCTTGCTTACGAATGCACGGCACTGGTGTAGACGGGAGGAGAACGACGAAATCAAACTTACGAATGCACGACGCTGGTGTAGAAACACGTTGGTGAATGGTGATGTGGAAGAGGAGCGTGTGGTGGAGAAGGAGAAGTCAGATAAATGCCAAAACCATAGGAACTTCTCCTGCAGCCCTGCTTAGCATTTGTTATGCATAGGTCTAGACTCTCAAAATATCATGGAAAATAATAAATTATGACATAGTATTGATACATAATCCAATGAGATCACCCTCAATAATATTGTTATTTTGATTTAGGGATGAATGGTTTGGTTTGCTTGTATGATTTTTTTTTTTTTATATATATATTTAATGATAAGTATTGATCTCATTAGATTTGATACAATTACAAAAACTTTATATAATACTCCCTCCGTCCATGAAAGAACTTCCCTAGGAAGGAGTGACATGAGTTTTAAGAAAAAATATTGTTGAGTGTATGGAGAGTGTATTGGGAGTGATGAAAAAGTGTTATAATTAATATTGAGAGTTGTGAAAAGTGAAAAATAAGAGTAATTACAAGTGGTGGGATATAGTCCAAAATTAGGTGGGAAGTTTTTTTGTGGACGTCCAAAAAGGAAAGATAGGAAGTTCTTTCATGGACAGAGAGAGTATAAAATATATTACAAGGGTAAAATAGGCAATCCACAAGTTGTGCCTTATTAGGCTCCTTAGGCTCTTTTTATATTAGTACTAGCAGACAGAACGTGCGTTGCACGTTTAACTAATGTCATTTTAATTTTTATTACTATTATTTTAATTTAGGGACGAACATCTAGACGTGTGTAATTTTAATCTATAATATATGTGATGCGTGGCGACTTCATAGCTATGTATATGCGTGTGCAGATTCTAATCCAACTTCGAATCAGGCGTATACTTCTTATAAATAAAAGTATTAGTATTTATTATGAATTAAATTATAATTTTTAACAAAAGTTTTAAGTTCAAATGGATTGTCACGCGATGTTTTCAAATGTAATAACGAATTAACAATCATACTAAAAAATGTATATTAAAATCAACAAATATTTTAAAAATTAAAAATGCATATATATTGCTATCTCCAAAAACAACAACAAAAAAAATTAAATTTTGAAATTCCAACCGCATGTCGAGTGTCTTCAACACAATGCGAATCAATTGCATCTTTCTGATTCTTCATGATTTTGTTGTCGTGTTAAACATGTAAATATACTTTTATCGATGCATAATAACAATATATAAAATATTTTTAAAATTTAAAAATTACCTGCGATCAAAACTTGAGTGTAGACAACATTTTTTGTCTTGTATCTGTTGTGGTCGGCTTAATCAACACTTTAGTAGTAGACATTGAAGTTCCTCGTGATAGAGCAACATATAATTGTCCATGAGAAAGCTTCTTGTGCAGATACTCATCGTGCGTCTTGAAATTGTTTGATTTCATCAACTTGATGCGGCTCATCATCTTGGGTTATATGAATTGCCACCTTATCATGTCCCTTATAGATATATTTATACAAATACTTAACAGCTGTGATACCAGAGCATACCTTGACATTAATATGGCAGTTGTATCTGGACAATAGATGTGCATTATATGGTACAACCCTTTGGTTGTCTAAGTCAGCATTCCGAACACGTACAGTTGATCCATTTTTTCTTCTTCTGTAAATTGGATATCCATCTTTACCTTGTTGTGTGCTTTCACAATATGGTCGTGGATAATGGCATTTGCATTTTTCTTTCACCATACAAGGATTATTTAGATTTTGCTCTCCACAAGGTCCATGCATCATATGTTTTTTCACCAATTTAAACAATTCAGAATTGTTTTCTTCATCGGGAAGTTCGGCACTTACAAACTTATCTATTTTACTTGTCGTATTCAACTTATAGTCGGACTTGAAAATTATCAACATGTGGATATGTGGTAACCCTCTCTTTTGAAATTCAACTACATCAACATGTGCATCAACATATGGATATGTGGTAACCCTCTCTTTTGAAATTCAACTACATCAACATGTGCAGCTACATGTCCAAAAATTTTCCTCTTGAATAATTGATCTTTCAAGTCTTGCAGTTTTGCTCGAAATACTCGTGTAGTTAAGTCTGGACGATCTTGAACTGTTTGACCATCATATAATGCTTCTTGTATTTCTTTCCACTCTGGATTGCAAGTCATTGTAATGAATAGATATGGTTTTCCAAATTTTTGTACTAATGTCAATGCATTAAGATATCTACGACGCATATCTCTAGGTCCTCCTGTAAATGTTGCTGGTAGAACAATTCTTTTGCCAATTTCATTCCCTCTTAATTCTCCATCAAATACACTATCCACAATTCCTTGATACAATTCTGCTCTCATACTTGATTGGTTTTGACGAAAAAAATCCAATCTTGTTGTCTCCAATTTTATGTACATATCCACTATATATTGTTGTAATAATCTTCCAGCTAATAAGAGTATAGATTGTCTTGGATTTCTAATCTGTATCTTATAACAAATATATTCTCGGCATGATACCTTCTTAACGTTTTGTCTTCTAACACCTAAAAATATAGAAAAATACAATATAAAAATAAAAAAAGTTACTCCCTCCGTCCGCCAAGATTATGTCACAATTACTATATCGGGCGTCCGCCAAGATTATGTCACTTTCCTTTTATGGCAATGGTCCCACCATCCTCTTTAATATTTTATCCTTACTAACACTCTTTATTTACAAAAAAACCACTCAAAATTCAATCTCAACCACTCATCTCATAAAGTGGTGGGACCCTTTCTCCACTACATCAAAATCATCACCAATTTTATTAAATCTCGTGCCCAAGCAAATTGCCATAATCTTGGCGGACGGAGGGAGTATATTATAGTGATTAGTGAAATGAAATAAATACAACAATATACAAAATAAATATATATGTCAACAATTGCTTAATTATATAAAAGAATCTCAAACCAATTAACAACTAAAAGATTTTCAATTCAATTTATGTTAAAAAAAATTAATTAAATATATTCATTATCACCTAAACACTCTAAATACAAATCAACACTTTATCGATTCAGCTCATTCATAGGTAGGATTTATAGATTATGATTAAGTAGGGATTTTATTAAGACATATGCATAATGAGATAAGTAAATAGCCTTAAGCTAAGGTGGAGCATAATTATTTGCAATTTGTAATTGTAAAATTCTGAAAATCAATTTATATTATTGTTTATATGATTAATATGCTAAAGTTAATTAATGGGTGGGAATGAAAAGAATGTTCTTTACTCATAGCGAATTATAATGTCATGATTGGAATAATAGAACTTTAGAAGAATAAAATTATCCAAAAGTTTAATACTACAATTTATCAAATTAGTAAAATCAATTATAAACATTATAAAAATATAAAATATGATACTTAACTAATTTAATCATCAATCAATTTATAAAAAGTTAATAGACATACCTTGTTCTTCATTGGAAATAATATCGCTTGCAGTTATGGTTCTTGCTAATGAAGTAGAATCAGTGGTTCTTGCTAATGAAGTAGAAGTAAAATTATATGTAATTAACCAATAATTAATTATGTGATAAAATTACAAGTAAAAAAAAATGTGTGATAAAATTAATGATCAAATTGTCTAAGAAATAATAAATTAAATATAATACTCTTAATTATTTTGTCTCATTTAAATTCTAATATGATGTCTCAATATTTTAAAAAATAAAAACAAAAATAATATCTTAATATATTCGATTACACCAAGCTGTGTTAGCCGTTGGATCAATCTATGGATGTTCGGATGTCTATCCCAAACTTACATTTATTGAATCCCAAAATATTTTGTAAATATGGTTAGGATAAGAATAAAATAATTTAATAGATCAAAGACTTGTGATATATAGAAATCCACAATATTAGAATTAGAATTGTAATAGAAATCCACAACATATCCGCCTCTGATTTTCTTTCTCTGTTGCGTTTTTCTTTATCTTCTGCGTTTGAACAGAATTGAAGCTCGGAAATATTGAGATGACATTTTTGTATTGCTAAACCTCATTTAGTTGAGGTTTAGCAACAATTTAGACATGCCTTCATTCTGCAAAAATTTGCATATAACTTATAAATCAGACTAAATGACCAAAACAAAAATTTGAGGACATAACTGAACATTCGGAACCTTTGGATACATGTGTCGTAGTTTCAACTTTCAAGTGCAAAGTCATAGATCTATTCATAGTAAATTTAAATTGATAGTAACACTAAAACATACTCATTATTATTAAAATAAAAATTTTATAGAAGAAAAGGAAAGAAAAAACTTAGAACCCTTGAGAGCACAAAAGAGCAAACTAAGGACCGAGCCTAAAACATACTCATAATAATGCATAAATTAGAAAAAACGCCAACTACTTTTATAGATTCCTTACAAACAATTAATCTCTACTTTTATTTTAGCTGCAGGTCACCAAAATAAGACTAACACTTCAAAAATTTAAACTTAGTATAGTCATTTTAAAATTAATATTAATGATTAATTGTTAAAAACATATTAACAAGTTCAATTTTTATTAGTAAAATAACGTTCATTTTTTTTCGATGAATGACATGATTTTTTTTTGCATTTTAATAGAAAATTTGATGTGTAATGATCAGAGATATCACTCAAAGAATAATGCATAAGATTGTGAGCATTGGAATGTAATATGGTTGAAGTATCTAAACATGCCTGCTTACAAATTGGAAAGTGACGTTAATTAGCATTGCAATAATTTATAACAGACGGAGCGAGAATCAAAACTAACCTAAAACGGCCTTCGAAGAGGGGAGGCGGCAACCGGAGAAAGACTAAGAGCGGAGGTGAAGCACGAAAGAGAGCACGGTAGACTGGAGGCTCAGAGCAGCGAGTGAGGAGAACCTGATCGGAGCTGGTGTAGACGGGAGGAGAACAACAAAATCTTATTGCTTACGAATGCACGACGCTGGTAGACCAGGCAAGAAATTGCTGATCGGAGCGCAGCGCCGACGGAGCGAAGCACGAAAGAGAGCAAGATGTTGAAGAGGAAAAGAAGTGACGATGAGGTTAGATTAGGAGTAATCTAATAGAATATGATAAGAATGAAAAAGAAATTTAAGTAGAATATTATATTAGGAGTAATCTAATAGAAACTTCCGTCACTACTTCCATGTTTGAGTTGAATTAGGATTCTTTTATAATTAATTCCAATAAACATAAAGGAACGTGCTTAATCTAATATTAAATACTTTATAACTATACATAATATAAAATATGGAGAGGGGTAAAATAGGCAATCCACAAGTTGTCCAATAGAATACTTAGGCTCTTTTTCTATTAAGTATAGATATAGATATAGATAGATATAGATATATTACAGCTAATGATGTATATGGACAAAGAGAACTACAAAAGCAAAAGAAACGTAACGATGACTACTGTTGAGAAAAAAAATCAAAGGAACAAGCATTTGTATTAATTATAAGGGATTCCTTTGTAAGTCAAAGCTAGCTTGTTTACTTTTTGGAATGAGATGAATGTGATAATGTATAATTTGATTGATCGTATTATCTACTTCAAATAGTAATTGAATGGTTAAAAACATGTTTTTATCTTATATCTTTGTTAGTTTTTTCATTGCCCCAAGATCAACCTAAAGCAATCTGTTAGAGTATTTTCATACTCTATTTAATTGTCATTGAGTAGACAATAAGTGTATAAAGATTTCATGATCTAGATTGAACTGTTTCTTCGAGAGTTGCTTCAAGAGTTCTACAGTCTGTTCCTTGTTGGGTTGCTTCTTCGGTCTCATGTTTCTGGCAGCCTCTTTCCCTGCGGGATTTTGAAGGAGTTTCTCTTGGATCTATTTATGGATATATATCTACTAGATCTTTTGTTGGCTTGGGAGTCCTCATTCATAGGGTTTCATTGAACCCTAATTTGTGCCGCTGCAACTGGATCACTTTATGGGCCGTCGCCTGGAGCCCGACTAGAGCCCAAACTTCTTCTAGGGTTTGGCTATATATACTTGATGAAGGGAATTCGTTTTTGCTGGGGATTTTCGTTCAGATCAGTTCTCACGATGTAGACATGAATTATTATTCCTGCAAGGTGTCCCCCCGGACTTGGTACCGTCTGTAGTACTTTTCTTGATATTGTACTTTTCTTTTCTCCTAGCAGAAGAGTGTTTGTGAGTTATACACTTGAGCGTACATTGTATAAGAGTTATTTACTCTTCTTTATTGTTGATTCTTATTTCTCGAGGGATTAGGTGCGCCTAGAAAGTTAGTCGTTGTCTAGCTTTCAGTTATTCACCGTTGATGAGGTTTTGGGAAGATGTAGAGGCTAAGTAAGAGGGTGTCTTATTGTGTAAGTCCTTTGTACATCTTAACTTCATATAGTGGATGATTTTCCCTAGCGAGGCCCCCCAGACGTAGGTTGTTTAACCGAACTGGGTTATCATTCGTTGTGTTCTATCTTTCGTACTCACACTCATTGTTACAACACATCTCACCACATATTTTATGGATTAGTTATTTTTTCATTTGGTATCAGAGCAGGTCACCTAAGTTACCGGTGTTAGATCTTGGTGACACTAATCCATGTGGTATTTTTGGAGATGTTTTTGTTTTTGAAGTTGTTCGCCCCAAGTTTGAAGTTCTTCTATGTCAACGGGGAGAAGTCGAGATGAAAGGATGGTTGTTTCTGCTACTGCTACATCGAATTCAGGGGGAGAAGATTGTAAAGGAGAAGACTGTTCCTTGGTCAGTCGCCAATACTGTACCTCCAGAAGTTTCTGCTTGTGTCACCTGGTGTTGTTTCCCGTGTTTTTCGAAGTGTTGCAACAGATATTGATTCTCCTGCTGCTATTGCTGGTTTGTTTATCTATTTGCTCTTGATTTGAGGGGGAGTTCATCATATCTCAGTTTATGATTTTGAGATTACTCTTGTTGCGATTTATTCATGAGTTGAGCAGATGTTGGTTTTGTCTACACCAATGACAAAGGGGGAGATTGTTAGAGTATTTTCATACTCTATTTAATTGTCATTGAGTAGACAATAAGTGTATAAAGATTTCATGATCTGGATTGAACTGTTTCTTCGAGAGTTACTTCAAGAGTTTGACAAACATGGTTTTCGTACCTCAATTCCACATGTTTTGTTGTCATTTCCCTTCATGTTTTGCTTGTGAATGCTTGTTTGTGCCCGAATATTTAGTTTTATAAAGATTTGATCTTTTGGTGTAGTTTTGGAGCAATTTCAGGAAACCTCAATGATTAATTGGAGGATTTTGAAGATATGAGATTGAAGTACGTCTCGAGAGGAATCCGTGAGCGCAAACGGCGACCAAATCCGAGTCCGGACGAGGGAGAACGGAGCAAAACGAGCGGACTGCGCAATACGCCCAGTACCCCGCGGTCACCACCCGCGGCCGCGGGGTGGGACCGCGGGTCAGCTGTTCCCAATTCCAGGGGTGTACCGCGGTCACCACCCGCGGCCGCGGGGCGGGACCGCGGGTTCCCTGAGTTTTGCCCACGTTTGATCACCACGGGCGCGGGCCATGACCGCGGGAAAAGAGCGGAGTCGCGTTTTTCAGCCCTTAAACCCCTTTCTCCCCCTTTTCCTCACATTATTCATCTTCCCCAACCTCATACTCACCCATATTCATCATCCCCAACATCACACACCCACTCCATCTTCCCCAATTCTCTCCAATTCCAAACCCTAGCCTCCATTCTCTACCATTTTTTCTCTCTTCCACACACAAAAACAACACCAAAATCAAATAAAGAAGGGGAATACTTGGAAAGGAGCTCATCAAGACTACATGATTGAAGATCAAGATTATAGGATTTGTCTATGAATCTCTATCTCTCTATATCTTTATTTATGTTTTCTTATGACTTGAGATTTGCTTTTATTATGAATATGCTTGGCTAAAATCTCTTATCTTAGGGATTAGATTAGATGGATTTGTAATGGATTGATTTCTTTGTTCAATATATATCTTGATTGTGCTTATTGTTATCTTTTCAAGTCCTAGATTTATCTCTTGTATGATTGGTTGGCCACCTTTTGTGCATTTCTAATTTGTGATTTGAATCGGGAGAGGATAATTACAATAGATTAGGAGTTTGATACATATCATCTCAATAAACCGGGAGGTTGAGAGGTGGGTGAGGGCTTGTTGATCTTTTGTGCTCTTGGGAGTTATAGGTTAGAAATTGACCGGGGACGGCAATTATGACCCGTAATCTACTGTTTTAGTCGTCCGGGAGGGGGCTAAAACTAGTGGGGAGATCGCCCTAGATAAGTAGGCCATATCAAGATTTATATTGATTTAGATTGAAGTTCATTACGATCCATCGAAATCTAGTCCCTAGGATAACTTTCCTTCGAGTCATTCCCCAATTTATTAACTAAGTTTATGTTATTGTTATTTACTTTGCTTGCTTTAATTTAGCTTTGTTTTAGTTTTCAATACCTCTTGAACTTTGGTTGTCTAAATAGATTGAAAACAACTTATTAATAATATTTAGAAGTTTAAATTCACCAATCCTTGTGGAATACGACCTTGCTTCCCTTATATTGCAACTACACCGTATACTTGCGGCGTGGTGAAAATAATAGCGAACAAGTCTTTGGCGCCGTTGCCGGGGATTGGTTGAATTTTTACTTTTGTTATTATGAAAAGTTGTTTTTGTCTAATTTAGATTTTTTTATGTTTGTTTATTTATATGTTTATTTATTTTTGTTAGAGAAAATTGCTCCACAACCGTAAAAGCGGCACCAAAAATGGATGATGGAAGGAATGAGTTGGTTGAGCAACTCCAACTACAATTGGCGTTGATGCAACTTAAGTTGCGTGTTTTGGAAGCCAAAAGAAATTGTAGGCAACCAATGATCCAAAAAGCCTTTCAACCAACACCTTCATATGGTGACTTTTATGACATGGGGTGCAATGCCATGGAGTGGCAATCACCATTGGAGTATGAGGACCATTTCAATAGTTGGAATTATGAAATTTCTTATTCCACTCAAGAAGGCTTCCAAGGGGGAAATCGATACTATCAAGAGGAGAAATCAAATTCAAAAGACGATCTCCTTCAATGCTTCATAGCTACACAAGCTTGGATAGAAAAAAGTCTAGCAAAATCGGAGGTTATGCTAGAAGAGCAAAGAAGGTCTTTGGCTACCACTATGGAAAATCAAAAGCGAATTGATGATTTGTGCATGGCCATTAGCCTTCAAAATGGAACCTTGTATGAGGAACCAATGCCAATGCTAAGTGAAGAGCCTCAAGAAGTTGAAGAAGAGTATGAAGAAAATGAGGATCAATTCTCCAAACCCCTTGAAGTCGAGAGCCCAACTTTTCCGACACAACCTCTACAATTTCAAAAAGATGAAGATTTCACAAGCTTTAAAGAAAGCAAAGTCAAAAATTTTGTCGATCCTTACCTCGCCACAGGCGATTCTATGAAGGCTTGCTTCTTTCACTTTTATTTATCTTCATCTTTTGATTTTCACTTTGATTTGTCTAATAAGGAATTGTTTGAGTGTGGTGGTACTCTAGATGGTGAACGAGATTACCATGACGCCCGGGATGTCTCAAGAATTGCAAAGCCACCATATTTTTGGGTCGCAGTGGATGGAGCATGCAAATTTGATGAGAAATGGCCACCACCTAAGCCTCCACCTCGTTTGTGAGTACGAGACAAGTAACCATTTTCTCCTTCATCCAAACTTATTTCTCCTTTGTGTGAAATAAGTTTGGGGGGAGGGTGAAGATGGGTTACTTATCTCGTTTATCCGTTGTTTATTTATTTAGTTAGTTTAGTTTTCGAATAATGAGATTTTGTCTCTGTTTTTGAGCTTTTCCTTGTCTTTTGTTTTTGAGCTTGATTGTTGAAAAACATGAGTTGGATGAAATGTGTGTTGGGCTTATGATATGAATGTTGCTTTTGAAAAGAAATTGTGTGTATCACTTGTGGATTATGCATGAAAAGTTTGAACTTGTGACAAGTGAGTTAAATGTTTTGCCTCCAAGAACTTGATAATGAGCTTGTAAGATTTGAGCCATTGATTGTCATATTATCACAATCTCATTTTGTTCTTGAGTGTAAATCGATTGAGCATGTATGTTGGTCTCTAGAACTTGCCATGAGTCCTCTCTTGAAAATAAAAGTAGATGTGTTGTTAATATTGAAGTGATTTAAGGCCATCTTTGTTAGCCACTTGACCCCAATTGTGCCAAATTCTCATATGATCCTAGTTTACCCCTTTTGTGCCTTGTAGCCTTTCTTTGAATGAACCAATGATAAAGGGGTAGAACTTAGAGTGTTAGTGGTTGCTTTGATGAAGAAAAAAGTTTGGGAAATGATTGAAATTGCTTATCAAGCTTTGATTGTGTGAAAATCACTAATCCCCTATGAGCTCAAAAAGAAAAAGAAATGAAAATGAATGTGAATAAAAGAGCATAAAGGGGAGTGATTTGCCTTTTGAATCATAGCCATGATAGATATCACTAAGGATGAAAAGATGAAATGTAGGGATTTTGGTTTTTGATTGATAAGAGAAATAGTGAAGTCGATTTGTTCATTATGATTATTTGATCGTGGGATGAGTCACTTTGCCTAAAAACTACTCACCTTACCAAAGAACCCTCATTACAACCCAAAGAAAGCCCTTTTTGATCTTTATTTATAACACATTGAAGTATAGAGAGTTAGGATAAATGGCAAGCTTATGGTAGATTGCATACTTGTTTCAATTTGAGTGCAAACACGTCCATTCTAAACACTTGAGAGTTGAGTGCGTCATTGAAACATCCACTTTGTTAGGATTCAAGCTTGGAGGTTATAATATTGAACTCATTATCACTTGTGACTTCTTGGAATGCATTTATACTTGTGATGCACTTTTGAAAGATTTTTTGTAAAAATTTGAAGCCCTTGAAATGACACCAATTCATGCTCACATGTTTGTTTACTTTTATTTCTCTTCTCTTCGTCGTTTGGGGACAAACAACACTTTAAGTTTTGTCTACAGTCTGTTCCTTGTTGGGTTGCTTCTTCGGTCTCATGTTTCTGGCAGCCTCTTTCCCTGCGGGATTTTGAAGGAGATTCTCTTGGATCTATTTATGGATATATATCTACTAGATCTTTTGTTGGCTTGGGAGTCCTCATTCATAGGGTTTCATTGAACCCTAATTTGTGCCGCTGCAACTGGATCGCTTTATGGGCCGTCGCCTGGAGCCCGACAAGAGCCCAAACTTCTTCTAGGGTTTGGCTATATATACTTGATGAAGGGAATTCGTTTTTGCTGGGGATTTTCGTTCAGATCAGTTATCACGATGTAGACGTGAATTATTATTCCTGCTAGGTGTCCCCCCGTACTTGGTACCGTCCGTAGTACTTTTCTTGATATTGTACTTTTCTTTTCTCCTAGCAGAAGAGTGTTTGTGAGTTATACACTTGAGCGTACATTGTATAAGAGTTATTTACTCTTCTTTATTGTTGGTTCTTATTACTCGAGGGATTAGGTGCGCCTAGAAAGTTAGTCGTTGTCTAGCTTTCAGTTATTCACCGTTGATGAGGTTTTGGGAAGATGTAGAGGCTAAGTAAGAGGGTGTCTTATTGTGTAAGTCCTTTATACATCTTAACTTCATATAGTGGATGATTTTCCCTGGGCGAGGCCCCCCAGATGTAGGTTGTTTAACCGAACTGGGTTATCATTCGTTGTGTTCTATCTTTCGTACTCACACTCATTGTTACAACACATCTCACCACATATTTTATGGATTAGTTATTTTTTCAATTCCATGCATAATAATACTACACTCCTCAATATCACCAATATCAGATAGTGTATTTGATTTCCTACCTTGGTTGTGACTTCTTACAACCCAGAAATATCCTTCTTGATACCTTTGTGTCTAGCTGAAGGACTTGAAAGTTCAATTTAACATTACGGAAAAATCAACCAGCTGCACCTTGAAAGAGAGAAGGCCCCTTTATAGAAAAAGGACTTGAACTACCATCATGTTTTCTACATTGACTGAGTGGAACGAACCAGGTTATCCACCTTCTCCGCCACAATGTTGGATTGGTTCTTTCACCTGGAAAAAAAAAAAAAAAAAAAAAAACTTCGATCTGTAAGATTCGCAAGATCATGAAATCTTACATGGAACATTCAAGTTTGATCACCAAAAATCATGCGAAATATACGGAAACCATGGCCATGCTTATTTTCAACACTACAAAGAACCGGGCATACCAATAATTGTCGGCAACGGAGGATGGAGGGCAGGCACGACTCGATACACTCACAGATTCAATTATCACCGGCAGCGGAGGATGACAAACATCAGAATGCGGCGAGGATAGAGCCATTCGTAGCTATTATTTATAAACACTCTTTAAATAGTATTAGATTAAAGTTTAGATTTTCGAAAAAAAAGAGTGATTCCAATCATATTTAGAATTCAATTAGTACACAATATGTATGATAATAATATATATTTATTAGCATCGGTTAATAATACAAAGAATTGTGATTAGTGTGGGCTTCTTCCATAATAATAATAATAATAATAATAACAACAACAATAATCATAATAAAATGATATTACATTATTGCCCTTAAAATAAATTAAAAAATAGGGACATAATAGGTAAATCAAATTTTGTAAAACAAGACTCTTTTATAATAATTATCACCGGCAACGGAGGATGACAAACATCAGAACGAGCAAATATAAACACGTATACATATTTATTCTGCTATGCTAGTTAATAATTCTCTAGTGCATAATATGCTATAAACAACCAAGAAACAATCAACATTGCAGTAACCAATCTAGATTTCTTCCTATAATTTTTTTGAATCTTCTTTCAGCATTTCAATGACATTCCAAATCTTGGCAAATTCAATCTCCATATCCATCTGTTCCGAGCTTGAGCTTGCCTTATTCTTCATGACCTTCAACTCATTGATAACGTCTTTATCTCTTTCACTGATTGGTTCGTCAAGCCAATCAAAATAACCACAATTCTTCGTCTAAAACAAGAAACGGGATTTAATGGCCTAAAGTTCAACAAATACACAACTAATGGAACTCACAAACATACCTTACAATTTCGGCATCCATAAAATCTCCTACCAGGATTTTCGTCCATCCATGATGTCATTATCATAGCCCTCAACCTTCTTCCATCAGTTTAGCGCTCACAAAACCTTGGATTTTGATGGTCTTGAAACGGACGTCCACTGCACGAAGACCCGATCCACAACCACCGGAGACGGAATTGAAACTCATGGGTCCTCACGAAATGCAAGCACACGGTGAATCCCTATGCTAATTTCGCAAAACTTTGTAAGATATTCTCCAATTTGAAGGCAAGCATTGCGATTTAGGGTTCTTCAAACTAACGAATATCCCCAAATAAAAAGGGAGATTTAAGTTAGTTACTGGTGGGCCCCACAGAATAAAAAAAAAAGAAAAGGGTTAAGGTGCAGATAGGCCCCTCAAGTGGAGGCCCTTAGAGCGTTTCAGTCCCCTTACTAACTGTGTGTGCAAATTGGCCCCCGAACTCAAAAAAACGGTGCAGATCGGCCCCTCTGACTTAACACCGTTATGGGCCGTTAGTCAAGGGGGCGATCTGCACCGTTTTTTCGGAGTTCAGGGGCTAATCTGCACCTTTTAACTTTTTAATTAATTCATCTCTCTCGCTCAAAATTTGATCGTCGTTGTCGCTGATTAAAGCTCAGGCGAGGCCGGCGGAGGGTGACGCCCCTTTCTTTCTCTCTTGGGCCCTAAACCTCGGAGCTCGCTCGACTGCACACGCTTAGCGTCAAGGACGAGCCCTAATTCTCCCATTCCGTCGGAAATCGCCGCTGCAATATCCGATGAACCCGCCGCCTGGCTTTTCTCGATGAGGAGTCGCCTAGCTTTTCTCGATAAGGAGTCACCTCTTTCTCTCAAATCCGGCGAAATCCGGTGATAAAGGCCGACGATGCCCGTCGCCATCTACACTATCGGCGTGCTGTTGAAGAAGGACGCCTCCAAATCAGAGACCATGGCCAACATGATCTCGATCTCGATTGGGGTCACGATCACCGCCTACGGCGAGGCGAAGTTCGATTCGTTGGGGGTGATTCTGCAATTGGAGGGCGGTGACGTTCGAGGGAGAATTCGAGTTTCCATTTCGATTATGTGATTTTCGGGAGCAATGACGCCGATTTGGAATTCCCGATTTGGGGCTTGGGAACTTGATTTCGTGATTTTCCTCATCTGACGGCGATTGACGCCGGAAAAGTTGGTCGAAAAAGATGAGATGTGATTTTTTTAATGAACGGTGTGCAGATTAGCCCCCGAACTCCAAAAAGGGAAAAGGTGCAGATTAGCCCCTGAACTCCAAAAAAACGGTGCAGATCGCCCCCTCTGACTAACGACCCATAACGGTGTTAAGTCAGAGGGGGCGATCTGCACCATTTTTTTGAGTTCGAGGGCCAATCTGCACACACAGTTAGTAAGTGGACTGAAACGCTCTAAGGGCCTCCACTTGAGGGGCCTATCTGCACCTTAACCCAAAAGAAAAATAAAATCTGATACGGACGGCGTTAGGAAGAATTGAGTAAGCAGGAATATGCCATCAATTTTGAATAGAGAGAAGAGATTTTGCAGTATGGCAGATTTGCAAGCAAGGAAGAATTGAGTAAGCAGGAATATCTAAAGATATTTAAAGACATTTTTCTTGTGAAGAAAACCTGATGGCATATTTTTTTATAATTTATTCTTCTTATTAAATGTAAAAAAGAAATAATACATGTCTTTTGACATTATAATGAACGTATATATGTAGCTTTCTTTTAGGATATTAAATTAATTAAGATAAAACAAATATAATTGTTAATTTTCCTAAAAAAATATAACTGTTAATTGTTAAAACGAGAATACAAAAAAGAAACAAAAAATTTTTTTGCAAAAAAGTTGACAATATGGCAGTCCACGTCAGCAACGGGCTCTACGTGGCATCAAAAGCCCGAACAATTAATTTTGGGCCCGAAAAAAGAGTGTAAATGTTAAAAAAAAATTATAGTCCTTATTTTCAAAATCCGTAACTTATAGTCCTTTTTTCTAAAAATCCTAGAAGTTACGGTCCTATTTTTACCATTAGGTCCTTATAAGTGGTGGCTAAGGAATTTTGATTGGGGCCCAAGAGAGGCCTAATTAACCATCATCATCACTTCTTGATTCAATGTTGATAACTATAGATAAAAGAGTAAATTACAATTTTAACCTTATATTTAAATAAGTAAACTAAACAAATAAAAAATATAAAAATAATTATCCCAACCCCAACACCAGTACCTCCAACCCACGCCCCTTTCTTCTTATCTAGGTAAAGAGATAAGTTATCCCACCACTTTGGTGTAATTAGTAATCTCATAGTAACAGTGAAAAACATGCGGGCCTGACCTTTATTGCGGGCTTGGACTACTACATAAAATGCCTATCTAATAGCCCCTATCAAACGGACCCTTAGTGTACACCGAAGGCAACTATTGTAGTATAACAAAAGAAAAGGACAACAAGGGGTGGGACATGGCATGTAAGACTTGGGCGTAGACTTTCTTGTTTATTTTGTGATTAATTGTCTATTACAAGTCTAACAACAGTCATAAGATGAAAATACAAGTCAATTTAACAATAATGTATTACTATATATGGTCGTAGATGTGTTCATTAACCATGTCATATTCGTAAGTAGGGTATATGTTGAAATAAAAAAAGTTGATATTATTTTTTTAAATTCATATGTATCATGTTCAGACTTGATTTGTTCGTTATCAAGCCAAACTGAGACGAGGGCTAACAAGTTATATTTAATCGAGTCCAAATGAGCTTTCTAAATTTATATTTAATAGTACAAAATATTAATTATTTAAAAAAATATTTAAATTACAATATTGTGATATATTTTTTTTCCTTGTAACAATACAATTATTACTAATTTTAATATAAAAGTATAAGTTGTATTTAATTTATAATTATATATTTTTAATCTACATCACTTAACAATAATGTTTAGGGTGCGTTCTCTTTGGTTGTAAATTTATCATGGGAAAATGAAGAATAAACAAAATTCCACCCTTTAAATACTTCTTTTCTTTTCCCACATTTCCTACTTGACCCTTACTCATTCCTCATTTATACTACAAAGGAGAGATAATATTATCCCTCCAAAAATGGTGTGATAATATTATCCCTCTTTTGTAGTGTAAATGAGAAATGAGTAAGGGTCAAGTAGAAAATGTGGGAAAAGAAATGAAGGATTTAAAGGCTGAAATTTTGTTTATCCTTCCTTTTCCTATGATAAATTTACAACCGAAGAGAACGCAGCCTTAAGAGATAACGAGCTCGAATAAAGTTTTATCAAATCGGAGTTGGAATTGCTTAGCGCATTTGCAGTCTTTGCTAATGTACTCCCTCCGTCCCATGAAGCATGACACAGTTCTTTTCGGTACGAGAATTAAAAAATTGATATTTTGTGTGTTAAGTGTGATAGGTGAAAAAGTGAAAATGTGAATAAACGGTAAATTTTTTGCCATTTTTAGAAACGTGTCATACTTCGTTGGACAAACCAAAAAGGAAACTGTGTCATGCTTTGTGGGATGGAGGGAGTATTATATACATATGATTTTCAAACAATTTAAAAGTAGAATATCAACACAAGATCGACAAATCTTTCTTGGATGCTAAGTTTCTTTTTAGTGCTTTGATTTTAGGTTATCCGATCCCACACTGTCGGCCATATATATAATAAATTTCGTGACCTAAATTTTTAATTTTATATATAGGTTATGCCTATATACGTCATAAATATGACGTAGTACATGATTTTACGCGTGAAAGGCATCCATGATTCATGCTAAATTACTATATTAATAATTAAAGACCAAATGAATCAGTTCACATTTGGATAAAGTACATTAAAGCTTATTCAAAAACAATAATGAAAGCAAGTTAAAGAAAGAGATAAAATAATAAAAGGTGACTACCTAAATCATGGTAGTATTTTTTATAATATGTCTTATATATAATAGGCAAGATTGAGAATGTGATGCCTATTTGGGTAAAAATGTCCATTTTCCAATTTTTTATTATTATACGTACGTGTTTCACACACATTATTTAAACTTTTTTAGCCTTAAAAATATTAGATAATTATTTGTCACTTAATTTTAAAATTAAGTGACAATTTTTTAATTACAATAAATTAAAGATTTATTTGTAAAACCATACATTTTCTTTTTTATTTCCTTTTTCTTTATCTTTTTATTTGTTTGTTTTATTTATTTCTAAAATTATGAAATTCGACTAATTATGAAGTATATAATATGATGATTGAGTTGGTATCAATTTTACATAAATATAAAAATATAAAAAACGTTTCCCGTACTTTGCACGGGGTGCATATGCTAGTTTATTTTAATGAAGACCACAAAATATATAAATAAAATAAAAAATTAAATAGAGTAAAATATCTCTAACAGTGACGATTAGTATGATATTAGGTGGAATTTTCTTTTGAATCAACCTTACTTATGTATGGTTTTTTCTTTGATATTGGGACGAAGTAGTGAGGAAATTAAGTAGAAGCTATGGCAATGGATCCTGGACTAAGTTCAGATCCGCAGATCCGATCATTTTTATAAGATTTGGACCTTGTAAAAAAATAGATCAAATGGATTTGGACCGAATCTGGATTATTTATAAAATTTGCGGATTTCAATCTAGATCAAAAGTTTTGAGACCCAAATCCGGTTCAGATCCGATCCGTGAATCCAGTTATATATATAAAAAAATAATTTTACTTTACTTTTATCGAACTATACCTTAAAGATCTATTACTAATCTATACATCTCTTTTCATAAATAATGTATATATACAATTCTATTAAAGATACTCCCCCGTCCCACGAATCTTGACACATTTTCAAATAAGGTAATTAATTAGTCCAAAAATAAGGGGTCTTAATTACATTCTCTCTTCTAGACTCCTACTTTATCACTTTATTATCTTCTCTCTCATACGTTATACTTTATTACCTACACACTCAAAACACTAATCTACAACTCCTTAATTCCCATGACGAAACCAAACGTGTCAAGATTCGTGGGACAAAGGGAGTAATATTTTATTTTTATCTTAATTTAAATTATTATTATTATTATATCTTTTATTTGTATGTATAATATCATTTTTATCTTCTTCAATGTAAAAATAGAAGACATAATATTCCACGGTTACTGAATATTGTGATGAAGATAGAGATAAAATCAACTTTAATGATATGATAATTAATTTCCATCGCTTTTTTACATATAAAATTAAAATAATTGTGTATCTCATTATTCTACTACTAATATATTTAGTACTTCATTATCATATTTTTACTTATTATGAAATTTTATAATTTTTTTTATAAGTTATGATTTAATTATTTATTTTTTAATAATTGTTGATAATCTAGACAAAATTGGATTTTATTTTTAGTTAATTTAAAATTTATAAATATTTTAAAAAAAGAAAAAAAATATGAATTTGGGTCTGGACTCGAGACACTGTGGATCTTATGAATCCGGGTCTGGATCTTATTTGTTTGGATCCAATGAATTTGGAGCGAATCTGAATTTAAGTAAAAAGTAAAAAAAATTCGAATCTAAATCTAAATCAAGCAAAATCCGGTCCAGATCCAACCCATTGCCATCTCTTGAAAGCTACGCAGAATTTTCTTCAGAGTCAACGTATTTAATACGTGGTCCTCTCTTTAACACTAGCGAGGAAATTAAGTAGAATCTTCATTCACAACAGAAGAAAAAGAAAAAGAAAAAGAAAGAAAAAAGAAAAAAGAGAAAAGAAGAAAAAGAACAAGGGATAAATAAAGTAGAACCTTATCACTTATCATGCCCATGGCCTTATATATTGCCAGAGTGGTTGGGGACTATATCTCCTATAAAAACTTTCAAATCTCATTTGTGGAATCATAATATATACCAGATTGCTTGCCTTCTTTTCATTCACATTTCCCATAAATATATACATTAATTAAAGAGTTAATCATGGCAGCTTATGGAGCTCTGGTTTCTCTTATGAATATCATAGATCGGCTTGAAAATCATCCTTCTCCTCCAATTTCTATCCACAAACAGCAAGTTGAATCTCTCACTCAAAATGTTACCTTCTTGCAGGAATTTCTTGATGCTTATATTTCCCCAGTTGTGGATGACCATGAAGCAGATCCATTGGAGCGTCGCATTGCTGATGCAGTTTATGCAGCTGAGGATGTCATCGAATCCCAAATTGTGCTTCAAATTCATAACCGATCCACAATTCGTGGGAAGATATCCAGTTTTATCAAATTGTTTCGAGCTCGGTGCAAATGCGCAACAAATGATAGAAATGCAGCTGAGGACTTCTATCACGATCTACAACAAGTGATTGAAGAAATGAATTTGATCAAGAATGAAGCCATGGAGATTGCAACCGCAGCTGATCAACTGCAGAGAAAGGTCTCGTCAAGTACTCATGCTGGTTCCACTTCCACTGTGAAGGAAATCATGATGGTGGGCTTCGACGAGGTGTTACTTGAAGTGCTGGATAAGCTCACCGGAGGCCAACGCAGTCGCCAAATCATCCCAATAATGGGGATGGGCGGCATAGGTAAGACCACTCTTGCCCGACATGTATTTGAGCATGCACTTGTTAAACAACATTTTGATACTTGTGCTTGGACTACAATTTCTCAAACTTATAATGTGAGAGAAACACTTAGAGAAGTTCTTTTTCAAGCAAGTGGGGATCCGGATTGTGATCTGAGTGAGAACCAATTGGGGCAAAAATCACAAATCAGTGAGGACGAATTGGGAATAAAACTATACCGGTATTTATGGGGTAGAAGGTATCTCATAATTATGGATGATATATGGAGTGTAGAGGCGTGGGATAAGATCAGGTCTTCTTTTCCTGATTGCAATGATGGGAGTCGAATAATTATAACAACAAGGATGTCAAACTTGACTTCGCAGTTGAGAGAGTCTTATGGCGTCGGTATGAAATTTCTAGATGAGGCTAGTAGTTGGGATTTGTTCACCAAGACTGTGTTTGGGGGCGAATGTTTCCCTCATGAATTGGAGGACATTGGAAAGAATATTGTAGCAAATTGTAAAGGGCTTCCTTTGTCAATTGCTACAATTGGAGGTCTTTTGGCAAAATCTGAGCACACTACAGAATATTGGATGCGTATAGAGCAAAATTTAAATTCAATTGTCATTACGAATAATGATGAATTTTGCTTGAAAATATTGCGATTGAGCTATACCTATCTGCCCAACTATTTGAAGCCATGTTTTTTGTATATGGGTGTTTTTGAGGAAGATCGTAGAATTTGTGTCTCAATGTTGAAGAAGCTATGGGTTTCTGAAGGATTTTTAAAACCCGTGAATGGAAAATGTTTGGAAACAATAGCAAAAGAGTACTTGAAGGAGTTGGTAGATAGAAATCTGATTTTAGTTGATGAGTTGGGATTTAGGGGAAATGTAAAGTTTTGTAAGATTCATGATTTGTTGAGGGATTTATGCTTGAAAGAAGTTGAAAAGGAGAGGTTTTATCATATCATAGAAAAGACTCCTTCAGTCATAGATAACGAATGTCGTCGGGTTGTTTTTAAAAATGCTAGAAGAAGGATAATACGTGAAGTCTCAAGATCTTTGTCGCATGCTCGTTCTATAATATGTGATGAGAAGGGGAAAAACTTTGCAATGCCTCACAATCTTAGATTGTTGAGAACATTCAAAGCATATGATAGAGATATTTCAAATCGATTTGCAAGTGGAAGTGGTCATTTCCTAGGCGATGTTTTTCAATTGGTGAACTCACGGCACCTTGCTGTTACAGTTCATTGGAAGTCCAAATTCCCATCTTCGATCAATTTCCTTTGGAATCTATATACGTTAATAGTTGATACTCGTTTTACAGTCATTGTGTCCTGGGATATGAAAAGATGTAGTAATGTTCGTCGTTTGCATGATCATGTTATTGCACCGATTGAGATTTGGAAATTGCATCAACTTAGGCATCTCGAGTTTGTGGGTACAACACAATTGATGCTACCAGATCCTCCGAGTGAGACGGTTATCATGGAGAATCTACAAACGCTCAAAGGAGTAATGAATTTGTATTTGAATGAGGAGGTGGTTCAAAGAATTCCCAATGTCAAGAAATTGCATCTAACTTTCAAGCCCGAAGATATGGAGGGTTTGAGTGAATTGAAACAAATGGAGAGAGCAAAATGTTTCAGCTATCTTGAGTGTCTGAGTAAATTGGAAAACTTCTACTGCGGCATCTATCATGGATATGATGATGAGTATTTGCAGAGCATTAGTTTCCCACACTCCCTCAAAAAGTTGAATTTGATTGTCAATAATGTGGAGTTGGAAGAGATATTGCAGAAGATAGGGTGTTTGCCCCTTCTTCACAAGTTGGTATTATATGGTGGTACCTTCCAAACAGGCAAGTGGTGTTAGGAAATTAGACGCAACATTTTGGATATCGACCGATATGAAACGAGAAAAATAAATGACACCGATATTTTTAACGTGGTTCGGCCAAACTGCCTACGTCCACGGACCCACACCAATATATTAGAGAATCTCAAAAGGAGGAGTACAACAAAATTACCACACTGTATTTTGTATCTGCCTACGCAGAGGCTATCTCTCAACTCACTTTTATCACTCGTGTATAACTTCCACACTGAAGTTTTCTCTCACAAGATTTTTCTCTCTCTATTTCTCTCTCTATCTTTCTTAGCTTGAAAGCTTTGTTTGATAGTTGTTTGGTGTGTTGTGTTGCTGCTGCGAGGAAGGATTTTATAGGGGATGAGAGGTGGTAGGTGGCAGATGGTGGTAGGTGGCAAATGGTGGAGGTGGTAGGTGGCTTACCTACTCCCATTTTTTACTAACAATCTCCCACTTGAAGACTGATTTCAATCTGTCTTCACACCTCGATCAACGCAACAGCCCTTTCTGTCTTTGTCATTCTAGCAAACCAATTGAAGCTGAGCACAACTTCAATTTATCAATGGTTACTGCCTTTGTAAGCATGTCGGCTGGATTTTGAGCTCCTTGGATCTTTTCAAGTATTAACACCTCATCCTCCAACAGAGATCTGATGAAATGATAACGAAGTCCAATATGCTTCGTTCTAGAATGAAATGCTGAATTCTTTGCCAGATGTATCGCACTCTGACTATCGCTGTGCAAGACATTCTTCGTCTGATCAAAACCCAATTCTGCCAACAACCCTTGTAACCAGATCATTTCTTTGCTAGCCTCGGTGATTGCCACGTACTCTGCTTCTGTAGTGGATAAAGCAACAATCTTTTGTATCTGCGAGATCCAACTAACAGCAGTCGTGCCAACAGTAAAGACATAACCGGTAGTGCTTCTCCTGCGATCTACCTCACCGGCAAAATCTGCATCTACAAAACCTTGTAGTGCTACATCACCTCGTCGAAAGCATAAGCATCTATCAGTAGATCCACGTAGATATCTCAATATCCATTTTACTGCTTCCCAATGCTGCTTTCCTGGATTTGCCATAAATCTGCTCACAACTCCCACTGCATGAGCGATATCTGGTCTAGTACAGACCATGGCATACATCAGACTTCCAATGGCTGAGGCGTAAGGAATTTTAGCCATGAAGTCTCTTTCCTCCTTAGTTTTTGGAGAATGCTCTTTGGATAGGCGGAAATGGTTAGCTAATGCTGAGCTAACCGGTTTAGCACTGCTCATGTTGAATCTTTGCAAGATTCGATTGACGTAGTTGGCCTGAGACAACTGCAAAACACCTTTTTGCTTGTCTCTGTAAATTCTCATCCCGAGAATTTGCTTTGCTTCTCCTAAGTCCTTCATCTCGAACTCCGCTGAAAGCTGCCTTTTCAACTTCTTGATTTCGTTCAAGTCTGAGCCGGCTACTAACATGTCATCAACATAAAGTAGCAAGATGATATAGCTGGACTCGAACCTCTTGAAGTAACAACAATGGTCAGCATTGCACTTCATGTAGCCATTTTTCTGCATGAATCCATCAAACTTCTTGTACCATTGCTTCGGAGCTTGCTTCAAGCCATACAGGCTCTTTTTCAACTTGCACACCAGCTTCTCCTTTCCTTTGACAGAGAATCCATCTGGTTGTTGCATGTATATTTCCTCCTCTAAGTCACCATTGAGGAAAGCAGTTTTCACATCTAACTGCTCTAGATGCAAGTCCTCCGTTGCAACAATACTCAGGACCGATCGGATTGTTGTCAACTTTACAACCGGAGCAAAGATATCTGTGTAGTCAATTCCTTCTTCTTGTTGGAAACCTTTGACTACCAATCTTGCCTTATATCGCTTTGAACCATCATGCTCTTCTTTGATTCTGTACACCCATTTGTTGTGTAGAGCTTTCTTTCCTTTGGGCAACTCAACTAGTTCCCACGTCATATTAGAGATAAGAGATTTTATCTCTTCTTTCATTGCAAGCTCCCACTTGACAGAATCTCCGACTTGACATGCTTCTTCATAGAATTCAGGTTCACCAGCATCGGTCAGTAACATTTGATTCATGTACTTCCTGTTTGGAACATGAGGTCGAGATGACCTCCTGGGTATAGGAGTTGGAGCTGGAACTGGAGACTGTGGTGGATCAGCCTCAGAGTTGGGCTCCTCCGTCTGCAAACCTTCATCTGTTTGCTTTGATGTACTGCACTCTTCAGTATCATCTGGATCAACGTATGTTGGATCGTCACTTGTTGTGTCGGTGGACTGCACTGCATTCCTGTCCTTGTACATCACATTTTCATTGAATATGACATTCCTGCTTCGAATGACCTTCCTGTTTTTGTCATCCCAAAAACGGTACCCGAACTCATCTCCACCATATCCAATGAAAGTACATTTTAGTGATTTGGAGTCGAGCTTACTCCTGGCATTATCACTAATGTGTACATACGCGACACAACCAAATACTTTCAAGTGAGAAAGTTTAATTTCTTTGCCGCTCCAAACTTCCTCAGGTATTCTGTACTCCAATGGTACAGATGGCCCATGGTTAACGAGATATGCCGCTGTGTTGACAGCTTCTGCCCAAAATTGTGTTGGCAGCCTTCATGTATCCTCATGCTCCTAGCTCTTTCTGTCAACGTCCGGTTCATGCGTTCTGCAACTCCATTTTGTTGTGGTGTCCCTGGCAACGTCCTTTCTAACTTGATGCCATCCTGGTAACAAAATTTCTTGAACGCCATATCTTCGTATTCTCCACCATTATCGGATCTCAACTTCTTTATTCGTAAGCCAGTTTCATTTTCCACCATGGCCTTCCACTTCTTGAACGCCTCGAACACCTCTGACTTGTGTCTCAAGAAGTAAACCCACACCTTTCTCGAGTGGTCATCGATGAAAGTCACAAAGTAAGACTTTCCGCCATTGGATGAAACTGCTGCTGGGCCCCAAACATCTGTGTGGACTAACTCAAGCTTTACTTGCTTCGGAGTTCTACCACTGGTATTGAAACTCACCCTCTTCTGCTTCCCGTAGATACAACTTTCGCAAAAGTCTATATCAACAGACTGAAGCTCTGGTAGTTTCCCTTTCGAATGCATATACTTGAGCCCTTTCTGGCTCATGTGCCCAAGTCTTTGGTGCCACAAATTTGCATTCTTCTTGCTATCAGCAACTGCAATTGTCACACACGCATTCATCGTTGTGTATAGGCTTCCAGTATCCTTGCCACGTGCAAGAATCATTGCGCCCTTAGTGATTTTCCAATAATCACCTGAGAAGTGTGTATCACATCCTTCTCTTGACAATTGCTTGACGGAGATCAAGTTCTTCCTCAACTCTGGAATGTGTCTCACGTCCTTCAATTTCCATACAGATCCATTGAGTTTGATCTGTACTTCTCCTATGCCCACCACGCTGCATGGGTGATCATCTCCGAGATATACTTCTCCGAAATTTCCCGACATGTAATTTATGAAGGAATTTCGATTCGAGGTGGCATGGAAAGATGCTCCAGAGTCTATGACCCAATACTCGGCCCTTTTCTCCATGGAACATATCAAGGCATCGCCTTCTTCTTCAGCCACAACATTGGCTTCGGTCTTTGTCTCGTTTCCCTTTGAAGGTACTTTACACTGCGTTCTGTAGTGTCCGACCTGACCACAGTTCCAACATTCAACAGACTTTGATTTGTTGGAATTCTTGTGGATCCTGGAGCTCTGCCTGCCATTCCTTGACTTGCTCCGTCCACGCCCTTGACTTCTGTTTGAGTTTCTGCCTCTGCTTTCTGCATTTAAAGCGGCACCTGAAGTGGAGACTACATCTGACTGCCTCCGGATCTCCTCGGTTAAGATCATGCTCACGACATCATCGAACTTCATTTTGGACTTACCGGCAGAGCTGCTAATGGCCGTGACTGTGCCATTCCAGCTCTCAGGTAACTGCCCAAGAATTAACAAAGCCCGGACCTCATCATCGAATTTGATGTCCACCGTGGTAAGTTGGTCCGTCACTTCGTTGAACTCGTTCAAATGTTCTCCAAATCTTCCGCTCTCCGTCATTTTCATATTGAACAATTTCTTGATCAAATGAACTTTATTTGCTGCAGACGGCTGCTCGTACATGCTGGATAAAGCTTTCATGAGAGACGCTGTTGTCTTCTCATGCTTTATGTTGAAGGCGACTGACTTTGACAAGGTCAGTCTGATTGCGCCGAGTGCTTTTCGATCAAGCACCTCCCACTCGTCGTCCTTCATATCCACTGGCTTTTCCTTCAAGGGCTTATACAGGTCCTTCTGGTACAAGTAATCCTCCATTTGCATTTTCCAAAATCCAAAATTCACACCATTGAATTTCTCCATTTTGGAAATTTTATCGTCTGTCGACATTGCTCCCACTCGATCAAAAAACACGATAATTTTCTCAAAAAATTCGTTTCTGATGTGGAGGTTCAGTTTACACTGCAACCACAGAGCATACTAAGAATTTTAAAAGAATAATTACCGTTGCGCACGAAACACTGTTCGCAAAATTTACTATTCACGAATTCACTATTCACGTGAATAGTACCAGCGCAAGAAAAAAAATTTCGCCACCAACGTGGCTCTGATACCAGTTGTTAGGAAATTAGACGCAACATTTTGGATATCGACCGATATGAAACGAGAAAAATAAATGACACCGATATTTTTAACGTGGTTCGGCCAAACTGCCTACGTCCACGGACCCACACCAATATATTAGAGAATCTCAAAAGGAGGAGTACAACAAAATTACCACACTGTATTTTGTATCTGCCTACGCAGAGGCTATCTCTCAACTCACTTTTATCACTCGTGTATAACTTCCACACTGAAGTTTTCTCTCACAAGATTTTTCTCTCTCTATTTCTCTCTCTATCTTTCTTAGCTTGAAAGCTTTGTTTGATAGTTGTTTGGTGTGTTGTGTTGCTGCTGCGAGGAAGGATTTTATAGGGGATGAGAGGTGGTAGGTGGCAGATGGTGGTAGGTGGCAAATGGTGGAGGTGGTAGGTGGCTTACCTACTCCCATTTTTTACTAACAAGTGGGACACTATTGAGGGCCAATTCCGGAGCCTCAAGTTACTAGAAATGAGAAGTTCTCGTGGTCTAAAAAATTGGACGATGGCAGAGAGCTCCCACTTTCCAGTTCTCCAGGAGCTTCGTCTTCGAGGTTTGGATGAATTGGAGGAGATCCCTTCCGAAGTTGGAGAAATAGCAACGCTGAAATCAATTACTTTGGAAGGTTGCAGTGAATCAGCGGTAGTGTCAGCTAAAAAGATAGTAGAAGAACAAGAGGATTTATATGGAGACCAACTTGACCTTCATGTTTGAGCTATACTTTGGTACAGAGACGAAAGACTACAGAGCTTAGCAAGTCCCAACTTTGAAGTTACAGTGTTATTAGAATAATCCAGCATCCAAGATTGTTAGTTAGAAGTTGAGACTTTTTGTTTTGTAAGCTTAATTATAAAAATTTGAGCTTTTGTTGCTTCATTACTGTAAGCTCCACGTACAAGTCTTTCTATTTAAATAACTCATTTAGTTTCTCTTCCTTTAGGGAAAGTTATGTGCTTAAACTTTCTTGCTGTTGCTGCTCATTTCTGACCACAAACAATGACATGCACGTTGAGAAACGTAAATTAAATGCTTTATCAATTGATGTTTTCTATTTCTTGTTTCTTTGGAGTATAAAACTAGAACTAGTGTACCACCCGCGCTATGCGCGATGATTGTGATTTTAAACTCATGTAAATTGTCACTACAAATGTATCACTATTATTTATAAAATATTATTTGCATATAATCATTTGCATTTAAGAAAAGTATTAGTTTTTGTTACTAAAAATGTCATTTGCATGCATTAAAGTATTATTTATTTTTTATCTACAATTTATCATTTATTTTTGTAAAAAATCGCACAGGGTACGCCGCACAATATATATGAAACACTTTATAATTAATAATTTAATATAATAATATTAAAATTTAAATTTAATATTTATAGATTTAAAATAATAATAAACAACAAAATACAAACATATAGATTTAAAATAATAATAAACAAATTCAATCATGTATGATTCTCCATATTTCCTATAACTTTTCATTCAGCTACAAAAATTTTATTAGCGAATACTGAATTGATTTTTTTTACATTTGAAAATTAAAATTAAAATTTAAAAAATTTACAATAATGAGTTTTTAGATTTTTGTAATATACATAGCTTACGTATAACTTTCTATATTTCGTTTTCAATTTTACTCACATTCAACATTCTTTGAAAAACTAACTATTGGATAATTAATCACTGTCTTCCGTGTTTTGAAAAGTTAAATGTTTGTAATTATTTTTACTAACATACTAACTTATAGACTTATAGTGATTTCAATATTAATTTATTTAAACAAATTATTAATGAATTCAATAAAAATGTATCAAGTATTATTAAGATTTAATAATTAATTACTTGGTTGATAGTCCCAAGAAAGTACATGTATACAATTTTTTATAGATAATTTGAAGAATAATTTAATATTCAATAATTAGATGAGAGTTTGAGAAGTCCACGTAAATAATAGAAGTATTCAATTGAATAGATAAAATTATTGAATTAGTGTTTCTTAAAATTAATTATTATAATATGCTAACATTTTATGATAATTATATAGTATACTATTAATAACTTTTTAATAATAAAATAAATATAAATATATAATATGATTAATTAAAAAAATTAGAATTTGAAAAAAATTGAAATACAATTTATAGCTTCAAACAAAATTTAGTATATTAAAACAATAGTAAATGAATGGTAAATTTACCAACCACCAATATTGTATTTACTATTAATCCGTAAGAATATTAAATATTCAGCTTAATTGCATCATTAATTAATGTAGCAGTTTTTTTTTGTTAATCAAATGGTGTCCACGTTTTTTGGTTGTGGATAATATATTTTTCACTCTAATTCCTAGGGGTGGAGCAAAATACCGAAAAATCGGTATACCGCACTTACCGTACCGAAAAAATACCGAAAATACCGAAATTTCGGTATACCGAAAATTTCGGTACGGTATTGTACCGTACCGAAAATTTTCGGTACGGCAACGGTATCAATTTTCTCATACCGCGGTATACCGATATATACCGATACCGCGGTATATGCCGAAAAATCGGTATATACCGTGCTACGGTATATACCGCTGTTTCGGTATATACCGAAAAAACCTGTATACCGTCAAAATAAATTTTATATATATTTAATCAGTGGTAAATTATTAAAAAGTTTTTTTCATAATTATTAAAAAATTAATGCCAACTTATAAAATATATATATTAATAATTAAAAACATGTAAATAAATTTAATAAATATAAAATAAATTGCATCTATGTTATTTAACTAAAGGACTTTGAAAAGTATACAAGTATATTATATAACTATACAAGTATGAGCTACATATATATCTATACTTATATGTCTACATACTATAATTCTAAATCTATAATAACTATATCTCTAGAATAAGTTACATTCATGTTATAAAAAAAATAAACTAATAGATAATAATAAGTCATAAGTAAATTTTGAAAAGTAAATAAATTGATTAAATATAAAACTCAAACAATAATTACAAGATCTACTAGGTTATTGATGAAACTAGAATATCAATATATAGTAAATTAGAATATATAACGTATATGTGTGAGCTATATAGTTATATTATATGTGTAGACTATAACTATAATTTTAGAATAAGTTAATTCTACGGATGTAAAGTAAACAAATCGAATTGAAGCGAATATTATTGGATTCGATTCACATTCGTAAAAATAATTGCATATTCCAATGGTTACTCGAATTTCTTTTAAATTTTATTTGCTATTCATATTCGATTCGTACACTGATTCGCGAATATTCGAATCGAATCAAATATCCGTTTCAATTTTTTACAAGTATATTTTAAACAATATAAATCGAAATACTTCCTACTATTTCATTTGACTTCTTACTATTTAACTCAAAATATGAAATACTTTCGTATAAATTGAATTTTAAATCAATGATTTTAATGCTTTGATTAATATTATTTTTTATCTAAGTTAATATTACTTTATATCTATTTTATTCTTTATTTTTAAATACTGAATCGAGCATTATGATTTTCAAATAATATTTGATAACTAATCAAATCAAACAAATATTCATATTTGTATTCGAATATAAAAACTTTGAATTGAATACCAAACTGAACCAAAAATATTTGATTCATTTAATTAAGGGAAAAAATATATAATTATGTTATTTTCCTAATATAAATAAAAGCAATTAATATCAAACAATGAAATACTTACTATATTTTCATTAAATTATTATTCAATACTCATTAAATCCTTGAATATAAATAAAAATAATATAATGCATTATTTAACAATATATCTCATAAAAAGATAAATAATAATATAACTATTTATTAAGTGCAATATTAGATACATAATATATATAATTTCATTGTTATCTAATTTGATAATTTAATTTAATTATAGTGTACTAAAATAATTTTAAAAGTTATAGGGTTACATATATATTATGTTATATATAATAAAAAACTATATACATATTATATATTACATATATTGATATTAATATACTAATAATTTCAATATACCGTAAGGTATGGTATACCGACTTTCGGTATGGTATACCGCACTATCGGTACGACAACGGTATGGAAATTCTCATACCGAAATTTGCGGTATACCGATCTTCGGTATACTGAAAAGTACGGTATGGCAACGGTATGAAAATTCTTATACCGCAATTTACGGTATGGTATACGATATGATGGAAAATTTTCGGCATACCGTACCGATCCACCCCTACTAATTCCAATTATATCCTTGCAATTGAATAAAATTACATTTACTTTGCTTTTTATATATACTAGTGTATCTCCCACGCTATACGCGGTGATTGTGATGTTAGACTCGCATAAATTGTGTATAGTCTTAGAAAAAGATTATACAAATTTTAATAAAAATGGTTAGTGTATTGCGAGTGAATAAAGGATCACACTTAAAAAATAGTATAAATAATGGCAATTAATTATATTGTGAGTGAAGAAAAATATCCATCAGATCCATAATGTGATGCAAACTTTTCAAAACTATAATAAAGCTAATTTTTGTGGACATCCTTAAATGACAAAATAGACTATTTTTGTGGGCGTAGAGAGTAATTATCAGTATAATCTAAAAAAAATTAATTTTAATATCAAATTTATTATTTGCAAATTGATCTAATATTTTAATATAACCAATGTAATTTATGCAAAAATATAACATTTGTTTATATATAGATATAGTATCACTTATATAATAAGTTGCAAATGATATAAACCAGATTAAAAAAACTACTTTTGGATTTAAAATTATAATTAATAGTCAAATCAATTAATATATATATATATACCTATATATATATATATATATATATATATATATATAAGGAAAATATAAAAAATTATTTCATTCAAATAATATGTTGAAAATTATGCATAATCTGTAAATACACTTCAAATATTATAGTTAAAGGAATTTGATAGTGTATTAATCAATAATTAAATATTTAATACTCAATTAAATTAGCAAAAATATTATTTAGTATTGAATTAATTAGCTTATTTGGAGATATAACAGGCTAACAACATAGTAAAGAGGTTCAATTATTTCATATTTATACTTATATTTATTTATTTATTTATCTTTTTGAAAGAGACAATAATTTTTTTTCCCCACATTTAAGATTGGGTTTTTGCTGCCGAACTCATTTTGTTTCCCTTGAATGTTAGTTAGAAAATTTCAATTGTTTTGTAGTACAATAGTAATTATCGGCAGTTTATGCATATAAACATTTTATTGTCAGTTTTTTTTCCAATATTTTCGGCAATTGGAATTTAAAGTAGTGGGAATTTTTTTTTCCAATTCCAATTATGTCCTTCAAATTGAAAGAAATTACATTTACTTTGCTCTTTATATATACTAGTGTACCTCCCGCGCTATGCGCGGTGAATATGATTTTAGATTCGCGCAAAATATGTGTATATATATATGTTTTATAATATTAATATAAATTAATACAATTAAATTTTGATATCAAATTTATTTTTTTGCAAAGTGATCTAATATTTTAATATAACCAATGTAATTCAAATAAAAGTATAACATATGTCTATATATAGATATTGTATCACTTATATAAGGAGTTCTATAATTATACAAATTAAATCAAATTTATCGTATAAAATAAGTTGTGTATGAATTTTGTATGTAACATTATGAATTTGATGTGAAAAATAATGAATTAAAAAAATCAACCTATGAAATTGAAATTTTGGACCAAAAAATCATTCAGCAAAACTATAATTTCACCAAAGATCTTCATAATTCAAGGGATTAAAGACATACCATGTCTCAACACATATTTTTGAAAAATTAATAAACATGTAAAGATATCCGAGCTTAATTTAATACCTATCAAATATAATTGTATGGATACAAAAAAATATAATACATTAATTAAAAATAAAAAAGTTGTCATATTTTGAAAGAAACACTTATTTTAAACAAATTAATTAAAACATAAAATCTTTTTTGGTCTCTTATAACTTTTAATTCAATAAAAATTGAATTATTTAATCTTGAATTTAATTAAAGTTGATATGAAAAATATAAATATATTTAATTTGATTATGTTAAATATTAGGGGGTTGTAACCCACCACCAGTAGTATTATTATTATTATTATTATTATTATTATTATTATTATTATTATTATTATTATTATTATTATTATTATTATTATTATTATATAAAGAGAGAGGGAGAGAGTAGTGATTATTATCCAAAACATAATTTAGTGAAAATGGGAAAAATGTGTTTCATCCACAAAATGAGAAAAAAAAATAATAGGAAGAACAACAATTAATAACATTAAATGGTGCGTAGTTTTTGTTTTTGTTGTTAGTTAACATTCTCGGTAGATTTTATGAAATAGATATTGTGTTTATACCAAAAATGTGTTTTATCCACAATATGAGAAAAAAAATAAAAAATAAAAAAATAAAAGAGGAAGAACAACAATTAATTACCTCAAATTGTAGGCAGTTTTTTTTGTTAGTTAACATTCTCGGTAGTTTTGATAGTTTTTAAATAGATCATGCAATTTTTTCAATTCCAAAATTACCCTTCAAATTGAAATTATTGACATTTACTTTGCTTTTTATATATATAAAGATAAAGATGTGTGATGTGAGTCATGTGACTATTGTTTTATAAAATTTGATTTGTCAATTTTTTTTTTTTTTTTTTTTTTTTGGTCGGTCAAAGTCATGTTAGATGTTAGTAGTTAGTTCCCCCATCCACTCCAAGAACCACCTTATCTCTCCATTCACCAAACTCCAACCTTATATCTCCAATCACCAATTCGTTCCCAAGAGGGATCGAACCCGGGTCACTTCACTTAAGTGAGGACCCGGTGGCCAGTGGGCTAAGCCCCCTGGTTAATTTGATTTGTCAAATATGTCCCTACTTTTAATCTATTTCCAGGTCAATGTTTGGTCAAACCGGTATTCTCCTTCAACAAATTGGAAATAAATAGATTAATTATAACACACAATATCATACACGCACATGCACATTAAGTTTGGATTTTATTTATTTATTTATTATTTTTTTTAAAGTAGTCGATCCTTAACATAGATTTGCGAGAGCAAATCAAACAAACTAGATCATTTTTTTTTTCTTTTCTTTATGTAATTATTTATTTTCAAACACTTCAAAACATGTTATAAGGCGCTTAATTTATAAGCTTCAAATGTCTTATAAAATGTTACTAAATTTTATTTGAACACAAAAATTGTGACCCTAAAATGAAGAATACCATTTTAGGGCCTTAAGTCCGAGAGAAGTTGAAAGTTATATTTTTTAATTATTTTTTGTATTTTTTGTTAAGGAATGTATTTAATTCAAAATTTAAATTTTTTTGACAAAATTTTTATAATATGTGGATTCTACCAAATTTCATGGATTGTTTAATTCTATTTAGGGTGCAGTTCTCTTTGGTTGTAAATTTATCATAGGAAAAATAGGGATAAACAAAATTTTACCCTTTGAATCCTTCTTTTCTTTTTCCTCATTTCCTACTTGACCCTTACTACTTCCTCATTTTCACTATAAATGAGGGATAATATTATCACACTATTTTTGGAGGGATAATATTTTTGTAGTGAAAATGAGGAATTAGTAGGGGTCAAGTAGGAAATGAGAAAAAGAAAAAAATGATTTGAAGGGTGAAATTTTAGTTTATCCCTCATTTTTTCATGATAAATTAACAACCAAAGAAAACACTAGAGTTTAAGAAATTCTGTTAATTTGATTTATCTATATTTTCATAGACTTTATAAGTCTATAGATTGTTATAGTAGTAAAAATATCTAAAAAAGACATATGATATAATAAATAACTACAAATTACGTTCTTTGAAAGTTTTTATTTTTATTTTTATTTTGAGAAGAGTTCTTTCAAAGTTTTTAATTGGGTTAGATTTCAGACTAATATTTGGATCCTTTCAATTTACCGAACTCTTAATTAAAATGGTTTTGTTGAGTTGAGATGTCGAAAGAATGAAGCACCAACGCGAAAAACTGTGTTGCTATACGTAGAAGATCTTGAACATTAACACTTTCGACATGATATGGATCTTGTTAAAGTTTTGTTACATCCCCTTTTAGTACAGCATCATAAACTTCTTTTTCTATTGCTTCTCCAACAGTTCTTTCAAATTGTATTAATGGCGCTTTTTCTGTATTTCTTTTCAAAGCCTTCTTTCTACACAGGTATATCTACATGTATATAGGGTCTCCCTCTCCGCAGTTGACATTTATATGCATTATATAGGGAAATTAAAGTATAAAGCTTGTGGCTAATTTACTAATCACTAAATTACTAGCACTAATTAAATACTATAATTAACACAATGTAATTGATAGCGACCAGTGCGCAGAGTATCGTATCTGCAGAGACTGACAATCGAAAATACTATGAATAATCCTAACAATTACTAAATCAATATACATACACTCCCTCCGTCCACGATCAATGTTCCCCAACTTTTTGGGTGTAGGTTTTAAGAAAGGGTTAAGGTGCAAATGCATCCTTGAAGTAGAGGCCCCTAAAGTGTTTACCCCCCATTCTCGACCTTGGCGCAAACACCCCCGGCCGTTAGAGGCATGAGTTTAATTGCACCATTTTCTTTGGACTATGGGGGGTATTTGTGAGGTGGGTCTTCGACGGAGAAGCAAGTATAGACGAATTGTGCATTCCTGAATGCAATATCTGAAGCTGGTGGTGAAGACATATAGGTAGGAGCATATGCAAATGCGGAGGCATTAGAGATATTTCTCTCCTCGGAGGTGTAGACGGTGGAGGCATCGGCTTCGCATTCGACGGTGGGGAAGAGCTTGATGGATCTGTACGTGAGAGAGGGGGAGTTGTCTAGGGTTACAGCGAAGGTGGGGCACTGCGTTTGCCAGTTGAATACCTTGACCTCCTACTCCCGGTACGCCTCCGGCACCATCGATTCCGGCAGCTCCACCGCCTGCCCCTCCGCCGTGAAATCCACCCCAAATCCGTCCCATTCTCCCGACACCTTTTCAGCAAATCCCACCCAGCCTTCAATTGACACACAAATACGTGATAATAAACAAATCAATTGTTAATTAAACAAAATAGTAGAAGAAAATCAACTCAATTACTGCTGGTTGTAGATGTCGAAGAGAAATCGAGGTCGTCGGTGGTGGTGGTGGCGGCGGGGGCAACAGAGGTTGGGACGCGACTGAGAATCGGAGCAGCAGGTGAGCTATAGAACTATAACAGATAGAATTGATGTATGCTATATTTAACAGAAATTGGAGGGCGGAATAGGAGTGGAGGGGTGGGTGGCGCTGTGGAGGAGGTGAGAGAATATTGGTGTGCGGTGGTGGTGGTCGGAGTTGTGGTGTGCGGTGGTCGGAACTGGAAAGGATGACCGATGGGGAGTTCGCTTAGCTAGGCAGCGGGGAAAAAAAATTAAAGCTAACGGACACTTAACGTTCGTTAGAGGCCTGCAGGGTTTAATTGCACATTTTTTCTTTGGACTATGGGGCGGTGTTTGCGCCAATTAAGGTCGAGAATAGGGAGGTAAACGCTCTAGGGGCCTCTACTTCAGCACCTTAACCCTAAATAAAAAGGGTGAAAATGCTACCTACCCATATCTTTTATAAAATATATAAATTATATTCATTTTGGGATTTTTTTACCCTTATGTTGAGTATTAATGTATTTTGAATTAATGATCAACCACTAATGTTGGACTACTCAACTCATAATGGTTGAGTATGTCGAGCATTAGTGTATTTTTTAAGAATGCTTGACCACTAATGTTTGATTGCTCGACTCGCAGAGGTCGAGTTTAGTGCATTTACCACTAATGCTCGACTGGTCGAGTATGTCACATGCAAATTTTTTTGATTAGTACCATTAACCTAAATGAAAATGGAAATTACCAGAGTTAGAAAATTAAATAAAGGCGAAACCCTATTCTAACCAAGAGCATATAGTAATAAAAAATTATAATCATATAAATTAAAAATATATAGAAAGTAGCAATTTTGACTATTATGCTCTTACACACTTACACAATTTACACGAATTTTATGTGTAACCAGATTTTGGTTACACGAATTCGTGTAACAA
The DNA here is from genome assembly GCF_028751815.1 of Salvia miltiorrhiza. Lineage (NCBI taxonomy): Eukaryota > Viridiplantae > Streptophyta > Magnoliopsida > Lamiales > Lamiaceae > Salvia > Salvia miltiorrhiza. The sequence goes on from NC_080393.1 coordinate 57,845,192, forward strand.
TGTAAATATCATTGTTACATGAATTTTAGTTACACAAAATTTCATAAACCCTAGATCTGGTTGCACAAATTTTAATTACACACATAATTCGTGTAAATCATGTAAGTTTCTAAGAGTGTAATAGTCCAAAATAAATATTATTTTCATAATTCTATCTACATGCCTATAATTCTTTTTACTATATGGAAAAGGGTAGATAGGGATATTATCTCAATTAAATGGCTACTGCATATTGGGATTAATTCTTATCCGAGCCCAAAGTTTTTTTAGGCTCATAATTTTGACTGTTTTGCAAATGTAGGACAATTTTTTTCGGGCTTGCAATTGTAGGACAAGTTTTCAAAAATTTGTCCTGCAATTGCAAGCCCAAAAATTTTTGTTCTACATTTGCAAAATGACCAAAGTTACGGTCCTAAAAAAAAGAGAGAATAATTTTTTTTTAATTTTAATCTTTAAATAAATATAACTTTTACATTTCAAATCAAATATTTACATAAAATATATCAAATTAAAGCTCTTATTTAATTTGATATGCATATTAAATATTTTGAGTGGCAATTTTGGAGTGGCAAGATATTAAATTTTTTGCCACGCAAAAAAAGAAAATATAGGGGAAGAAAAGAGGAAATAAAATAACCCTTAAAAGGACCTTAAAAAGACAAGAATATTTCAATTTAAGTGGGAAATTTGGAGTTATAATAAAATTAAAGGTTTATTTATAAGCTATATTTTTTTAATTTTTTTTATCTTTTAATTATTTTATTTTATTTTTTCTAAAATTGTAAAATTCGACTAATTATAAAATATGTAATATGCATATCAAATTAAAGATCACAATAAGAGCTTTAATTTGACATATTTTATGTAAATATTTGATTTGAACTGTAAACGTTATATTTATTTAAAGATAAAAAATTTAAAAAAAATCTATCTTCTCTCTCGTTTTTTTAGACCCGTAATTTTGGTCATTTTGCAAATGTAAGACAAAAAATTTTGGTCTTGCAATTGCAGGACAAATTGATTTTTCGGGCTCAATTTGTCTTATTTATGCCGAATTTTTAAAAATTTGTCATATAATTGCAAGCCCAAAAAAATTTATCCTATATTTGCAAAACATCCAAAGTTACGGGCCTAAAAAAACTTTGGGCTCTTCTTATCCAAATGTTGTGAGTAGGAGAATAAAACTTGTACATGTCTTGCAATATCCAATTGATGAAGGTATATATTAAAGAGTATACAAATCTCAGGTTCTCCAATACTTGGTGGAAAGCGACAAAATAAGAAGGAGCAAGCGGAATTCCATGGGCAAAACAGCACTGCAAATCTTGGATGAGAGCCCTCCAGCTACAACTCCTAGCTATTCGGAAATCGGGAGAATCTTAAATACTTTGTTACCACCATCACTGCTCAACTTCATGCCCAAGATGAACGATGCGGTGATGGTGGTGGCGGTTCTGCTAGCAACGATGCTGTGATAGCATATACTCATCCCTCAATATACAAAGAGTTGGTATGTGCTAACACCATAGCCTTTGTTTCATCCGTCGTCACAATCTTCCTCATCACCACCGGATTTCCATCCACAGACATCCCATAGCTTGAAGATCGCCTTCTATGCATCGACGTTGTCGTTGATGGCTATTGCAGTGAGTTATGGAGCTTCGATAATGGTGATCACTCCCAACACAGAAAGAGAATCACCTGATGCTGCAGGCGTTGTTGTTGTTGTTGGGACTGTACTTGGTTTCTCCATTTTGGTCACTGTATTCCTACTGTTGATTGCTTATATATATAATAGGGTTGTACTTCATTTGGAAGAGAAGAACACAACGACAAGAAGATGTTACAACTGATCCTCTACCAGCTCGCGTCCTCTTATCGGATTTTCCAACATTTAAGATGAATGGAAGTTTGAGAGACTATTGTTCACCATTTCTGAGTGTTTTATTCCAACATTTTTATCATTTAAAATTTAGATCTGGTGATTATGATTTAATTATTTAAAATAGACGCCTAATAATTAGTCATTATTGGTTAGTCACATTTTTTTCTTTTTTTAAGTTATTAGAAGGTTAATTATGTCCTTTTAATATTCTTATTTAATTAGTCACTCTAAATTAGTTGGCTAATTTGATTTAGCCATTTTTTTATATTATTTTTTAATTAAAGAGCTTCATTCTTTAAAGTTTCACGTTCCATCCAGGTTTTACACATTTTTTAATTTATGTACTTCGTACTGTGCAATTACTATGAACAACTATGCAATCATAATTTATTCTATGTAACAATAAAAGCATATCTGTGCAATTACTATGAACAACTATGCAATTATAAAAATAAATACATAATTGTGCAAGTAAAATTAATCTGTGCAATTATAATTAATCTAAAGGAATATATGTGCAACTAAAACTCTATTGAACTGTAAAACACATTCCTGTCCAAACGCCGCTACTGAACTGTATATTTAATCTATGCATCGAAAACAATAGATGTGCAACAAAAATTAATTTATACAACTAAAATTTCACATGTGCAACACAAAACAATTAAACCAACACACTAAAATTGAGGAGCGAATGGAATAAATTAATCTATGCATTTGTATTTTCACGTGTGCAATACACTAAAATAACTATGCAATTTCAATTTCAAATGTACAACAAACATATTCTAACTGTGCAACAAACACATTTATGCACCAAGTTACACTAACAAAATCTTATAATGAAAAACTTATGTAAATCACCAACACACAATATTATCAATCAACACATATTATTTACTGTGCCCAAATTTTTAATCTATTCAATTACAAATTCTTCTGTGCAACATTTTAATGCAACCAACTTAGTTACATAGTTGCATAGTTGAAGGTTTCGAAGTTTTGAATTGCATAGTTGAAAGATTAGTAGTTTCTGAGTTGCATAGTTGAAGGATTTATAATTGCATAGTTGCATATTTGATGGGTTCGAAGTTTTGAGGTGCATGGTTGAATGATTCGTAGTTCCATAGTTGCATAGTTAAGTATTTTTGTAGATGCATAGTTAGATGAGATTATTGTGTTGCTCGGTTGTTGTATTTTGTTGCTTGGATTTGACCCACCCTGCACATAAGAAAAATTGTGAAATCTTTTAATATGTTGTTGCATAGTTTATTTTTCGTGTTGCACGGATGATTTGTCATGCATATTTGAAAACAATAAGTGGTAAAATTAATGTGCGCTAATTACGAAATGAAAGTGTTAAAAAGTTAATCTCAAATCTAAATTTACTTTTTTATCCTTATTCCACTTTTAATTTGCCGTGTAGATTTTTGCTTATCAATTCAAAAGTTAATATGGGCCTTCCATTTTAATGCAATCAATTATATATATTGGTTCCTAGTTTTCATCTTAGGGAGGGTTTCATTTATATATATATATATATATATATATATATATATATATATATATAGGGATGGGCTAAGATAAAAACAGTTTTTAGTGTATAAAATATAAACTAATATCACTAATTGGATTAACAAGATCTAATGGATCAGATTTATCTCATTTTTAAGCATAAAAATCACGCTGCATTTTTAAAAAGGATAAGAAGGTAATTTGTTCTTTTAAAATCGGTTACTTCCTAATTAATCGAGATATCATTGATTGATATCAAAATATTTTCTATATCTGATAATGGTATTGTAGTAATCATTATGCTATATATTATTATAATTCCTCATATTTTATTTTCTATTTTTTTTGTAATTAACTCAATATGTATGGTCATTGTTCATAATCATAAATAGTTGTATTCTATTCGTAAGCTTTTGTATAAAAATTCATAACCATAACGCAAATAAATAATTCATGATTCTTCTGTATTTAATTCGTAATTTTCAAGTATATGCATTTACGATTTACTTCTTGTCTGCTACGATATAATTCGTAACAATAAAATTTATAATTCGTGAATATATTAAAAATTTCATAGGTTACAACATTCACTACAAAAAAACGCGTATTTACCGGCGAAAATTACCGGCGGCTATTTTGCCGTCGGTAAGTAACGGCGGCACGGCGGCGGCAAAAACGGCGACCCGCCTTTTGACTATTACCGGCGAATTACCGACGGCAAAACGGCCGCCGCTAATTAGCGGCGGTTACGCCGCCGCTAATTTAAATAAAAATAAATAAATATATATTATTTTATTACCGACGGCATTTTGCTGTCGGTAATTACCGAGGGCAAAATGCCGCCGCTAATCACCACCGCCGGTGCCATCCGGCGATAGCACCACCGCCGTCCGGCCAAAATTACCGACGGCATTTTGCCGCCTCTAATTACCGACGGCAAATTCCAATTACCGACGGCAAATGCCCTCGGTAATTATTTTTTTAATTTTTTTTTATTTTTTTTTATTTATTTATTTTTTTTCATTTATCATCTAATAAATTGATCAAAGATAATAATACGAAAACATTAAAATTAAATATATATTGAAATACAAGTGAAAATTTAAACATTGATTATTATTAATCTAAGATTATTACTAAGAATTCAAGATTCTTAGTAAGAATCTTATAATTATAACTTAAGAATGTTAATTAGATTAGTGATTCACTCATCAATCATCACTAATCCAAGATTATTACTAAGAATTCAAGATTCTTATTAAGAATCTTACAATTATAACTTAAGAATGTTAATTACCTTAGTGATTTACTCATCAATCATCACTAATCCAAGATTATTACTAAGAATTCAAGATTCTTATTAAGAATCTTACAATTATAACTTAAGAATGTTAATTACCTTAGTGATTTACTCATCAATCATCACTAATCCAAGATTATTACTAAGAATTCAAGATTCTTAGTAAGAATCTTATAATTATAACTTAAGAATGTTAATTACCTTAGTGATTTCCTCATCAATCATCACTAATCCAAGATTATTACTAAGAATTCAAGATTCTTAGTAAGAATCTTATAATTATAACTTAAGAATGTTAATTAGATTAGTGATTCACTCATCAATCATCACTAATCCAAGATTATTACTAAGAATTCAAGATTCTTATTAAGAATCTTACAATTATAACTTAAGAATGTTAATTACCTTAGTGATTTACTCATCAATCATCACTAATCCAAGATTATTACTAAGAATTCAAGATTCTTAGTAAGAATCTTATAATTATAACTTAAGAATGTTAATTACCTTAGTGATTTCCTCATCAATCATCACTAATCCAAGATTATTACTAAGAATTCAAGATTCTTAGTAAGAATCTTATAATTATAACTTAAGAATGTTAATTACCTTAGTGATTTCCTCATCAATCATCACTAATCCAAGATTATTACTAATAATTCAATATTCTTAGTGAGAATCTTACAATTATAACTTAAGAATGTTAATTACCTTAGTGATTCACTCATCACTCATCACTAATCTATTATTATTACTAAGAATTCAAGATTCTTAGTAAGAATCTTATAATTATAACTTAAGAATGTTAATTACCTTAGTGATTTCCTCATCAATCATCACTAATCCAAGATTATTACTAATAATTCAATATTCTTAGTGAGAATCTTATAATTATAACTTAAGAATGTTAATTACCTTAGTGATTTCCTCATCAATCATCACTAATCCAAGATTATTACTAATAATTCAATATTCTTAGTGAGAATCTTACAATTATAACTTAAGAATGTTAATTACCTTAGTGATTCACTCATCACTCATCACTAATCTATTATTATTACTAAGAATTCAAGATTCTTAGTAAGAATCTTACAATTATAACTTAAGAATGTTAATTACCTTAGTGATTTACTCATCAATCATCACTAATCCAAGATTATTACTAAGAATTCAAGATTCTTAGTAAGAATCTTATAATTATAACTTAAGAATGTTAATTACCTTAGTGATTTACTCATCAATCATCACTAATCCAAGATTATTACTAAGAATTCAAGATTCTTAGTAAGAATCTTATAATTATAACTTAAGAATGTTAATTACCTTAGTGATTTCCTCATCAATCATCACTAATCCAAGATTATTACTAATAATTCAATATTCTTAGTGAGAATCTTATAATTATAACTTAAGAATGTTAATTTGATTAGTGATTCACTCATCACTAATATAATATTATTACTAATATTATTACTAATCTAATAATAATCTAATATTATTATTAAGAATTGAAGATTCTTAGTAAGAAACTTATAATTATAACTTAAAAATGTTAATTTGATTAGTGATTCACTCATCACTAATCTAAGATAATATTTCTAGTAAGAATTCAAGATTCTTACTAGATTGATAAAATATTTATGGTGTATAAACTAGATTGATAAAAAAAAAATGAAAATTAATAATAAATTAATAAATAAATATTTTTCTGATATAAAAATAAGAACGGAAACGAGCCCAATCCGTAATTAACAACATTTTTTGGATATTATCTCGACATATACTAAGGTTATGAATATATATGATATTGTATATTGAATTATACTTTAAATGAATTAATAGATACTATATATATCAATAATACGAGTGTTCTGTACTGGTGATCATTCGAAAAGAACTTCAAGGTTAAGCGTGCTTGACTTAGAGCACAACTAAGATGGGTGACCGACTGGGAAGTTCGTCTAAATTATGCAATACTGTATAAATACGAAAATAAATTATAGATATACGATAAAATAAATAAAATAAATAAATAAAATAAATAAATAAAAAAAATAAAAAAAAATAAAATAAAATAAAATAAAAAATAAAATAAAATAAAATATTACCTAGGGCAAAATGCCGTCGGTAACGGCATATTGCCGTCGGTAATTACCGACGGCATTTTGCCCTCGGTAATATCTTGGCCAACTCCGGCGGTGGCGCTCCGGTGGAAATTACCGACGGCGGTGGCGCCGCCGCTAATTAGCGACGGCGTTTGCCGTCGGTAATTCTCCGGCATCTCTCCGCCGTTCAACGGCGGAAATGCCGGCGGCGGCGCCGCCGTTAATTGCCGGCGGCGGTCAATCGCCGTCGGTAATGGCGTTACCGACGAGCAAATCACCGGCGGTCAATCGCCGTCGGTAACGCCGCCGGTAACTACATTACCGGCGGCCGTGTCGTCATTACCGACGGGAAATCGCCGTCGGTAATTTCCAATTTTTTTGTAGTGATTACTTCCAATTCGAACATAAATTAAATTCTCGAAGTATTAAATATAATTCGTAACGAAAGAACTTTAGATTCGTGCATAAAATGAAAATTTTCCATGAATTATAATAAAATTAATAAATTGGCACCTCTGAAATTCATAACAGCATTACTTATAATTCGTAACAGATATTCTGATTCGTAATCATTGTTTACATATTCGTAAGGATTTGCATACAAATGCGCAGAAAAACTAGTAGCACTTGAAGTTTTTGGTTTGTGATGTTTTTAATCGTCTTAATTGTTTTAGGTAGATTAGGTATGTTATTGATTTGATTTGAAAACTTGATTACCGTGATTATAATCATTACAAATATTTATTTCCATAATAAATATGCACCATTATCGGAAACCCATATCAAAAGAAGGAATGTCTTTTTTCGAATACCAGATTTGCCCCCTCCAGGTTCATTTGTTACGAACCGTCAGTAAACCCAACACGAATTTAGTCAACTCCAAACTTTAAATCTGGACCGTATAAGATTAGAGATCTGTGGTCATGATTGATTCATATTTTATACACTTAAAAGTGTTTTCATTGTAGCCTCACCCTATATATATATATATATATATATATATATATATATATATATATATATAGGGTGAGGCTACAATGAAAACACTTTTAAATGTACAAAATATGGATAAATCTTGTCCATTAGATATTGTTTGATCTAATGGCTTGAGATTTGCCTAATCTAATCTATACATATCCACGCCTAATTAGAAAAAGGTTAAGTATGTAATTGCTCAATTTAACTTTGAATTAGTAGATTTGTTTAATATATCAAATCTTTATTTCCACATATCAAATCTTTATATCAAATCTTTATTTAACACACGTCTTACACCTATTAAAATCATTCTAACCTAAATCATAAAAGAAGAACGAAGAATCATTTTCAGTCATTCGATCATCAAGATTTACGGTGGATGCATCATCTTGTTGGATGAATGCAGATCCTGGGTTCGAATCCTGAAGGGAGCAATTTTTTTTATTTTTTTGAGTGCATTAATTTTAACAACGAATGGATTAATTTTTACAGTGGATGCATTAGATTTGATGGCTCTCACGTTCTCACAAATAATATAGCTCTCTCTAGAACCACACCCTATAGTTATATATATTTTGTTTTGAGAGGAAACAAACAAAATCATGTAGTGTTAAGTGGTCTAGTAGTTACAATGCCACTTCCTATTCCAAGAACTCAAGAGTTCAAAATTCTTAACCCCCACTTTTTCGATTTTCTGCCTTTTTTTTTTTTTTTTTTTTTTTTACGTTTTTTTCCCTTTACCTGTTTTATTTATTTTTTATATATATTTTCTTTTTTTCTTTTTCAATATTTTTTTTCTTTTTATTGGTTTTGTTTTGCATTATTTTTTAATTTTACTATTTTACTTATGCATTTTTTAATATATTTTGGTTTTTTTATCCTTTCAGTATTTTCTTTATTTTTCGTTTGTTTTTTTATTTATTGTTTATCTTTTGTATTTTTTGTATATATTTTTGCGAAAAATGTAATATGTAAATATATTACATTTCTTCAAAAACGTTACATTTGTTCATGTCAATAATTATTTTTTATAATAATAATAATTATTTTGAATAATGTATAAATAAATGCTAGAATAAAGAAAAAAAATCAAATAATTATTCAAGTAATCATTGTCGTAAGGAAAAGTAACTATTGATATGATGTAATGTAATATTTCTAAATTATTACATTTGTTCACGATAATTGTTACTTTTGTTGGAAATTTAAAAAATATATATATGAGAGAATATAATCAAATCGATGTAGGAGTTTATTTTTGGAGAATGAGAATTTGTAGTGAAGAAGCTTTAATATATTAATGTGTATGTGTGTGGACGTGTAAAAAGAGCTTGACTTCTTAAACTTTTAATTCAACTTTTCTTCACACCTTATCTCTCACTAAACAAGTATTACATATGTATATATAGTGGAAAAGGTCGGTTAATCCACTTAACCGACTTAAGTTGGTAAAAGCTTAGCTTATTCTAGATAATTCCTAATCTAGACAATTCCACACATGCTCATTTCCTATTTCTTTATTTTCTTTAATCCTTCTCTTATATTCTAGACATTTCTACACAAATATCTTCATTTAAAAAATCAAGTTTATTTATATTTCAACACTCCCCCTTAAACTTGATTTGTCATTCCGAGCAAACTTCTCAGCTTGATAAAATCTTCATGCTTAAGTGGCTTTGTGAAGATGTCTGCAACTTGATCTTGTGATTTCACGTATTCCACTTGAACCTCCTTCTTTGCGATGCATTCTCTGATGTAGTGAAAGCGGGTGTCAATATGCTTGCTTCGATTATGAAACACCGGATTCTTTGAGAGCGCGATTGCCGACTTGTTATCCACACAAATAGTTGTTGGCTCCTTTTGTGGCCATCCGAGCTCTTCTAGTAAACTTCGTAGCCAAACTGCATGGCAAACACTGGATGTGGCAGCCACATATTCAGCTTCACATGTTGACAGCGTGACTATGGGTTGCTTCTTCGACATCCAGGTGAAAGCAGTATCTCCCATGAAAAATACGAATCCGCTTGTACTTTTCCGATCGTCATTGTCTCCGGCCCAGTCACTATCACTATACCCGACAAGATTATATTGATTAGTACTTGAGTAGAATAGGCCGTAGTTGAGCGTACCTTTGAGGTAGCGAAGAATTCTCTTTGCTGCCTTGAAGTGCGTAGTGGTTGGATTCTCCATATAGCGACTCACGAGTCCTGTCGCATAAAGAATGTCCGGCCTTGTGCAAGTTAAGTACCGTAAACTTCCAACCAAGCTCTTGAACAATGTCGGGTCCACCTTTTCTCCTCCATCGTTCTTGGATAATTTTATCCCGCATTCCACTGGCGTGTTGATTGCTTTGCAGCCCTCCATCTTGAACTTCTTGAGGATTTCCTTGGCGTATCCTTCTTGTGTGATGAAGATCCCATCTTCGAGTTGCTTGACTTCCACGCCGAGGTAGTACGCCATCAGCCCAATGTCGGTCATCTCAAACTCCTTTGACATGGCCTTCTTGAACTCCTCAATCATCTTTGGATTATTTCCTGTGAAGATCAAATCATCTACATACAAGCACACAATTAATATATCCTCTCCATTGACTTTAACGTAGAGGGCATGCTCGTGAGGGCATTTGGTGAAGCCATTCTCCTCCAAGTACTTATCGATCCTGCTATTCCATGCCCTTGGTGCTTGCTTTAATCCGTATAGGGCCTTCTTTAACTTCAAGACTTTATCTTCTTGCCCTTTTACCTCATAGCCCATTGGCTGCTTGATATAGACTTCTTTGTCTATATACCCATTCAAGAAGGCTGACTTGACATCCATTTGATAAATCTTCCATCTATTTTGGGCTGCAAGAGAGAGTATTAGTCTAATAGTTTCTAAGCGAGCGACGGGAGCAAATACCTCATCATAATCGATTCCAGCTCTTTGACTATATCCTTTCACGACGAGCCTCGCTTTATATCTTTCCACTTCACCTTTGGAATTCTTCTTAACTTTATACACCCACTTGACTCCAATGGCCTTGTGCCCTTTTGGTAGTGTCACGAGCTCCCATGTATCATTCTTCTTTATGGCTTTGATCTCTTCATCCATCGCGACTCGCCAATTTTCACTATCTGCTGCTTCTTCAAAGCTAACAGGTTCACAGTCAGCAAATAGGCAAAATAAGGTAAGATCTTCTAACCTTTCAGTATCCTCATATATCTCGCCCAAACTCCTTGCTCGTGGTGTGGCTCTTTCATTTAAGAAAGATGGTGGCGAGTCTTCAGTAACTGGCACAGGTGAAGCTGGTGGAGTTACTGGCTCTTGTTGGACTTCTCCAACTTGCTCTTCTGCTCTTTGTTCTTCTAACTGTGGGATGAAGGTGAAGTCACCGATGGAGCTGAAATCCCATACTCCTTCTTCGTCGAACTCCACATCTCGACTTATCACTGTTTTCTTGGTATTTGGATTATATAACTTATAGCCTTTAGAGTTAGAGTCGTACCCGATAAAGATGAATGCTTCACTTTTATCATCGAGTTTCTTCCTTCTCTCATCTGGTACATGCACGTAGGCTTTGCTTCCAAATACCTTTAGGTGGGAAATTCCTGGCTTTCTCCCGCTCCAGGATTCTTGTGGAGTCATTCCCCACACGCTCCTTGTCGGCGATCGGTTGGATAGATACACCGCGCACGCCACTGCTTCTGCCCAGAACTCCTTAGGCAAATTCTTCGTCTTTAGCATGCTCCTCGCCATCTCCATGATTGTTCTGTTCTTTCTTTCTGCCACTCCATTTTGTTGGGGGGATCTCGGAACTGTCAGGGGCCGTCGAATTCCATTTGCTTCGCAAAATTCTAGAAACTCCCTTGACGTGAATTCTCCGCCTCGATCGGACCTCAGGGCCTTGATTTGTCGTCCGCTCTCCTTCTCGACGGCAGCTTTAAATTTCTTGAATGCATCAAATACTTCTGACTTCTGCTTCAAGAAATATACCCACGTTTTTCTAGAAAAATCATCAATGAATAGCAGAAAATAATTATTTTTACCGAGGGAGCTTGGATTTATCGGCCCACACACGTCAGCATGAATCAACTCCAGTGGCTTTTGAGCTCTTGAGCTTGACTCCTTTGGGAATGGCTTTCTGAACTGCTTCCCGAGTAGACAACCTTCGCAGAGTTGATCGGGATGTTTGATGGATGGTAAGCCTCTCACCATCTCTTTCTTTGATAGCAACTCCAAGCCGCCAAAATTTAAGTGCCCAAACCGTAGGTGCCACAACCAAGACTTATCTTGGTAACACGCTTTCAGGCATTTTGCCATGTCATTTCGAATATTCAATAAGAACATTCTATTTTTAGACATTGGCACCTTGGCAATAAGATTATTTTTGCCGTCTCTTATTGAAAGGTTATAATCTCTCATGTGAATATCATAACCTTTCTCTAAGAGTTGTCCCAAACTCAATATATTATTCTTCATATTGGGCACGTAATAAACGTTGGAAATAAATTCATGATTTCTATTCTTCAAGCGAATTAAAATTTTCCCTTTTCCTTTAACTGGAATTTTAGATTCATCACCAAAGGAGACGTTGCCGCTTACCGACTCATCGAGCTCCACAAACATGTTTCTCTTCCCGTACATGTGATTGCTAGCACCAGTGTCGAGGTACCACGTGTCATCTTGTCTTTCGGCTTCTCCTTTATATGCCAGAAGCACACTACCAATATCTTGATTTGCATTTTCGGCATAATTGGCCTTCTCTTCGATCCTTAATTTTTCACTTCTGCACTCGGAAGCATAGTGCCCAAATTTATGGCAATTATAACACTTTATTGAAGATTTATCGTACCTCGACTGCGGGTTGCTCCTCCCCCGACCACTTGTAAACTCATTTCTTTCACCATTGTTGACGAAGCCTCCTCGTCCTCGACCACGTCCACGTGCTCGGCCTCTGCCTCGATCTTGCCCTTTGCCACGTCCTCTCCCGGACTGTCCATAGCCATTGCTCGGATCTTCTTCTTTATCTTTCGGGCTTACGTGCAACTTTAAAAGTTGCTCTGAAATTTCTTGCTTCTTCTTTTGCTTTTCCTCATATGCTTGCAGCGACCCCAACAAGAGATCGATTGTCATCTCCTCCAAATTTTTAGTTTCTTCAATTGTGATTACTATATGCTCAAATCTTGGAGTTAGTGAGCGTAATATTTTCTCCATAATTCTAACATCCTCCAACTTTTCACCATTTCTTTTCATTTGATTAGACACCGCCAAGACTCTTGAAAAATAATCTGAAATTGACTCGGACTCTTTCATATGCAAAGACTCAAACTCTCCTCTTAAAGTTTGAAGTCGTACCTTTTTTACTTGCTCCGCTCCTTTGCACGCGTTCTGGAGCTTCTCCCACGCTTCTTTGGCGGTACTTGCATTCGAGATTTTCTCAAAATCATCGTCCCCTAGCGCTTGATAAATGAGACAGAGAGCCTTCTTGTCTCTCTTTCTCGCGTCTCGCAATCTATCCTTTTGTTGTTGGGATAGTGTGGCCTCGTCCTGCGGCTCCTCGTAGCCATTCTCCACGATCTCCCAAACGTCGTGGGCTCCCAATAGTGCCTTCATCTTGATGCTCCAATTGTCGAAGTTGCTCTTGTTGAGCATGGGGACTTGAAACGATTGTAGGTTGGCCATTCCACAGGTAGGATTTTATGGCTCGGATACCACTTTGTTGGAAATTTAAAAAATATATATATGAGAGAATATAATCAAATCGATGTAGGAGTTTATTTTTGGAGAATGAGAATTTGTAGTGAAGAAGCTTTAATATATTAATGTGTATGTGTGTGGACGTGTAAAAAGAGCTTGACTTCTTAAACTTTTAATTCAACTTTTCTTCACACCTTATCTCTCACTAAACAAGTATTACATATGTATATATAGTGGAAAAGGTCGGTTAATCCACTTAACCGACTTAAGTTGGTAAAAGCTTAGCTTATTCTAGATAATTCCTAATCTAGACAATTCCACACATGCTCATTTCCTATTTCTTTATTTTCTTTAATCCTTCTCTTATATTCTAGACATTTCTACACAAATATCTTCATTTAAAAAATCAAGTTTATTTATATTTCAACAACTTTTATTTATGAGAATTTGTACTTTTATTTATTTGCTTAAATAAATATTTTTATAAGTAAAAGTAGTTATTGGTGTGAAGAAAAGTAATGTTATTTTCACTTGTTAATACTTTTATTCTTAACTATTTAGTTAAGTAATTATTTTCGTAACAAAACGTAATTATTGTTACAATGAAATGTAATCTTTCTAAATTATTACATTTGTTCACGATAATTGTTACTTTTATTCATGAGAATTTATACTTTTAGTTATTTGATCAAATAATTATTATTGTAAGAAAAAAATAATTATTCATATGTATAAAAGTAATGTTATTTTTACTCGTTAGAACTTGTAATTTTGTATATATGGTCAAGTAATCATTGTCGTAAGAAAAATTAATTATTGATATGATGAAATGTAATGTTTCTAAATTATTACATTTGTTCACGACAATTGTTATTTTTATTCATAAGAACAAATATATATTTTATGCTTATTAAACGTAAATATTCCTATTATGTTTTAGTGTTCAAGGTTTAGGGTTTAGTGTTCAGGGTTTAATGTTTAAAAAATATAATACTTTATATTGAATTAAGTTAAATATTTATTTTAACATAAGTATACATTTGTGCTAACAAATGTATATCTTATACCTATTAAAAGTAAATATTCCTATTAGGGTTCATGATTTAGTATTCAGGGTTTAGTGTTCAGAGTTTAGGGTTTAGCGTTCAAGGTTTAGTATTCATGGGTTTAGGGAAAATATAAGTAGTACTTTATATTGAATGAAAGTAAATACTTATATTAACATAAGTTTACATTTGGGATAACAAATATATATTTTATACTTATTAAAAATAAATATTCCTATTAGGGTTTAGGATTTAATGTTCTGAGTTTAGTGTTTACTATTCAGGGTTTAGGGTTTAGAAAATATAATACTCCCTCCATCCCAAGCAAGATGATGGCACATTTCTTTTCGACACGGGATTTAAGGAGTTGTAGATTAGTGTTTTAAGTGTGTAGTATAAAAGTGATGAAGTAGGAGAAAGAAGGTAACAAAGTGATAAAGTAGGAGAGATAATGTAATAAGGGAGTGATTAATTAGTTATAATTATGCAATTAAAATCACTTATTTTTTTCTAAATATAGAAATGTGTCATCTTGGTTGGGACGGAGTGGGTACTTTATATTTTAGTGTTATTGTGTAAATTAATTATTGTTGTGAGAAAAAGTAATACTCCCTCCGTCCATGTCACAGCCCGCCCTAACTAAGGATAGTTAAGCCGAGTGATTTACGACTAGGGATGGGGTTAAAGAAGAAGGGGAAGAAAAGGGGCGTCATTTATAGCCGTAAAACTTACTCATCTTAATAAAACTCGTCATTTTTATTCATGAATACTCAATTGAAAATAGTCTATGAAAGACAGCATAAAACTTAATTAATATCATTAATCAAGTTATACATCATATGAAACCATTCTCTTAAGACTCAAAGTATGACATAACATACTATAACATCAACAACATCTTGCAGCGGAAAGTAGCTAGACATATGTATGAAGACATATTCTAGACAGGTTAACTATTTATTAACAACCCTGGAGACTCCGCTCATTGCAGCACCATCATCACATCAGCTCAACCTGCACATTTAGAAAACATATGCAGGGCTGAGTACAAAAGCACTCAGTGGGCACGTATGCCTAGGTATAAAAATACATGCTCTAAAACTGTAAATTGTCATGCCATCATAAACAGTACAGCAAGGGAGTTTTTCGCTAAAAAGGCCCAAGCTTACTAAGTTCATTTGTGATTCTTAAAGTTCGTCTGATTAGACTAAGTTCTTTTGTAATCTATCATATCTGAAACTGTGTGCCGGAGATGTGGCCACCTCTCACGGTCACTTGACCGGCCAACCCGCTAGATGACTCACGGTCACTGGTGTACACTAGCCCTGGCAGGATAGCTATCAACTGCTCAGGACCCGAATTCGATTGCATCATTGGCAAAGCCAAAGCAGATAGATATCATACTAAAATTTAAATATTTTATGGCAAGACAATACTTGAAATAACTTTAACTCAAAGATTTTGTCATGAAATAACTTGCTCAAAGGTAGCATTAAACTCGTTTGATAGATATATAAAACTGAAATTAACAGTTAAATCATCTCATGCATTCATTCGTATAAGAGGCCTACGACACGCAGGGGATCTCTATATACGTATAGTAAAAGTAATGCCCACCTGATTGCAGTGTTTTGCTACTTAAGACAATGATTCTCTTTCCTTAGCGCGATAGGTTACTCAGACGCTTTTGTTTATTTGAACCTTTGATAACACGAAAACATGTGTTCGAGTGAATAATAGAAAAGATAACAACAAATGCAGTGAATCACTATTCACTCATTTCTCTAACTACCCATATTTCCTTAAACGACTATATCTAACTCATATACAATCGTTCTTCCTTTATCAAAATATTTCATGTACCTTTGAGGATGTAGGAAATTCCATTTTATATTATTCATTTATTTATCTATTATAAATAAAGAATAATTCTATAAACATAAAACGTTTTCCTTTTCCCCATTTAATAATGCCAATCACCAATATATATATATACACATCAATAGCTCATTTATAATCTAAAAGTGATATTTTATCAACAATAAAACTTTAAAATCCTTAATAGGAATTATTTTGAATCATTTCCATCTCAACAAAACTGTATAGATTCAACTTCAACTAATAAACTGCTTTTACTCCGAACTCGTATGGAGTCGAATTTTATATCAATAAAAACCTCTTTGAGTCTAGTTTAATTGAAAAAAAAGTATGTTGAAAAACTCCAAGTAGTTTAAGAGATATAGCGATTTTCCCATCGCCTACCAGATTCGGTAGTTTCTGCCAACTGAAAGTCCAGATTTTTGAAAAAATAGCAAACGTTACCGGAATAACCTCAAATTTTATATGAAGATAGCTAACACATATATCTTCATACAATAAAAATTTGAGAGCTAAATATCAACATATGGTTACTGAAATAATTAACCTAATCATCTGCCTCACGACAGTTTCAACAGATACGGGCAGTAGACTTCTCAAATTTTAAAAGGGTGGTAAACGAAGTTCAAATAACATGAAACTTTGTACAAATATTTACCACACTCCCATATATACCCCAGAAATTTCCCATAATATAATAGAAACGGGAATGCATCGAAATAAGGGCGTTAACTTACCCTTGTCCAAGTGAGCACTAATGGAAGTTGTTCGTCGGGGGTTTTCTGGTCGTCGTTCCGCGATGGTGTTTAGCCGCGAAGGTCTACGACTTAGTCTTCCTCGTGCGAGGTAGATCAGGCTACACAACGGTGTTTTCTCAATCCTTTTTCGTCGTAAGGATAGTGAGAAACGAAAGCCGTAAGTTGGCCGGTGGCTAAGTCGGGAATTCGACGTTGGCCTCCGAAGGATATTGCGGCCTTTGGTCAGGAAAATATAGAGAAGGCTTTGGCCTTTCGATTGTTGGGTTTGGTAGCCTGAAGATGGAGGAACGAGTACACGTTCTCGGTTCAGAGCCTAGTGGCCGGTCGGCGAAGAAATAGCCTGGCGAAGGGAGCTCACTTGAGCTTAAGAAGTATGCAAAGTTTGTTTTGAAGCTTGTTGGCTTCACTTCCTCTGCACGGGTGTGGTTATTGCTAGTGGAGTGAGCTGTGTGTTAACTGATATGCTATGTATTTATAAGTGGATTCCGTAGACAATGGAAATTATGAAGGTTGAAATTTGTGTAGGGAGTTGGAAGGAAAGTCAGCTGCAAATCTACACTTTTGAAAAAAAATAAGATTTGCTAGAAATCTGCAAATCTTTGAAGTCAGAAATCTTGAATTGGAGGGGAAGGTTGAGCATGCAATCTTTGAAAATTTTGTTTCTTTCGTGATCTTCTTTTCCTCATATCTTGGCTTTTTGGATTGCATGGATGTTGGGAAATTATATGCGATTTCCCTCTAACCAGATATGCGAGAGCGAAATAAATGCGGAAAAATAAAGACACAAATTTGATAACGGAGTTCGGCCAATTATGCCTACGTCTCCGGAGCTGCTGCAGATATATTTAAAGGGAGAAAAATGCACAGTGTTTACAACACTCACAACACTCAACTCACAACCCGTTATACCCCGTGAAAATTACTATCTAATTTTCACTATTCACGAATTTCACTATTCGCGACTGTCACTATTCACTTGAACAGTACTTCACTATTCACCTTCTCTCCCAACCCTTCACCTGCTACTTTCTCTCTCTAGATTGCAGATGAATTTTTTTCTTTGGTTTGGTGTATTAGTTGTGTTGCTGCAAGGCTCCATTTATAGGGAAACTGAGCCGTAAGAGTTGAAAACTTAGCAGCAACTTTTGACAATATGTAGTTGAAAATAATGGCAGTATCTTTTGACACTTTAGCCACAATAGTTGAAGCCTCTGCCTGCAACTTTTTGACTAACAATGGAAGATATTGAGACCTTGAAAAACTTGTTGCAGTATGATGTTGCGTTGAAGGAGAAGGTGGAATAGTGTAGGAATTGATGTGTTGGATGAAAAATCGAGACATACGTGTAGTAGGATTTTGATTTTCCGTGATCTAGTTTCTCCTAGTTCTTATTCGTTTCTGTAATAATTTTCCAATTCCTGCTAATTAAATACTTGTCGTATTTATATAAATTAAATCCTCAATCTTGGGATTTAATACGTGAAAGTCGGAATTAATTCACCACTTAATACTAAACACACATAACATGTAATAATAAAATTATTATTCACATACGCTCAAGTTATAATTCTAACAATTCGATTTAAATAACACGATTTATGAAATCGATTATAAATCTAAAATTTCTAATACTATTGAATCAATCAACTGGTAATGCAAAGTTTCAATGTGTAGCTAAACCAATAATTTAATTATTGGTTTGATTCATGATTGAATATTAAATCGCAGCTCTGTATCTCTTATACAGACTTTTGCTGAAATAATATTATCTGAACAAAATAATCACAATAAATAATTAAAAGAATTTTATAACTAATGCACATATTTAATCTAATATGTATTTAAAAGAGCGGGGCATTACAGTCCATGAAATAAACTCTCATTTGATGGTCGACACGGAAACTAAGAAAATTGATAAAGGTGTTGTGAGTGAAATATAAGGGTAGTTGACTAAAGTGATAAAGGTGTTGTGGGGTGGGGTCATGAGTGGTAAAAGATAATAAATGTGAATATAAAAATGATAAAGGTGTTGTGGGGGTGGGCCCATGAGTGGTAAAGGAGAATAAATGTAAGAAATAAGGGGGGGCATAATTGTCCAAAAAGTAGAATGGAAGTTTATTTGGTGGACAAAAATTTAAGGGCAAATGGGAGTTTATTTCATGGACAGAGGGAGTAATTGATATGAAAAATGTAGTCTTTCAAAATTATTATATTTGTTGTAATTATTGTTATAATAAAAAGTAATTATTATTATGAAGAAAAATCATATTTCTGAAACATTACATTTCTTCACAATGATGTTTATTTTTTTTCATAAGAACTTTTACTTTTAGTTATTTGCTCAAGTAATTATTTTTATAAGTAAAGGTAATTATTAATGTAAAGAAAAGTAATGTTATTTTCACTCGCTAGTACTTTTATTCTTAAATATTTTGTCAAGTAATTATAGTCGTAAGAAAAAATAACCATTGATACAAATAAACATAATATTAAAAAAAGCAAAAAAAATTGAAAAAAGGAAAAAAAAAGTAATTATTGTCTTAATAAAAAGTGATTATTCATATGAAGAAATATAATGTTTCAAAATTATTATTTTCACGAAAATTATTATTTTACTCACGAAAATTTATAATTTTAATTATTTGGTTAAGTAATTATAATTGTACGAAAAAATAACTATTAATATGAATAAAGGTAATATTAAAAAAAAGAAATAAATGAAAAAAAATAGAAAAAAATTAAAAAAAAAAGTGTTGAAAATAAAAAAATAAACTGAAAAATAAAAGAAAATAAAGGAGCTAACAAAAAGAAAAAAAAACCAAAAACAAGAAAGACAAAAAAGTTGAAACAAGAGAAAAAGCAAAAAAAAAAAAAAACTGAAGAAAAGAAGAACGAAAAAGAAACAAAAAGCAAAAAGCGAAAAAAAAAAAAGGAACAAAAAAAGAACCAAAAAAAAAAAGAATAGAAAAAAGAGAAGAAGACGGAAAAAAAATGCTGAGTGAGGGTTTCGAAACCCACTACCTTTCGAATAGGTAAAGAATTAGCTGTAATTCTCATTGCACCACTTCACAATTTATGTTCAATTACCAAATTTATAATATATGTGGTCAGGTTGAGCTAGCTGGCCGCATAGTATGCCGGCAGCCGCACCCAATACCAATTGCAAAATAAATACTACATCCGTCCATCAAAAGTATAATACAAACACTTCTTCAAAACATGAATGTGATGGCATCCACAACTAGGGGCCCTCTAGAAAGCCACCCCTCTCACAATAAAGCACTTTATAGGGTGGCTTTATAGATTTTTCATCATATTTTTAAACATTGAATTATAAATAAAATTTAAAATCAAAATATTCATTAAATTTAGAATAAGAAATTACAATAATCCTAAAAAAATTACATTAAAAAAATAAAATTTAAAATTTTATTAATTTAAAACATTTCCTGAAAATTAAACCAAATATCCCATCTTCGACGTTGCACGATCTCCTCCACCATTCAGTTATGTATCACTAATTCTTTATCCTCTATTAGCCAAGTGTTGGTGTTTAAAATTCGGTTGTCGGCTATGCCACACTTCACTTGTTTTTGTTGGAATATAAGTATATATAATGGAGAATTTAATTAATTGGTAGGAGGAAATTTGGAGAAATTGGTTGTGGACGTGTGTATGCTTGGGAATTTAAGTGGAAGGATTGTAGTTTACTAACTCAATTTTTCTTCAATCCACTTGTGGCTTAACTGATACAATCTCCACACATATATATAGTAGAATTCTAGAATTCTCTTGATATTTTACTATTTGTTAGCTCTACCTTAGTACTTAGCTTTTAGAGCCTTCAAGTAATTAATACATTCTAGATAATTCTCTAATTTACTTTTGATTTCTATCTAGATTTTTCCTATCAAAATATCTACTACAAAAATCAAGTCTATTATTTTTCTTCATTCCAACAGTTTTGTATCACCGAACTTTTCAACGACCTTTTCCATTAAATTGTTCGGGACCGACAACGACGACTCAACTTTTTTCCCTCTCTCTTTGCCGCATTTTTCCGCGTTTTGACCTGGAGGTCTATTCATGAATCTAAGGTCAAAGGGCCATCGGTAGAATTTTCTTTTGAATCAACCTTACTTATATGTGGTTTTTTCTTTAACAACTAGTGTGAAAATTAAAGTAAAATTTTCTTCTGAGTCAACGTAATTAATATATGGTCCTTTCTTTAACACTAGTGAGGAAATTAAGTAGAATCTTCCCTCACAAGAAAAGAAAAAGAAAAAAGAATAAATTAAGTAGAACCTTATCATGCCCTCAATTATGGCCTTATATATTGCCAGAGAGAGAAAGAAATGCATTAATAATTAGTGGGGAAGGAAGAATGGCTGCAGAACTCTACGATGCTGTATACAAAGGGGATGTAACAAAATTTCATAAACTAGTTGAACAAGATCCATATCTCGTTGAAACTGCTTCATTTTCATGTTCAAGAAATGTTCTTCACATCGCAACAATGCGGGGACAGACAGCCATGGTGGAAGAGGTGCTGAATATGAATCCGTGGCTTGCTCGGAGTTTAGACTCCCAACAATCATCGCCTCTGCACATAGCAGCAGCAGAAGGGCGCTTCGAGATCTCGAGAAAATTGTTGGTGGCGCGACTGTCGCGATATGAACCCGGTTCATATCGCGGCCGTAAATGGGCATGTTGAGATGTTGGAACATCTCCTTGAAGAGAGTCGTTTGCCTGCAATGGAGAGGGTGGGTCGCGGGCAGACTGTGTTGCACTTGTGCGTCAAACACGGCAAGCTTGAGACATTGAAGGTTTTGGTGGGAAAGTTGTGGGAGCTTGTGGAGGCAGTTGATGAGGATGGGGAGACCCTATTGCATTTGGCTGTTAGATCCACTCAACTTGAGGTAATTAACCACCATCATTTGAATTATTTCATTTTATTAAGTGTTAATATAATAGCTATAAATAACTATTTTACTTAACAAAAGGTTAATGATAGTCATAAGCATAAACATGTATTAATTGTAATAATTTTATACTTAATGAAATTGTAACAAAAAAATAAATAATAAAAAGGATATTTTTATCAAAATATTTATATTTATATTTATATTATTATGGGTTAAGGTGCAGATAGGCCCCTCAAGTGAAGGCCCTTAGAGCATTCCAGTCCTCTTACTAACTGTGTGTGCAGATTATTGGCCCTCGAACTCAAAAAAATGGTGCAGATCGCCCCCTCTGACTTAACACCGTTATGGGCCGTTAGTCAGAGGGGGCGATCTGCACCGTTTTTTTGGAGTTCAGGGGCTAATCTGCACCTTTCCCCTTTTTGGAGTTCGGGGGCTAATCTGCACACCGTTCATTAAAAAAAATCACATCTCATCTTCTCCGACTCTTTATCGAGAAAAGCTAGGCGACTCCTCATCGAGAAAAGCCAGGCGGCGGGTTCACCGGATATTGCGGTGGTGATTTCCAACGGAATGGGAGAATTAGGGCTCGTCCTTGACGTTAAGCGTGTGCAGTCGAGCGAGCTCCGAGGTTTAGGGCCCAAGAGAGAAAGAAAGGGGCGGCGCCCTCCGCCGGCCTCGCCGGAGCTTGAATCAGCGACAACAACGATCAAATTTTGAGTGAGAGGGATGAATTAATTAAAAAGTTAAAAGGTGCAGATTAGCCCATGAACTCCGAAAAAACGGTGCAGATCGCCCCCTTGACTAATGGCCTATAACGGTGTTAAGTCAGAAGGGCCGATCTGCACCGTTTTTTTGAGTTCGGGGGCCAATTTGCACACACAGTTAGTAAGGGGACTGAAACGCTCTAAGGTCCTCCACTTGAGGGGCCTATCTGCACCTTAACCCTTAAAAAAAATCACATCTCATCTTCTCCGACCAACTTTTCCGGCGTCAATCGCCGTCAGATGAGGAAAATCACGAAATCAAGTTCTCAAGCCCCAAATCGGTAATTCCAAATCGGCGTCATTGCTCCCGAAAATCACATAATCGAAATGGAAACTCGAATTCTTCCTCGAACGTCACCGCCCCCAATTGCAGAATCACCGGCCCCCAACGAATCGAACTTCGCCTCGCCGTAGGCGGTGATCGTGACCCCAATCGAGATCGAGATCATGTTGGCCATGGTCTCTGATTTGAAGGCGACCTTCTTCAACAACACGCCGATAGTGTAGATGGCGACGGGCATCGTCGACCTTTATCACCGGATTTCGCCGGATTTGAGAGAAAGATACGACTCCTTATCGAGAAAAGCTAGGCGACTCCTCATCGAGAAAAGCCAGGCGGCGGGTTCACCGGATATTGCGGCGGCGATTTCCGACGGAATGGGAGAATTAGGGCTCGTCCTTGATGCTAAGCGTGTGCAGTCGAGCGAGCTCCAAGGTTTAGGGCCCAAGAGAGAAAGAAAGGGACGGCGCCCTCCGCCGGCCTCGCCGGAGCTTGAATCAGCGACAACGACGATCAAATTTTGAGCGAGAGAGATGAATTAATTAAAAGGGTTAAGGTGCAGATAGGCCCTTCAAGTGGAGGCCCTTAGAGCGTTTCAGTCCCCTTACTAACTGTGTGTGCAAATTGGCCCCCGAACTCAAAAAAACGGTGCAGATCGGCCCCTCTGACTTAACACCGTTATGGGCCGTTAGTCAAGGGGGCGATCTGCACCGTTTTTTCAGAGTTCAGGGCTAATCTGCACCTTTTAACTTTTTAATTAATTCAACTCTCTCGCTCAAAATTTGATCGTCGTTGTTGCTGATTCAAGCTCCAGCGAGGCCGGCGAAGGGCGCCGCCTCTTTCTTTCTCTCTTGGGCGCCACCGCCTGGCTTTTCTCGATGAGGAGTCGCCTAGCTTTTCTCGATAAGGAGTCGCCTCTTTCTCTCAAATTCGGCGAAATCCGGTGATAAAGGCCGACGATGCCCGTCGCCATCTACACTATCGGCGTGCTGTTGAAGAAGGACGCCTTCAAATCAGAGACCATGGCCAACATGATCTCGATCTCGATTGGGGTCACGATCACCGCCTACGGCGAGGCGAAGTTCGATTCGTTGGGGGTGATTCTGCAATTGGGGGCGGGTGACGTTCGAGGGGGAATTCGAGTTTTCATTTCGATTATGTGATTTTCGGGAGCAATGACGCCGATTTGAAATTCCCGATTTGGGGCTTGGGAACTTGATTTCGTGATTTTCCTCATCTGACGGCGATTGACGCCGGAAAAATTGGTCGGAGAAGATGAGATGTGATTTTTTTTAATGAACGGTGTGCAGATGATAAACATGGTTTTCTTACCTCAATATCGCATGAATTGTTGTCATTTCCCCCCATGAATTGATTGCTAATATGTGTTTGTATCCCAATTTTGAGTTTTGTTGAGTTTTAATTCCTTGGTGTAGTTTTGGAGTGATTTCAGGGAAAATAAAGGATTAATTGGAGGATTTTGAAGACATGAGATCGAAGTACGTCTCGATAGGAATTCGTGAGCGCAAACGGTGATCAAATCGGAGTCCGGACGAGAGAGAACGGAGCCGAACAAGCGGACTGCGCATAAAGCCCAGGCACCCGCGGTCCGGGCCGCGGCCACGGGCCCGACCGCGGGCCTTTGCTCCAAAATTGCCCAGTAACCCGCGGTCCGGGCCGCGGCCACGGGCCCGACCGCGGGCCTCTGCTCCAGAGCAGTCCAGAACGTTTTTTACAGTCACCCGCGGTCCGAGCCGCGGCCGCGGCCCATGACCGCGGCCTCCCCTGCTTCCAGCCGCGTTTTCAACCGCGGTTCATGCCGTGACCGCGGGGAAGAGGCGGGGATCCGCCTTTTGGTGGGTCCAGACGTGATTTTTAGCCCAAAACTCCATTTTTCCCCTCTTTTCTCATATCATTCACCACACACACCCACTTCATCTTCCCCAACTCTCCAATTCCAAACCCTAGCCTCCATTCTCTACCATTTTTTCTCTCTTCCACACACAAAAACAACACCAAAATCAAATAAAGAAGGGGAAGACTTGGAAAGGAGCTCATCAAGACTACATGATTGAAGATCAAGATTATAGGATTTGTCTATGAATCTCTATCTCTCTATATCTTTATTTATGTTTTCTTATGACTTGAGATTTGCTTTTATTATGAATATGCTTGGCTAAAATCTCTTATCTTAGGGATTAGATTAGATGGATTTGTAATGGATTGATTTCTTTGTTCAATATATATCTTGATTGTGCTTATTGTTATCTTTTCAAGTCCTAGATTTATCTCTTGTATGATTGGTTGGCCACCTTTTGTGCATTTCTAATTTGTGATTTGAATCGGGAGAGGATAATTACAATAGATTAGGAGTTTGATACATATCATCTCAATAAACCGGGAGGTTGAGAGGTGGGTGAGGGCTTGTTGATCTTTTGTGCTCTTGGGAGTTATAGGTTAGAAATTGACCGGGGACGGCAATTATGACCCGTAATCTACTGTTTTAGTCGTCCGGGAGGGGGCTAAAACTAGTGGGGAGATCGCCCTAGATAAGTAGGCCATATCAAGATTTATATTGATTTAGATTGAAGTTCATTACGATCCATCGAAATCTAGTCCCTAGGATAACTTTCTTTCGAGTCATTCCCCAATTTATTAACTAAGTTTATGTTATTGTTATTTACTTTTCTTGCTTTATTTAGTTTTGTTTTAGTTATCAACACCTCTTGAACTTTGGTTGTCTAAATAGATTAAAAACAACTTATTAATAGTGTAAAGAAGTTTAAATTCACCAATCCTTGTGGAATACGACCTTGCTTCCCTTATATTGCAACTACACCGTATACTTGCGGCGTGGTGAAAATATTAGCGAACAAGTTTTTGGCGCCGTTGCCGGGGATTGGTTGAGTTTTTACTTTTGATATTATGAAAAGTTGCTTTTGTCTAATTTAGATTTTTTTATATATTAGTTTATTTATATGTTTATTTACTTTTATTAGAGAAAATTGCCGCACAACCGAAGAAGCGGCACCAAAAAAATTAAATGGATGATGGAAGGAATGAGTTGGTTGAGGAACTCCAACTACAATTGGCGATGATGCAACTTAAGTTGCGTGTTTTAGAAGCCAAAAGAAATTATAGGCAACCATCTCTCCAAGGAGTGTTCCAACCAACACCTTCATATGGTGACTTTTATGACATGGGGTGCAATGCCATGGAGTGGCAATCACCATTGGAGTATGAGGGCCATTTTAATAGTTGGAATTATGAAAATTCTTATTCCACTCAAGAAGGCTTCCAAGGGGGAAATCGATACTATCAAGAGGAGAAACCGAATGTTAGAGACGATCTTCTACAATGCTTCATAGCTACACAAGCTTGGATAGAAAAAAGTATAGCAAACTCGGATGTTATGCTAGAAGAGCAAAGAAGATCTTTGGCTACCACTATGGAAAATCAAAAGCGAATTGATGATTTGTGCATAGCCATTAGCCTACAAAATGGAACCTTGTATGAGGAACCAATGCCAATGCTAAGTGAAGAGCCTTACGAAGTTGAAGAAGAGCATGAAGCAAAGAGAGATGAGGATCAAGTTTCCAAACCCCTTGAAGTCGAGAACCCAACTTTTTCAACACAACCTCTACAATTCCAAAAAGATGAAGATTTCACAAGCTTTAAAGAATGCAAAGTCAAAAAGTTTGTCGATCCTTACCTCGACATGGGCGATTCTATGAAGGCTTGCTTCTTTCACTTTTATCTATCTTCATCTTTTGATTTTCACTTTGATTTATCTAATAAGGAATTGTTTGAGTGTGGTGGTACTCTAGATGGTGAACGAGATTATCATGACGCCCGGGATGTCTCAAGAATTGCAAAGCCACCATATTTTTGGGTCGCGGTGGATGGAGCATGCAAATTTGATGAGAAATGGCCACCGCCTAAGCCTCCACCTCGTTTGTGAGTACGAGACAAGTAACCATTTTCTCCTTCATCCAAACTTATTTCTCCTTTGTGTGAAATAAGTTTGGGGGGAGGGTGAAGATGGGTTACTTATCTCATTTATCCGTTGTTTATTTATTTAGTTAGTTTAGTTATGTTACAATAATTAGTTTTGTCTATGTTTTTTTAGCTTTTCCTTGTCTTTTGTTTTTGAGCTTGATTGTTGAAACACATGAGTTGGATGAAATGTGTGTTGGGCTTATGATATGAATGTTGCTTTTGAAAAGAAATTGTTGTGTTTCACTTGTTGATTTTGCATGTAGAGTTTGAACTTGTGACAAATGAGCTAAATATTTTACCTCCAAGAACTTGCAAATAAAATGAGCTTGTGAGAATTGAGCCCTTGATTGTCATCCAATTACAATCTCATTTTGTTCTTGAGTGTAAATCGATTGAGCATGTATGTTGGTCTCTAGAACTTGCCATGAGTCCTCTCTTGAAAATAAAAGTAGATGTGTTGTTAATATTGAAGTGATTTAAGGCCATCTTTGTTAGCCACTTGACCCCAATTGTGCCAAATTCTCATATGATCCTAGTTTACCCCTTTTGTGCCTTGTAGCCTTTCTTTGAATGAACCAATGATAAAGGGGTAGAACTTAGAGTGTTAGTGGTTGCTTTGATGAAGAAAAAAGTTTGGAAAATGATTGAAATTGCTTATCAAGCTTTGATTGTGTGAAAATCACTAATCCCCTATGAGCTCAAAAAGAAAAAGAAATGAAAATGAATGTGAATAAAAGAGCATAAAGGGGAGTGATTTGCCTTTTGAATCATAGCCATGATAGATATCACTAAGGATGAATAGATGAAATGTAGGGATTTTGGTTTTAGATTGATAAGAGAAATGGTGAAGTTGATTTGTTCATTGTGATTGATAGATTGTGGGATATGAGTCATTTGCCTAAAAACACCTCACCTCACCAAAGAGCCCTCATTACAACCTTATGAAAGCCCTTGTTGATCATTATTTATAACACATTGAAGTATAGAGAGTTAGGATAAATGGCAAGCCTATGGTAGATTGCATACATGATTCAATTTGAGTGCAAACACGTCCAATCTAAACACTTGAGAGTTGAGTGCATCATTGAAACATCCACATTTGTGAGGATTCAAGTTTGGAGGCTATAATGTTGAACTCATTATCACTTGTGACTTCTTGGAATGCATTTCTACTTGTGATACATTTTTTTAAGATTTTTGAAAAATTTGAAGCCCTTGAAATGACACCAATTCATTCTCACATGTTTGTTATCTTTTATTTCTCTTCTCTTTGTTGTTTGGGGACAAACAACGCTTTAAGTTTGGGGGGTTGACAAACATGGTTTTCGTACCTCAATATCGCATGAATTGTTGTCATTTCCCCCCATGAATTGATTGCTAATATGTGTTTGTATCCCAATTTTGAGTTTTGTTGAGTTTTGATTCCTTGGTGTAGTTTTGGAGTGATTTCAGGGAAAATAAAGGATTAATTGGAGGATTTTGAAGACATGAGATCGAAGTACGTCTCGATAGGAATTCGTGAGCGCAAACGGTGATCAAATCGGAGTCCGGACGAGAGAGAACGGAGCCGAACAAGCGGACTGCGCATAAAGCCCAGGCACCCGCGGTCCGGGCCGCGGCCACGGGCCCGACCGCGGGCCTCTGCTCCAAAATTGCCCAGTAACCCGCGGTCCGGGCCGCGGCCACGGGCCCGACCGCGGGCCTCTGCTCCAGAGCAGTCCAGAACGTTTTTTACAGTCACCCGCGGTCCGAGCCGCGGCCGCGGCCCATGACCGCGGCCTCCCCTGCTTCCAGCCGCGTTTTCAACCGCAGTTCATGCCGTGACCGCGGGGAAGAGGCGGGGATCCGCCTTTTGGTGGGCCCAGACGTGATTTTTAGCCCAAAACTCCATTTTTCCCCTCTTTTCTCATATCATTCACCACACACACCCACTTCATCTTCCCCAACTCTCCAATTCCAAACCCTAGCCTCCATTCTCTACCATTTTTTCTCTCTTCCACACACAAAAACAACACCAAAATCAAATAAAGAAGGGGAAGACTTGGAAAGGAGCTCATCAAGACTACATGATTGAAGATCAAGATTATAGGATTTGTCTATGAATCTCTATCTCTCTATATCTTTATTTATGTTTTCTTATGACTTGAGATTTGCTTTTATTATGAATATGCTTGGCTAAAATCTCTTATCTTAGGGATTAGATTAGATGGATTTGTAATGGATTGATTTCTTTGTTCAATATATATCTTGATTGTGCTTATTGTTATCTTTTCAAGTCCTAGATTTATCTCTTGTATGATTGGTTGGCCACCTTTTGTGCATTTCTAATTTGTGATTTGAATCGGGAGAGGATAATTACAATAGATTAGGAGTTTGATACATATCATCTCAATAAACCGGGAGGTTGAGAGGTGGGTGAGGGCTTGTTGATCTTTTGTGCTCTTGGGAGTTATAGGTTAGAAATTGACCGGGGACGGCAATTATGACCCGTAATCTACTGTTTTAGTCGTCCGGGAGGGGGCTAAAACTAGTGGGGAGATCGCCCTAGATAAGTAGGCCATATCAAGATTTATATTGATTTAGATTGAAGTTCATTACGATCCATCGAAATCTAGTCCCTAGGATAACTTTCTTTCGAGTCATTCCCCAATTTATTAACTAAGTTTATGTTATTGTTATTTACTTTTCTTGCTTTATTTAGTTTTGTTTTAGTTATCAACACCTCTTGAACTTTGGTTGTCTAAATAGATTAAAAACAACTTATTAATAGTGTAAAGAAGTTTAAATTCACCAATCCTTGTGGAATACGACCTTGCTTCCCTTATATTGCAACTACACCGTATACTTTCTAGTGTGAGTCTAAAGGACATGACATGTATTGACTTACTTTGTTAACACAAAATGCTATTTCTGGTCTTGTAATTGTGGCATATTGAAGAGCTCCTACTGTACTCCTGTACAACTTTCCATCAACATTGCTAATGCCTTCCCCTTTGGAGAGTTGACAGGAGGACACCATGGGAGTAGGGCAGCCATTAGCCTGAGCCATGTGAAGTTTTTGGAGAAGATTCTGAATATAACCAGCCTGAGAAAGATGAAGGCCTTGAGCAGTCTTGGTAACTTCAATACCAAGAAAATGGTGAACATCACCAAGGTCCTTGAGAGAAAAATGAGTATGCAGCTGCTGAATAACATGCTTGATATCAGATGGTGTGGAGCCAGTAATAAGCATATCATCCACATAAATAAGAAGATAGATGATTGAAGACCCTTTGGTGCGGAAGAATAAAGAATTATCTGCCCTGGATTGAGAGAAGCCAAGTCGGAAAAGCACAGATTTGATAGTGAGAAACCAAGAGCGGGAAGCTTGCTTAAGACCATATAGAGCTTTATTGAGCTTGCAAACCATTGGAGCAGAACCAGTCGATGGTGGTTCAAAACCAGGAGGAGGTTTCATATAGATTTCTTCCTGTAGATTGCCATTAAGGAAGGCATTATCAACATCCATATGCGTGATCTTCCAACCAAAATTCACTGCCAAAGATAAGATTAAGCGAATGGTGGCAGGTTTAACAACAGGACTGAATGTCTCATTAAAATCAAAACCAGGTTCTTGGGAAAAACCCTGAGCAACAAGACGAGCCTTATAATGAGAAATAGAACGATCAGCATTTCTTTTGATTTTAAAAACCCACTTGCAGCCGATTGCATGTTTGCCAGGAGGCAAAGGGCAGAAAGTCCATGTACCGTTCTTGATCAGGGCATAAATTTCAACATTCATAGCTTTCATCCAAACAGCTACCTTCATGGCTTCCTGATGAGACTTAGGCTCGACAAAGAGATAGTCAAACTCATCAGTAGACTGTAGAGTGTATAATTTAGGCTTGAAAATACCTGCTTTCGAACGAGTAACCATAGGATGTATAGTAGTTGAAAATGGTGGAGCTTCATTGTTAACATTATTAGCATTATTAGAAAGTGGAGAAGCAGGTGGGGAGACAGATGCAGAAGAAGAGGGAGCAGGAGAATTTTGCGGTGGGGATGGATTTTGCTGAGGATAAGGTGATGGAGGTGGTGATGGAGGAGGAGTGGGAATAGGTGCAGGGACATGGAGAGGAGAAAATGATGGAGTAAAACAAGGAGCAGGTTGAGTGGGATTTGAGTCACTGGAAGTGTTATAAGGGAAAACATCTTCATTAAAAAGGACATCTCTGCTGATAACAGTTTTGCCAGAGGCAAGAATGACTTTGTAGCCTTTGTGTTGAGTGCTATACCCTATAAAAGTCCCAGGTGATGATCTAAACTGAAGTTTGTGATGGTTAGAGGGCCTAAGATAGGGATAACACAAGCAACCGAAGACTTTTAACAGAGAGTAATCAGGCACTTTGTGAAAAAGCATGGCATAAGGAGTAGAATAGTGTAAGAGTTTAGATGGAGTGCGATTGATGATGAAAACAGAAGATGTGAATGCATCATCCCAGAATTTGGAAGGAAGATTGGATTGAGCTAAAAGAGATAAACCCATCTCAACTATATGCCTATGCTTCCTCTCAGCCAATCCATTCTGTTGAGGAGTATAAGGACAGGAGATTCTATGTAGTATGCCAGTGTTTTGGAGAAAGGAAGTTAACCCCTGATACTCACCACCCCAATCAGTTTGGATCATTTTTATTTTCTTGGAAAATTGAGTTTCAACCATAGCCTTGAATCTTTGAAAAACAGGAAGAACTTCAGACTTTTGTTTAAGTAAAAAGAGCCAAGTGAATCTGCTATGGTGATCAATGAATGAGACATAGTAGCTAAAACCATTTCTAGAAGTTACAGGAGCAGGGCCCCATAAGTCACTGTGGATAAGCTCAAGAGGTTCATGGTGTAAAGATTGAGATAGAGTATAAGGTAATCTGTGAATTTTAGAAACAGAACAGGAGTTGCAAAAACTAGGAGGTTTCATTAAATGATAGGAAATATTACAACTGTGAAGAGCTTTTTTCAGAATATCTAAGGCACAATGACCAAGCCTCCTATGCCATAAGTCTAAGCTAGAATTGGAACCTAAACAAGAGGTACTAGAAACAGAGAGAACAGCAGCAGTGTGAGCAGCTGAATGGGCAGCAGTGCCCTTGATTGAATGGGAACTAGTAGCAGGGCATGGCTTTGGAAAGGAGAATTGGTAAAGACCATCTCTAAGGGTGCCCTTGAGAAGAGTTTGCTTGGTTACCTGGTCCTTCACAAGGCAAAAGCTAGAGTGAAATTCAAAAAAGACTTTGTTGTCAGTAGCAAACTGAGAGACACTAAGCAGATTTTTGGTAATAGTAGGAACATGTAAAAGATTATTTAAAACGAAGTGCCTAGAGGATGATAAGGGTTGAAGAACAGAATTTCCAACATGTGTAATGTTAACAAGTGAACCATTTCCCATTTGCAAAAACTTACCTCCATGGTACTCAGAAGCTGAATGCAGAGTATTATAGTCATTAGACACGTGATTGGTAGCTCCAGAGTCAGGATACCAGGTAGAAATGCTCCCATTATCAAAATTAAACTCTGACCCAGATGAAGAAGGGAGTTGTGCTATGTTGAGACCAGGTTGTTGAGGAAAGTTTGGGTGGAAAGAGTGTGGTGTGTAGTTGTGTTGAGTGGAAGCAGGAGGCCTCATGTTGTTATTTCTCTGTGTAGGAACAAAATTTTGCTCAAACCTGTGCCAACATCTATCTGCAGTATGGCCAGGAATGCCACAAACTTGGCAAATAGGCTTGTTTCCTCCATATCTACCACCAGATCTGCCACCACCGCGATTGTTACCGCGACCTCTTCCACCAAAACCACCTCGAGATTGATAGTTGTTTCCCTGATAGCCTCTGCCTGAGCCTTTTTGATTCTGAGTATGGTTAGGTCCTTGATTCCCAGCAGAAGCAAAATTTGCAGAAGGTTGTGAACCTTCTGTGTTGATAACTTGAGTTTTTGCTGACTCAACACGACTTTCAAAGCTCAAAAGAAGGGAACTCACATCTCCAAGAGTCCAAACTTCAGGTTTGGAAGTAATAGTGACCATGACGGAGTCATATTCTGCACCAAGCCCAGATAAAATGTGCATAATCTGATCATCCTCAGTGATGGTGTAGCCAGCAGATCCCAATAAATCACAGCAAGTTTTTACCTTGCTTAGATAGTCTCTCATGCTGATGCCTTCTTTCTTGAGAGTTTGCAGCTGCAGCTTATACTGCATAACTTTTGCTTTTGACTGGCTTGAGAAGTTTTTGAGAAGGGCTTCCCAAATTTCTTTACTCGTGTTTAAACCAACAACGAGAATCATAGTACTTTCACCAAGCCTGAAACTGTGGTAAGGAGGAAGAAGGTGGATCTTCAGTAAGGTATTTTTCAAGACCATAGCCACGAATGTTAGCCATGATTTGTTGTTTCCAAATAAGAAAATTTGTGTCATTTAACTTGACAGAGATCTGATTGGTCTGAGGGATAATGGAAGTGGGAGTTTGTGTAGGTGTTTCATTTGTTGCTTCTGCCATGGTAAAGATAAAAGGAAGAAAACAAACAAGGGGTGAATATCGAGAGACAGGTCCTCAAACGACCTGCTCTGATACCATGAAAGAAAAGGAGATAACAGTAGAGAAATATGCCATTTTGATGAAAACTTGTTTTGTATTGCAGAGAGAGAGTTTTGGCTTAACACTACAAGCCTTTCTTACACCAATATATACTAAGCTATCGAAGATACTAGAATAGCAGCCAAGACTAAACCCTAACCAATGAAACAGTACAATATAAAAGACAAGAACCATTCTGCTAAAGCAAGTAAAGCAAAACAGATGTTCAAGACTTTAACGACCAAGTCACGTGCTAATCCTCATGCAAGGTCTTGGTTGACTTTGATCTTTCATGTTGAGATGCAAAAGGCACAGCTGGAACTTTATGCTTAGCTGGAGCTTGTTTGTCATAATCTTCAACATTTACTCTTATAATTTAATCACTGGAGGGTTACATGGGCTGTTTCTTGACTCGAATCATATAGGCCACTTTATTGCCTTAGCTCAACTCAGCTTGAAAAATAAGTAGATAGCTAAGAACCCAACGACGACAAGTATGGCGCCGAGGGCCCAACCACTCCGCTCTGCTGTAGTCAGAGTGGCAGATGACAGCACCTTCGTTTCTTCACTCCGCTCTATTGTAGTCATGGTGGTGGATGACAGCTCCTTCATTTCCTGTCTCGAATCATAGTACTGCAAATGTATCCTCAAGACCTGGGGAGTTAAAGACATGACATCAAATATTGTTACTTCGAATCATGAATATCACTAGCAGATTTCACTTACCTTATGACCCATAGATTTTGCTTGGGAAACAGCAGCAACCAAATCTCCATCCGTTGTCAGCACAATTTTGTCACCTTCATCATCTTCATACTAAAAGATAATATGCATAGGAAAACCATTAACGTCAAAACACACCAAAATTAAAGAAATCTACTACCCACCAAAAGTTGAAAGCCCTTTTGATCATCATATACACCCGCCCGTTGCATAACAGCAGAAGCAAGTTTAGCCAAATTATCTGTGACTGCTTAGGAAGAGAAAGAGACAGATATCTTAGAACAAATAAAAGCTCTTATGCTATACACATCTCTATTAAAACAATAACAAGTAGTAACCATGCATCTAAATCTCTCATTAAGATCAACCAGACTGTAAGTACGACGTTAAACACATCACCATCGATACTTCATAAGTAAATCAAACATCACAATCACTTCAACTTTAAAAGCATGCATAGCATTTCATAGAGAGAATACATTTAACTATCCTCAAAGTCCATTTTCAATAAAGAACCATCCGCAAAAAATTATATTATCACACTTTGCTATAATGCTTTATAGAAAAGACATACAATTCCAAATAACAGAAAATTCCAAATGATACCAAGAGATTTCACAAGTCAGGGAAAGCAAAAGTTAAAGAAAAAAGCAAGGTAGCATATAAGCTTTACTCACCCAAATTAAATCTGTGCACACATCCTTTATGGTCTTCGAGTTTGAAAAAAAATGTCATCTTACTGTATAAAAGAGAATGCAAATGATTAGTATATATGTTTCACCGTCATCAATATACTAAACAATGGTAAGCAAGACCTTTGAGTGTCACCATCATCAGAGGGCTTCAATATAAGTTTTGAATCCATAAGCGTTTCCATCACCGTAATCGCAGCCTCAGTAGATGCAACTAAGATATTCTCGAGCTAGAAGAAAAATGGAAAGCATGTAATTTTTGCTCTTGAGAAATAACATCTCTACACTACTACAATGTTCACTTTTTGAATTAGCAGATATCTCTATAATTATCAATATCTTATGTTGTACAACAATTCAACCAATCATTTCTTGCCACATCATCACCACTAGTTACATATGACTTGCCAATCTAATATATTCTCTCTCTTTTTGATGATGTGGTTTACCCCCACACCATCCACCAAGAATATACAACTTTTAATTGTGGACCAAAGTTTTCTATCTTACAAAACTTAAGAAAGTAAAGGTATCTGGTTTACATTTTTACAAAATGAATATTATGTGTGCAGTAACCAACACCTTACTTTTCTCAGGATAAAGTTCAGTCACTTAAGAAACACAAGTTGAGAAGAATATTGATGAAAAATACGAGAGATACAAAGATGATACTTGATAGAGAATGAAGACAACAAGCTCTATTTTATATGCATGACTTAAAAGATAAATGCATGCATATATCCGATTTCAGTTAACCTCAAAATCAGGATGGGGTATCCTTTTGAGTATAAATAAGCTGCAATCATATTAGGATGGGGAACCATCAGAGATATTTGGCACATGACTTGTGAGCAAGCTTGTGAGATCTCATTAAATATTGTTTGACACTAAATATGATATTTTATACTTTCACTTGATAAACATACGATACATATAATTAAACTTATCCCACGGATGAAAATCACAAATTTTGGCAAATACATGGTAGCCTTTAGAGAACAAAACCTATTTCTTTTAATGAATTGTCAAATAGTTCAATTTATATATGAAGCTCTTTAAATGAAGTAAAATACTCATAACAAACAAGACAAGCTTGCCTTGTCTTGCATGAATGAATTACTACTCAAGTTTTGGCAATACACCCAAATATAGAGGTACACTGAACAGTTGTCTTAATAAACAACAAAATGAAATCAATAAAATCACGCCAAAAAGAAACAACAAAATACAAAAATGCAGAGACACTTGATATAGGCCAATCAGGAAGGAACTTTACCTCATAAATTACTCTCTTAGTTATCTGCAAAACATCAACACAAGCTGCAACATTTCCATCTGCAAAGGAAAATGTCATTGTTTCTATATAATAAACAGTGCACACATTCACAGATAGAAAACTAGTACTGACCTTTGTCAACAACAGGAAGAGGTGCAAATTTCCCATCACGCATTATGTACAGTACTTCAAGAATAGTTGTATCTAGTGTTGTGCATTTAGGGTCGGGTGTCATAACCTAGAGACCAAATAACAAGAAGTCAAAACCAAAAAATCAAACAATGATTATAAGATGAAAGTTAGGGTTAACCGCCCCACTTC
The DNA here is from genome assembly GCF_028751815.1 of Salvia miltiorrhiza. NCBI lineage: Eukaryota > Viridiplantae > Streptophyta > Magnoliopsida > Lamiales > Lamiaceae > Salvia > Salvia miltiorrhiza. Next base: position 57,881,915 of record NC_080393.1, read on the forward strand.
CAGTAAAATTCAAACTAGTGTAAAAGTATCACTCCAAACTTCAAGGGGTCATAGCAAAAATTCATTTAATCTGAATTACATTAAGGTGCAAAGGCAGCTTCGCAAGTGGTGGCTAAATCATATCAATAAAGATCAAATATTTATGCCACCTTCTGCAAAGATAATGTATGATCTACTAAGAAAATAAGTAGTCAAACCTTCTCCACTAGAGTAACCTCAGGAGAGAGGTTCTGGGCCACAACGCGCATAAGAATATCTTTTGAACTGAAAAACCAAAAACCAAAAAGTGAAAAGAAAAGCATAAATAGAAAAAGTTAATTTTTTTTTAAAATGAACAAAATCATTATAAATCATTTTGGAAAGATAAAATGTCAATCAAGAGACATTCTTTCACATTCCTAAAGTATATAAAGACAATTAGAGATTTTTGATCAAAGATAGTACGTGAGTATCCCGCGAATGTTGTTTCCTGTCATAATAAGAACATAATTGACCCATGAATCCCGCATTTTTTTAGCAGCAACATAAACTGTGTCTGAAGGTGATACAGTTGCAACCCTGAATAAACGATATAAATAGAGTAGCATAAGCAATACTGAAAAAGTGATTGTCCCATCTCAAACGAAATATAAACCTTAGGAAGTACACCTTCTTACCTATAAGGCTCCAAAATAATAGTAGATACAGAAGATCTGAACAAGCGGTCACGAATGCCCTCGAAAGCTGCTATTTCTAAAACATAAATACAAACAATAGAAACAGAATCTCTTGTCAAAATTACAGACATTTATACAAATCAAAAATAGCAAACCAATCAAGTGAAAACATAAGAAGCATTCATTAGTGGCAAAACAAAATAAGATAGTATTTACAATTCCTTTAAAGGGATAATATTATCACATCAAAAAAATAGATGAATTATATTATTACTCTTTGGGTGAAAAAGAGAAATGAGAAAGAGTGAAATTTTCTTTTGTAGAAAATGAGGGGAAAGAAAGAAGGAATTTAAAGGGAAAATATTTGTCTTATCCTTTTTTTCTCATGATAAATTTACTTCAAAAGAGCCCACATGGAAGTTTGAACTAGCAAACGTTTAGGTCCTTGAATCTAAGCAAAAAGCTTGAATATGAACTAGTTTGGACTTTGGATCCACTGCTACCAAACATAGTGTCGTATATCATCTTCACTAATCCACCCAATTAAAAAAAATGAACATGTCAATCTAAGTTGTATGATATGTAACTTTATCCAACTTTTAACTTTAATAACTCTCTAGTTCATAGCATTCCATTGCATTGTAAGGACACAATACAACTTAATTTTACTACGACAAGGTTATCATGCATATCTATTACAAGAAATGTTCCTTACAGACATGTAATAAGCAACCACAAATTAATATACCTATGAAAGATAGGGCTAGCAGAAAGTGAACATATGCAAGTAAGTTGTGTTCTCTAACACTAAGTAGATCTTCACTTTAGTTAGAATTCTAGTACTGAGCTTCCCAATATGACTCCAATATTTACAGCAAATATGCATTGAATATGTGTTCTCTAACCCTAAGGAGATATTTTTTTCATTGGAATACATGCAAACTGATATTACAAATAAACACTGACAAGAATAATAAACTAACCAGGTAAGTCGTTTCCATATCGATGTTCATGTCCTTGTTCATACACTCTTGCTGTCATAACACTTTTCTTCTTGACATATTTCTCTATACTTAATATGGTATCATCAAGGCAACTAGTAATATCTAACAGGGCTATGATTTGATCGCTCTCAAAAACCGGAAGATGCCTACAATTCCCTGTTAAAAATGTAAAAGGAAATGTCGAGTATAAGAAAGTAACTAGACAATGGAATATTGCGTTTCTTTGTGAAACACAAAAACTTCTTAGGCAATTAAGAGCAAGCAACAAGCAAAGGAAAAGGTAACCTATGACCGTTATCTGCAAAGCTTCAATAATCGGAGCATTTGAGCTCACAATAGATCGGTCTCTTGTCATAACTTCTGAAATTAATGTCCGGTCGGGTTTCAATTGCTTTGCTACAACCCTAGTCATAATGTCCTGTGCACCAAAAATGAACCAATATAACTAACAAACAAGGAGATATTGATACATGTTTTAATTCAATTGATTTCAGAGATATATATTCCAAGATATATACATACATATACACAAATACAACATATGCAATAAAACTGCTCTCAGATCTTTACTTTCAAACTTCAATTTTGCATTAGCATATGCAATAAAACTAGAAAACAAACAAAAGAAAGAGTAAGGAATAATATGACGACTACACACAGCTCATACTATTATCTCTCATAATATTACCTTATCAGTGACGATTCCTGAAACCAAATTATTAGTATCATTCACCAGAACAGCATCTACACATATGGCCGCCATTCTTTTACAGACATCTAGTACAGTCGTCCCTTCGGAAACTGTGAGTTTCTTGGATAATTGAAGATTCTTCAATGTTCTCTCTCCCTCACCACTACATGTACATATATAACTCAATCATGTCAATTGACCAAGCAAAGAAATATAATCACTATATGAGAATGAAAATACGTCAATTTTCAAAAATCAAGATATGATACGTCAAAAATACGTTTTTATTTTTTATTTATTATATATTATATACTAGTATATACTAAAAGTCCATAATTCATGGGTCTGACATATTCATGTCAATAGCCATTAATAATCAATTTTAAAATTCCTATTATCCTAAAGCATTATAATTTATAGACATAAAATCAACAATTACTTAATTTACTTCCCAACTACAAAATCACCGGATACCAATTAATTCCCAATAATTAAAAAAAAAATAGATCCTGCTAGGGATGTTAAAAAAGCCCAAAACCGACGGTTCGACCCGAATAGACTGATAAAAAATGAAGGTTAAGGTTGAAAATTTTTAGCCCAAAAAAATTTATCCCGAATGGCCCGAGCCCAATAGGGTTGGCCCGATTAACCAAATACTTTCTTAATAATTTATTTTTAAACTTCAATACTTTACTTTTTAATTCGATAATAACATTTTGATGCTTATAGAATATGCTTTAATTTTTTTCATCGGTTAATAACAAACTTCTATGATATAAAAGTCAACGAAAGATAATCATTTATGTTAAATCTCCATACAATTTTTATCGAAAATGAAGTTAAAGTTAGACATTGTGTAAACTTACGTTAAAATAACACTAATTTTTGTATCTAAAACAAGACGAAAAGTCTTAATTTAAAAAACAAGACATATTTTTGTTACAAGAATATGATTATCTATAAAAAAATAAATATTAAAAAATCGTAAACTTACGGCCCCGAACGGGCTAGCCCGAGTTATGGTCGAAAAATTTTAGCCCGAAAAATAAAAAAAAAGAACCGACTAGTCTGAACCAAAAGTAACCCGAAACCGAGTGGATTGGCCCGATTGACATTAGGGATGGCAATTTACCCGCGGGTAATTAATACCCGCAAAAACCCGAACCTATTATGGTGGGTTTGAGAGGCATTTGATATCCACGGATAGTTTCGTGGTTGCAATTCACTATCCATTTAGTTCCATTTAGTTCGTGGGTATGAGTTTTGATACTTATTATCCATACTTGCGAAACCCGTTTACCCGCGAAAAATATCCGCAAAAATACCCGTCAATTACCCGTGAAATACCCGTCAATTACCCTTTAAATTTGTTATAAATTTATAATTAAATTTTATTTTGCGGGTATTCAATAGATAGTGGATGGCGGGTATCCGACGGATAGCGGGCGGCGAATACCCGACGGGTAGCGGGTATCCGCGGGTGGCGGGTTTGGATACCATTTGATATCTATGGATAGTTTCGTGGTTAAAAACCACTATCCATTTAGTTCGTGGGTATGAGTATGAATAGTCACTATCCGTACCCATCGTACCCGATTGCTATCCCTAATTGACATCCCTGGATCCTGCCAATTGATGTAGGCACGGCCAGCAGCGCACAAGTGCGTGAATAGCTTCGGAGTCAGCGGTGATGATTGAGAGGGTGTTTGGCTAAGCTTATAAGCTCCTTAAAACAACTTACAAGCTTCTTCAAAGTGTTTGGCAAAATAAGCTCATAAACAGATTATAAGCTCCAAAAATAAGTTCCAAGAGCTTATAAATTCCCAAAAAAATAAGTTCCTCTACCCCAACTTATTTTTTTATAATCTCATATGCAACAATCATTTTACAATTATAATTTATTATTTTCATCATATATCATTTATGTTCATTTTTCTTCGATTTTCTCTCTCTAAATTTTTTTTTCTCTCTCTTTAGCAAAAAATTCACTCTCTAACTTATATGCTCAATTATCCAAACATTTTGACAACTTATAAGCTCTTAAAAATTACATTTTATAAACTTTTGGAACATCTTACAAGCTCCAAGAGCTTATAAGCTCTTTAAAAAAAGCTTAGCCAAACACCCTCTGAATGAGGTTTAAGAAGAATGACACACGGGCTAAGGTTTACAGTATGACAACAATTTTAATTAACATATTAAACACTTTTACACAATAACACACATATTAACCAATTAATTGGACAAATAACACCAACATAACAATAACATAAGTCAAATCTCATTTTTCTTTAAAAATAAAAAAAAAGACCACCACTCAAATCTCATTCCATATAATATACCAAATTCAGAAACCAAATAATAAGTCTACAAATTCAGAAACACTGACATAACAGATCTCATTCCAAATAATAAGCACGCAAATTCAGAAAAACTAACATAACAGGGATGCGCGACTCGGCCATGTCGATCTCTAAACCCTCTGGTATCTCTCTCGAGGCTTTGTTTCCTCACACCACTATTATCTTTTATATACTTCTTCTTTTATATACTTCTCCTCCTACGAATAGAGTCCCATTTTCTTTTTCTTTTTTTGAGGATAATTAGAGTCCCATTCGATGAATTTCCTACCATACTATACACAGACACACGTTTCCTACCATGGGGGCACGTGCCCCCACAACTAATTTTTTTTTTTTTGTTAGTTATGTATACTTCTCAAGCCCAAACATCCTAATTCCCAAGCCCAAACTTAATCGGTGCCCCCTTCAGATATTTTTATATGAATTCCCAAATCCCAAGCCCCCCAAAACCCCAAAATCAACTCCTTTTAAGAAATTCGGCGGCTCTGTCTATCTCCATTATTTTTTTTTGAAACAGTCTCTCTCCATTATTATAGCACTAGTATGCCCTTGCACGGCAAATATCGAAATTAAACGAAATGTTTATATAAATAAATAAATGTTTAGAGCATCCGCATCGCCTACACGATAGCGGCCTACTCGTGTAAGGCTCGCATCATGTAAGGCGATGCAACCCTAAGTTGCACGAGGGCTACACGCGTGATCAAAATCAGCGCGTGTTTTACACGCGCGATTAAAAAAAATCGAATTTTGAATTTGACTGCCTCGATTTCCGTGCTTTTTGACTGTTCAATTTTTTTAATTTTTTTTATGTAATTTTTAGGTTTTTTATTTTAATGGAATTTTAATTATTAGTAAAATGTGTTATTTAAATTTGAGCAGTTAAATTTAAGTGAAAAGCATAAAACTCAAAACTAAAAAAATCATGTAGGCTATCATGTAATTCGAATGCAGCCTCTTTACACAATGTGGTCCCTCCTCATCAAGTAAGCTATCATGTAACACCAATGTGGATGCTCTGAATTACCGTTAACCCTAATTTCTATGGCTCAAAGTAAACACGCTAGCTGGCCAAGAGAGATTAAATATTGCTTTACCCGAAATTAGGTAGAATTTTGTTTCAAATTACCCTTACTTTAATGTGAGGTCCTTTTCTGAATTGCGACCAAGCAGTGAGGAAATTAGGTAGAAATGTATTTGGGTCAACCTTGTCATGCGAGATTCTTTTTTAGACATACTAACAGAAAGAACGTATGTTGTACGTGTAGTTATAGTTATTTTATTTGATAATCTATTATTTTAAAAAATCTATTAATTTATTATTTTTATTAGATAATTTATTGAATGGATATATTTATCTATAAGCCTTATCAATAGCTATAGATATATATCACATGATTAATGTTAGTTTATTTGATAATTTATTATCTCAAAGAAATTATTAATTCATTACTTTTGTTAGATAATTTATTGGATGGATATATTTATTTATAAGCCTAATCAATAGCTATAGATATATATCACATAGATTTAGTGTAATATTAAATGAATTAATATATTCTTATAAATACATATAATATATAAAATAATTTTAAAATAAAATATGTAGTAAGGGTAAAATAGGCAATCCACAAGTTGCTCTTAGACTGCCTTAGCCTCTTTTTCTATTAGTATAGATATAGATATAGATATAGATAGATATATTGGGAGAGTAGGAGACGTTTGTGAATATAAAATAGAAAAAGGAGAAAGCAGAGAAAGAAATAAAGAAAAGAATGGCTGCAGAAGCAGTAGAAAAGAAACTCTATGATGCTCGGACTTTAGACTCCCAACAACTGTCGCCTCTGCCCATTACAGCAGCAGCGCAAGGGTACGTCGAGATCTCGAGAAAATTGTTATCAGTAGCCCCGGAGACGCGCTGCTGGCGAGACTGTCATGATATGAACCCGGCTCATATCGCGGCATCCCATCATTCAAATGAGTGATTAATAACCAACCCACATCCAATCATTCAAAATAGTGATTATTTACCACTTCAGAATTGGGTAGATTGTTTAATCAATCACCCCTCTAATCCTATTAATCTTATCTATCTCATCCACTAAACCAAACGCCTCCCGAGTGTTTTATATCAAATTAAAGCAGTAGAAGTTGAAAAAAGTAATGATATATATAGTGGAACATGAAATGCAATACTAACTACGTTGATAACAAGAGCAGGTGTTTGAGTTTTAATATTGGATTAACTAACTAACTATGATTAATTACTAGTAATTACAAAGCTCTACGCCAAGCTCTAACATAGTTGCAGAAGGAGGACACGATGGGTGGACCGTATCTGAAGTAAGAATCAAGTCCAAAAAAACAGAAGCAGGAAATGGCAACTGATATGAAGAGAGAAAGATGTGTTGTTGGGTGATTTAGCATCAATATGGAAGTCGTAAAACTTGCGCAGAAATATGCCAACGAGAAAAGAAATCCGGTAAGGATAACCATCCAGAAAGATATTTTCCTCAGCGTCGTCGGAACACAGAGCCCTATGATTGTGAACACTGAGAAAAGAAAAGCACACATGTTAGCATCTACGAATTCTTCGTACTTCTCGGGATCGGTAGACGCCAGGATCGGTGTGCCGGCTTTGTGTGTTGCCGAGTCGTCCTGCCACACACCCCCGGGAGGGTTGATCGCCGCCTGGAACGTCATGCCGGTGATCAGGGCCAGAATCACCAACACCACCTCAATCGACAGCTTGTTCAAACTGTAATTTGAAAATTTTATTGTCGTTATTTGTTCGAGGATTTTTGTTATCTCAGATTGAATTGTGTCTTGGGGGCTCTGGAGGGAGATGTCCAAAGCTGTTTCTCCATTGGAATTCCTTGAACATTGATATTCAACTCCAGTGTTTTCTACCAAATACCGCACAATCTAAGATGATCAAAGGTCAATAGTTTGAAGTATAAAGGTGAATTACTCATATTTAAAAAGTAAAGGTTTAACCAAATACACATACCGAAATTTGGAAAAATTTAATACCTCGCCCGGGAACGAGATTCAGTGTACCACATTTTATGCCCCACTTCGTGTCCCACTTTCAATTTTGCTTATTTTCTTATATGTTTTTTCTTCAATTTCAATTTTATATGCTTTAGTTTAATTTTGTGAGTATTAACTAGGGTTTATTCCATCAAATTAGGGTATATAATTATTTTTTATCATTTAATTTCACTTTTATTAGCTAATAATTGGTTGATAAATTCAAAGTCATAGTATATACTTTTTAAAAAAAATTAATTATTTGAAATAAAATTTAAGTATAATTCATAGTTTTATAATAAATTTTATTTTAATAAAAATTATTTTTAAAATAATAGATATAAGAATGGAACATGCAAGGTGATACATATAAAATTGTGGGACACCGGATCTCATCCTACTCAGCCGTCCCCAAGTTGACAGAAATTTATTAATTTTATAGAGTTTATTAATTTACTAAAGATTGTTTAAAGTTGTTTTTGTTGTGTAATCAAATAGATTATTTTTCCAAGTAAAAAAATAATACTAATATTATATCAATATTTGATTAAATAATCTTTGCTATTATAAAAATGTTTAAAACCAAAATTGAGTCAATTAATCAATTGAGAAAGTCGATGTAGACAACTTACTAACCTCAACTTGTTTGTACCTAACAGCCAAATGCAATACTGTTTCTCCATAATCATCCTGCAAATGGACAAGCTCACGAAAGTGGTTCACTAAAACCTGCAATACCCTAAGCTGACCATGTTTCACGCACAAATGCAAGACGGTCTGTCTGTGATCCACCTTCTCCGTTGCAGGCAAACGGTCGTGTCGAATGAACTCTTCCAAGATCTCAACATGCCCATTCATGGCGGCAATGTGAACTGGATTCATGCCGTGGCAGTCGCGCAGCCAGCACGTCTGAGGGGCGATTGCTAGCAATTTTGAGGCGATTTCGACTGTCCCTTCCGCTGCTGCGATGTGAAGAGGCGACGATTTTTGGGAGTCCAAACTCCTGGCCAGATGTTGGTTGATCCTTAATATCTCCTCGACAATGGCTGCTTGTCCGCTTCTTGTTGCTATGTGGAAAAGATTTCTCGAATCGGGAAACGAAACTACATCGAGAAGATATGGATCTTCTTGGAGTAGTTGTTGAAACGTTGTTGCATCACCTTGTGTTGCTGCATCGTAAAGCTTTTTTCTAATTACTTCTCGAACCATTGCCTGATTGTGAATATTAATTTCTTGATTATTTTGTTGATGGTGTTGAGACAGTCAATAATTCTGGAGATGTTTATATAAAGACAATTTTTTAAAGTGGTCATTAAGAGAATTTTCTGCATAATTTCCTACTTAAGTACTGACACTTGAGGTGAGTTTCATACTCACTTTCCTGGTAATAAACTTCGGTCTTTGTAGAAATTTTATTCTATTGTGTTCATTCTTCAACATATAATGTAAAGGTAAAAGGACCAGGTGAAAATCATATTTTTTTCGTGAAATTTGATAAGCGTGAACAAACTAATAAAATACATGAACAAGAGATGATCATATCATTAAAATTAAAAATAGCACACATACACGATCCGAATCTCTTGTTTATGTATTTTACATATTATAATTGTTCACAAAATTACCATGCCTTATTCATGTATTTTATGTATTTGTGCCTTAAGTCAATTTGTTTTTTACAACTTAATATTCTTGAATTCACAACTTAATATTCTTGAATTCACGATCATGATAAACATGCATTTTTACCTCATTGTGTGTCATTTTTTATGTTTAGTTATGAGGATTTTGTGTGTTTGTTGATTTATTTGAGCTTATATTGGTTTTTGGTCAAGAACTTGTCACTTGCTTGTGTTTGAACGTATTTTTCAGAAATAATGAAGCAGAATTTGGAAGATTTGGCTGAAATACAAGTTGTAGTTCATCTCGAGAGGAGTTCGTGAGCGCAAACGGATCGTAAATCGGAGTTCAGACGAGGGAGAACGAGCCAAAACAAAATTGCTGCGCAAAGCTGTCGGGAGTTTTGTTTCGTCACGCGGGCCAGCCATGCGGCCGCGCGACGTGGCCGCGCGAGTCGCAGTATTTCCGCCCAAAATTTGTTTTTTTTTTTGCGATTTTGGGTATTTTTGAGATCTACAAGACCTAGGGCATATAAATACTCCCCAAGAACTTATTCTATGCACCTTTTATCGCTTTATATCATATAGTACTACTTTTCCTGAGAGCTGAGAGAGACGGAGAACGGAGCGAGAGCAAGAACTGAAGATTCTCGATTTTACTGCGGTTTTTCTTGTTGGATGTTTATTTGTTTTATTGAGAATTGTAATCTAGTTCATATGTCTATGTGTGGCTAGAAACCATTTTTTTCCCAGGGTTTAGGGAGTAGACATGATTTGAATTTTTGACTATTTGATTCGATTAATTGAGATTGTCATTCTTTTTCTATGTTCTTGTTATAATTGTTTGCTTTATTGATTGGCCACCAATTTAGCATAATCATAGGTTTTAATTTGATATCGGAAGATGATAATTATTACCTGAACTAAGAACATAAAACACATTTATTTTAATTCTAAAGGGAATTGATAACTGTGAGGGCGTTAATCCTAGGAACTTTTAGGAGTTACATGTTAGAAGTGCGATCCAGGGATGGTAGCCTTGCATGTAATCAACGGTTTGTATGCCACGGAAGTGGGTATGAACTAACTTTGTGATTGCCTTAGGAATCGTCTTATTAATTGAATTGAACATGTTAGTTAGGAGAATCTGTTGAAACCTTTGCCTTGGGAAATCTTGTCTTATCTGTTTCTCTGTTTCGCAGCTTGATTTATTTTGTTCCTGTTATTTATTTATTTATTTTGTTTTAAAACCAAAACTCTCAATTTCGTTTGTCCAGATAGAGTAGAATAATTTAGGATAGGAATTGGTAAATTCAGTCTCTGTGGAATACGACCTTGCTTGCTACTATACACAATTGCACCCGTACACTCGCGCGGCCACGTCGCGCGGCCGCATGGCTGGCCCGCGTGACGAAACAGAACTCCCGACAGCTTTGTGCAGTAATTTTGTTTTAGCTCGTTCTTCCTCGTCCGAACTCCGATTTACGATCCGTTTGCGCTCACGAACTCCTCTCAAGATGAACTACAACTTGTATTTCAGAAAAATCTTCCAAATTCTGCTTCATTATTTCTGAAAAATACGTTCAAACACAAGCAAGTGACAAGTTGTTGACCAAAAACCAATATAAGCTCAAATAAATCAACAAACACACAAAATCCTCATAACTAAACATCAAAAATGACACACCATGAGGTAAAAATGCATGTTTATCAACCCCCCAAACTTGAACTATTGTCCGTCCTCGGACAAAACAAAGATGAACCAAGAATGAATCAACAAGAGCGTAGAGAAAAGTGGATAACATTGTGGCTTCAGATTTGTCAACAAAATTACCAACATGCATTTGTATCTCCAATCATCAAGATATCACACTCATGACAAATTCAAATTATGGTCTCAATGAATTGCAATCCTCACCAAAAGGATAAAGAAAATAAGAACTCTCAACTCTCAAGTGTATCAATCAAAAAGGACGTGTATACGCTCAGTTCAAGCTAAACAAGTACTCATCCATAAGCTTGTCAATCGTCTCACCTCTCCACCACTAAATGTGTGCTCCTATAACTAAGATCAAAAAGGTCTTTATTGAGGATTGTAATGTAGGCTCTTTGGTAGGGTAGAATATATTTGGCTAAGTGACTAATAGATACTCTCAATGTAGCATAATCACCAACCTTATAGCATTCTTACTCAATTCTATCCTCCACCTTCAGCAAAACCAAATTTTTCAATACGAAAACCATCACAACTCAACAATTATTTCTCATAACATTATGTCTCTCTAATGCATCCTATGTACCCATTTTTTTCCAATTCTTTTCTCTTTTTTTTTTCTTTGTTTTTTTTTTCTTTTCTCCACCATTCTTTTTTTTTTCTTTCAACTCTTGTAGGGTACTAGGATTTTCAATTTAAAACCACAAAACATAACTCATGATCATTTATCTCCACAATCCAATTATCTCCTATCAAATAATCTCCAAGCTCCAACACATAGCTAAATCAAAGAATATGGAAAAATAAGGCTCAAAGGGGGCGAACTAGGATCATATAAAGATATAGGACAAATAAGGGATAAATAGGCTAGCAAAGATGGCCTTCTATCATCTCAAAGTTATTAAGCACACCACGTGACCTCGAGGGAGAAACCAAGACAAGTTCTAGTGAGACACATGCAAGCTCGAGCAATCACTCAAGAATAAGAAATAAGACTGTAAAAATAATGACAGTCAAGGCTCAAATCTCACAGCTTATTTCATTGATTGCAAACACATAGAGACCATGCTTATCATTCATCAATCATGCTCAATCACAACAATATCAACACAAACGCATGCAATTTCACAAGTTTAAAGCAGAAATCATCATGAGCCAGTTATCTAACCAATCTCTACACTACTCACATCTTCATCAAGGTAACATCACAGAGAAACCACCAAAGCAAGACTAAACAACTCAACGACGACACAAACAAAAACAACTAAAAAGAAACAATGCACCCACAAAGAGATCACATCTATGAATTCATAATTTAATATTTTTGAATTCACAACCAAAATAAATTCTAGTTTTAATTGTGAATCCAAACTTTGAAAACTTAAGTTCACAACTAGTTGAATTTAGAACCGAAATAAATTATGATTGTGAATTCGATCGGTTGATTGTGAATTCACAAACAAAAAAATTCTGGTTGTGAATGAAATTCTGGTTGTGAATTTGACTGATTGTGAATTCACAACAAAAAACTTCTGGCTGCGAATTAAATTCTGGTTATGAATTCGACTGGTTGTGAATTAACAACCAAGATTTATTAATATAGCTATAGATAACTAACTATATATGATTAATTGTTGGTTATTACAAAGCTCTGACGCCAAGCTCTAACATAGTTGCAAAAGTAGGACACCATGTGTGGACCGTATCTGAAGTAAGGAATAAGTCCAAGAAAGCCGAAGAAGGAAGTGAGAGCTGCTGTGATGAGAGAACGATCTTTTGTTGGAGGATTTAGCAGCTTTATGGACTTTATAAAACTTGAGGTGAAAAATGCCAATGATAAATGATATCCGGTAAAGATAACCATCCACGTAGGTAGTTTCGGCTCCGGCACCGGCGATGGTATACTGAGCCATAAGATTGTTAGCACTGACAAAATAAAAGCAACCATGTTATCAACTACGAATTCATTGTACGTTTCGGGATATGTAGATGCCATGATCGGTGTGCCGGCTTCGTGTGTTGCCGAGTCGTCCTGCCACACGCCTCCGGGAGGGTTGATCGACGCCTGGAACGTCATGCCGACGATCAGGGCCGCAACCATCAATACCAACTCAATCGACACCTTGTTCAAACTGAGATTTGAAAATTTTATTGTCGTTATTTGTTCGAGGATTTTTCTTATCTCAGATTGAATTGTGTCTTGGGGGCTCTGGCGGGAGATGTCCAAAGCTGTTTCTCGATTGGAATTCCTTGAACATTGATATTCTACTCCAGTGTTTTCTACCAAATACCGCACGATCTAAGATGATCAGACGTCAGTAGTTGAAGTAAAGGTGAATTAATCATATTAATATAAGAGGCAACACCCTAGCTAATGTAGCCAAAATCATTTAGTCATAGGAAATTATAGCCATACAAATAAAAATATGGAAATAATAACATTTACGACTAAAATACCTTTTTGTATGTAACTGCTGTTACACACTATTTAGAAGTGAAAAAGTGTGTAATAGTTATTTTACATGTTTACACACTTTTTCGTAATTACAAACTTTTACGTTATTACATGATTTTTGCGATCATCACGATTTTTGAAAAAGTGTGTAATAGTGTATTTTACTGTTACACACTTTTTCGCATATTCTTTTTTGGGTGGGCATTTTTTCCTTCTCTTATAAGAACGAAATAGAGTGTACATGGAAAATGGCCAAATTGAAATTGCAAAAATAAAAATTGTGCATTAAAAAAAATTAAATGTATCCACTTACTATTTTACCGTTCTCATAAAAAATTTAAAAATTATTTTATTATATTTTTAGTTGTGAATTCGAATTTTTAAGCTTGAATTCACAACCCAGACTATTTTTAACTGTGAAGTCTAATTTAAATCAAGTTATAATGTGTAAAAATAAATGCACACATCTATCAATTTTTTGTCGCTCATATCAATGGATATCTTAACAAAGATCAAGCTGAAATTTTAATGATAGATTGTATAATATGTTGACAATTATTAACTTATATAGATGGGACCTAGCTATATACATTACAAAGATGTTCTCTAAAAATTTATAAATTTATTATTTTATTCAAATTGATGATTTTTTTTAACTAACTTAAGTTCAGATCGGAGAAATTTATTAATTTTATAGAGTTTTTCAATTTACTAAAGATTGTTTAGTTGTGTAATCAAATAGAGATCATTTTCTAAGAAAAAATAGTACTTTCTCCGTCCCATTCTAATAATCTTGTTTTGCTTTTTGGGACGTCCCACTAAAATAGTCTCATTCTTATTTTATGAGTGGTTAAATAGCTAAAATAAAATAGACAATACCACTTTTATACACAACAAAACCAAGATTATTAATCTTTGCGCGGTGTGCCCAAAAGAAACAGGGCTGTTAGAGTGGGATGGAGGGAGTAATATTATATCAATACTTGATTAAATAATCTTTATTATTATAAAAATGTTTAAAACCAAAACTGAGTCAATTAATCAAGTGACAAAGTCGATATAGACAACTTACTAACCTCAACTTGTTTGTACCTAACAGCCAAATGCAAGACTGTCTCTCCATAATCATCCTGCAAATGGACAAGCTCACGAAAATGGTTCACTAAAACCTGCAATACTCTAAGCTGACCATGTTTCACGCACAAATGCAAGACGGTCTGTCTGTGATCCACCTTCTCCGTTGCAGGCAAACGGTCGTGTCGAATGAACTCTTCCAAGATCTCAACATGCCCATTCATGGCGGCAATATGAACTGGATTCATGCCGTGGCAGTCGCGCAGCCAGCACGTCTGAGGGGCTATTGCTAGCAATTTTGAGGCGATTTCGACTGTCCCTTCCGCTGCTGCGATGTGAAGAGGCGACGATTTTTGGGAGTCCAAACTCCTGGCTAGATGTTGGTTGATCCTTAATATCTCTTCAACAATGGATGCTTGTCCGCTTCTTGTTGCTATGTGGAGAAGATTTCTCGAATCGGGAAACGAAACTACATCGAGAAGATATGGATCTTCTTGGAGTAGTTGTTGAAACGTTGTTGCATCACCTAGTGTTGCTGCATCGTAAAGCTTTTTTCTAATTACTTCTCGAACCATTGCTTGATTGTGAATATTAATTTCTTGATTATGTTGTTGATGGTGTTGAGACAGTCAAGAATTCTGGAGATGTTTATATAATGACAATTTTTTGAAGTGATCATGAAGAGAATTTTCTGCATAATTTCCTACTTAATTAAGTGACACTTGAGGTGAGTTTGATACTCACTTTCCTAGTAATAAACTTTAGTCTTTGTAGAAATGTTATTTTATTCATTCTTCAACATATAATGTCAAGGACAAGGTGAAAATCATATTTTTTTCGTGAAATTTGAGAAGTGTGAACAAACAAATAAATTACATATACGAATAAGAGATGATCAGATCATGAACAATTAAATATAAGACACACATATGATCTAAATCTCTTGTTTACGTATTTTAATTATTCACGATTTTACCACCTTTTATTCATGTATTTTGTGTATTTGTGCATGGTTCTCAATTCTCATGAAAAGATGTGGTTCTTACTGATACCTTCATATATTTTCTAACCCTAATTATATTTAGAGAAAATATTGAATAATGATACTCCATGTCATGTAGTAAATAGACTACATATTAAATTCATTTTCGTATTACATATAAGATAAATATTATGTAAAGCTTCCTAATTTTGGCAGGTTACAATTATCTAATTTTGTACGAATGTGAAGCCATTTTAGATTAGTTATGTATCATAACTAAAGCCACTAAGAGATTTCCTATTTACGAATGATAATGTATGATTGAAATTTTCATTTCAATTATCAGTATTTCTACAATAATTATCTCTTTTGATTAAATATGTACGAATCAAACAATGGAGTTTAAATTATAAAATATTATAAAGGGATATTCCAAAATTAAAATTCATTTTCATTAACAATAGATCTCGATCAGCTTATACTATATATATATTTTTTACTGAGGTGGTCTTGTTTACATCCGGGTGTACCGTATAATTGGGTTGCACCTTCACTTAAACTTTGACCTGTATCCTTATTTGAACTCATATCCTGACCCAAATCATATAAATATTACTATTTTGGATACGGATCAACCCGATTGTACGGTATATCCGGGTGTAGGAATGTCAGTGGGTGGATATTACCCGGACCAGAACCAGAACCGCTCATTACCCGTTGAGCTATAAAGCAACGATTCTGGTTATGATTCTAGACCCGACCTATTTAGACCCAAAACCTAACGGGTCAGATCCGACCCGACCCGTTTGTTATGGGTCCGGTCCGACCCGACATGTTTTGCCGCTAACCCACCACCACCCACCCCCCACGCCCACCCCACCCACCCCACCCCCCCCCCAATTTTTTTTTAATTTTTTTAAAAAAATTTCCTCCCCAATCCCACCCCAGCCCCGCCACCCCCACCCACCCCCAACCCCCCCCCCCCAAAAAAAAATTTTTTTAAAAAAAAATTTTTAAAATTTTTTCCTCCCCAATCCCACCCCACCCCCACCCACCCCCCCAAAAAAACTTTTTTTTTTTATTTTTTTAAAAATTTTTCCTCCCAAATTCCACCCCACCCCAGCCCCGCCACCCCCACCCCACCGCCCTCACCCATACCCACCCCCCACCCCCCCCCCCCCCAATTTTTTTTTTTTTACTTTTTTAAAAAAAATTTCCTCCCCAATCCCACACCAGCCCCGCCACCCCCACCCCACCCCCAATATTTTTTTTCCTCCCCACCTACCCCCCACCCCCTAATTTTTTTAAAAAAAATTTCTCCCCAATCCCACCTCTGCCACCCCCACCCCTACCTCAAAAAAAATTATTTTTTTAAAAAATTTTCTCCCCATCCCCACCCATCCACCAACCCCCCGCCCCTTTAAAATTTTCTCCCCACCGCTTTATAGGTCAAGAATTTGATTGAACAATGAAAACGGCGTGTATCATTTTGTAATTTTTTGTTATCGTTTATTAAATAGTTCGATCTATTATATTTGAAATTATGTAACAAAAGTGCGAGTGTTGATAGGAAGCTATAGAGCTGAACGACATAAATATAATTTAAAAAAATGGGGGAGGGGTTGCGGTCGGTGGGGGTGGGTAGAAAATTTTTAAAAAATAAAAAAATAATTTTTTTGGCAGGGGGGATGGGGTGAAAAAATAAAAAAAAAAATTGGGGGGGGGTGGGTAGGGGTGAGGGCGGTGGAGTGGGTGGGGGTGGGGGTGGCGGGGCTGGGGTGGAATTGGGGAGGAAAATTTTTTAAAAAAATTTAAAAAAAAAAAATTGGGGGGGGAGGGGGGTGGGGGGTGGGGGGGCGGGGCTGGGGTGGGATTGGGGAGGAAAAAATTTAAAAAAAAAATTTTGGGAGGGGGGTGGGGGGTGGGTGGGGTGGGTGGGGGTGGCGGGGCTGGGGTGGGATTGGGGAGGAAATTTTTTTAAAAAAATTAAAAAAAAAAAATTGGGAGGGGGAGGGTGGGGGTGGGTGGGGTGGGGGTGGCGGGGCTGGCGGGGCTAGGGTGGGATTGGGGAGGAAAAATTTTTGGGACTTGGTGTATGGGTTACTGGGTATTATTGGGTCCATGGGTCTTATTTGGCCCATGGGTAATTAACGGGTGGTTCCAAATCCAAAACCAGAATAATTTTAATGGTTCTGATTCGGGTAATACCTACCCACTGACATCCCTATCCGGGTGTACTCAAGATTTTGTGTTTTTTACTAGCTAATCTTTCATATTAAACTATATATATGCTAATTAATGCAAATCTGTCTTCATTCTTTAACAAAACAATTGATTAATGTGCGGTATAGATAGATACAATCAAGAACCAAGCATTTCCTCTCTCTCTCTCTATGCCCTTTTTCCTTTTGTTTTTCTTTTCTTTTGTTTGATAGTGCATAGAAGTCAATATAAAACATATGGATCGATTTAACAAAACCAAAATCCATTAATTAAAACCTATGCTAATGCAATTCCAGCAACATCGAGTAATAGTATTACTGCATATAATAATATATCATGCAATATAAACAATAATATATTTATATATATATATACATTCCCTATATATATATATATATATATATGGTTGTTACAGGAAATTCTGTCCAATATTTTAGTATTAGTAAAGCAGTGTGAAACCATTTCAATTGATTTCAAAGACCAAAGACATAATAATGTGTAACCAGTGGCGGATTCAGGGGGGCTAGGGAGCCCCCTCCCAAACTTTTTTTTTTATTTATAAATATAGATATTTATTTTATACATGTATATATATTTAACAATCTTAATAAGAGAGAACTTGGCTACTATTGATAGGAATAGTACTGTAGAAAAAATAGTGCCTATGGTATTTTCGTAATTTTTGTTTCATTTGTGGGTTTTTGTAAAAAAAAAAAAATATCTGTTTTATCTTTAACAGCTCTGCAGATTTTTCTTCTTCACTTTCACTTTTTACTTTCTATGTTTACAGTTTCGCAACAAAAAAAGAACGAGATTTCCTGTCAATCTTTGCCCGGTGAAAATCTTTGCCCGGTGAAAGTGGATAATCTGATCATAATCCAACAAAAAATCACACTAGACAAATCCACTACATCAACAACGCAAGGAGGTGAGTTTGATTTCTGCACCCTGCTTTTTATCATTAATTTTTTAAATAACCCTAGAATTTTTACAAAAAACAGGGCTCAGCACAACACAATCGAATTAGAGTCTTGTGGTTGGGTTTCTTGCATTGTTGATTGCTTTGAGGGCGCCGATCGGGAACAGAGAGTCTTGGCTGAGTTTCTTGTGTCGTTGGTCCATCGCCAGAAGCACAGGTATGTTATCTTAATTCTGGTTTACGGAATCCAATACGTCTATTCTCTTTCTTGTGGAATACAAATTTACAATGCTTGCTTATTTGCTATTGTCAAAATTGAATCAGAATTAGTTGTATCAATTGAAAATATCACAAGATAAATAACAAAACTTGCTATTAGGGCAGTTTGGTCGAAGCAGAACATGTCGGAGGCCCTCCTCTTATCACTGATACAGAAGCTCGACACTAATTATCGAAGGCATGAACCAAATGACGAAAAGGTAATTAAAGAGATGCGAGAGATTGTGGATATTGTGAGGGATAAGAAATTGGTAGAGGGGAGAATCCTAAATTTTTTGGTATGTGACCTTGTCGACGTGGCTGATGATACTCTCTATATTTAGATGGTTTAGTCAATGAATCCTTTATTGAAGTTGGGGACAAGAGCACGGAGTATCACTTGAATGCTCTACTACACATGCTATCCATTCAAAAAGCAGAGCAGAAACTATGTTTTGAGATCCTAAGGAACAACGGAAATAATCGACCCTCTGAGAGTCCTTGTCATCACCGTGTTATCATTTGTATAAGAGATAAGTTCAACTACTCCACGGATCAAGATAAACATCTTGTGTCTCTCTTCTTCCATGGAGCACGGTTTCTTGTGTCGTTGTCTGCATTGAGAGTACTGGCCGCTGTCGGCGTCGGCATCGGCTTTAGCTGAGTTGTGGCTCAGTTTCTTGTGTCATTGTCTGCGTTGAGAGTACTGCCCAGTGTCGGCATCGGCATCAGCAGCAGCTTTCTTAGCTGCTCATCAGCATCAACCATTTAATTTTTAATCACAGCCGTTTAAATACTAGTGATTTATGGTTAATAGTTGGTCTTATTTTATAGACTTAGAGTGGTTCATTGAATAGCGGCACCCTATATATTTGAATCTATTTATTTGATCTAACTGTTATTCTTTGTTTTGTACACTACAAGAAAAATGCTAATAGACAACATGCGAAGCGCGTCATCTATTTGAAAATCGCATGTCATCTATGAAGGTGTTGTCTATTAGCTGATAGACAACGCGCATGCGCATGTTGTCTATTAGCTGATAGACAACGAGAACAAGCGCGTCGTCTATTAGAAAATAGACAACACGCGTATGCGCGTTGTCTATTAGCTAACAAGCTCGTTGTCTATTCGTTGAATTTTTTAATTTTTTATTTTAATTCTCAGTTATACTTAAATTTCCTATTTTTCAAATAAATATTTTATTAAATCTAAAAATTCATAATAAATAATTTAAAATATATACACGAATAATAAAAATGTCATTTATTAATTTCAAATATTCTTTATCATCCTACATTGAAAAAGTATCCATCATACAAACATTCTACGTCAAACCCAATAAAATATTGTGCATCGCCTTGATCCAAAAATGTCGCCTGTCAAACACTCCTAGTGAACCCTCATAAGAACATCCTGCCCATTCCCTATGTCTCTCTGAATCAACACAGCCATAAAACTTCAAACTACTTTCACCAACAACACTATATCTTGACACTGAATGCTTTCTTCGTTTTCTACCTTCACAAGCGCAATATGCTCTTCTCGTCCAGTTTTGAACGATAACAGTATACCATAAACGAACCCCATTTAGTAGGCAAGCGCGAAACTGCAGTCCTTTCAACCAGCTTTTCCCTCTTTCTCCTATACCTGAAATCCAAATATTCCATCACCCAGTAGGAAAGATCAAATAACCAAACTATCCTGCAGCCCACAGTGAAAACAAAGAGATAGCAAAGGAAGCAACATCTGATAGCAAATGAGCTGCGTCAGTCAATATTGCCAGACTATTGGCTTTGATACCCCCAGCAACTTCCACACTCATAAAGATTACACACAAAACAACTGCAATCAAAAGTTTCCTCATAGAGGCAGATCTCTCTTGTGCATCCTTAGAGCTCGTCTTGGCATCAGAGAATCCACATGCTGCACCCTCACAACCCTTGGTTCCACCAGAGACCCTCTCCATCGTTGGTGCATCAGCACAAATCTCAATAACATGCCCGTCCACTGAACCTTGTGCTTCCATCTAAGCACAGGAAAGTTTCATCAGTCAATCATCCCCGTAAATAAATATAGTATAAATGAAATCACTCAAGCACATCAACAGGTGAAAAATCAAGATTAAGACTTAGCAATATGAGATGGTAAAGCTTTGAAATAACAAATTTACAACAGACAGCAGAAATTTAAACTCCTGTAACGAATAATTCTAATGACTATATTCCAAAATTGACATGCCAGGTAAATTATAACATGAAGATGCGTACACTAGCTATTTCTCACTTTCTGGGTTCAAATATCTTAGAAAATACATAAAAGTTTCTCCTCAGATAAAGTAACTAATCCATGTTGTCAATAGTCTCCCAGCAAGTTCATCATAAACTTGATTGTGATAATCTTGGCTTCCAAAAAATTGATCAGAATACTGATATTTTTATATCAGTATACACCAAAACTGATCAACAAAAATAAGGGGCGGGTATACATATACATCCTTTCTGGAAACTCAAAACATGAACTTAAGAATTCACCTTATTTCTATTCACGAGCTCTCGTCGTTTAGAGAGTCTCAACTGGAATAGAGAGTGGTGACAGGAATTCTATATCCAAGGCAAACAGAGCATTGAACAAGGATTTAAATATCAAAGTAAAATTGAGACAGGCATACTTTCTCTGCTTGAGCTCGTGTAGGAGCAACACTCTTCATTTTGGGCTGTTTGCTTGTCCTAACAAATTGAATTTCAAGAGCTTTAGATTCATAGAAGTAGCTCAGTGTAATCATGCTTCACTTGAACTAGGTTCAGATGCGAGTACCTCTTGAGGTGATGTGCTACTGCCGCTGAGAATCTTTAGATCAGCTTCTTCAGAAGTCAAAGCATCCTGCAATAATTATCATATAAAATTGAAAATGCAGCTTTTTATATCTTAATAAATGACCATTTTTTTAGGAATTCTGAACAGAATTTTACACTTCTAAAATTCCAAAGACGGATCAATTGAAGGGGGAAAGATTTACATTACAGACAGGTGCTATGTCAGAGAGTAGTTCCCCCACAGATTTTGTAGATGAAATGCTACGAGGTGCAGCAGAAGAACTAGGTGCATCAGCACTTACATTGCGAAGCCCAGCTATTATCTCATATAAAATATTCTGAAAATGAAAATAGTTACAATCAGCACATACAAAGCAAAGTATACAAGTACGTGCTATTACCAAGTTGTATACTAGTATTACAGATTCATTTCAGGATATTTAATTGAAAATAACGTATAAGGCTGAAACTAGTTTAACAAGTATCAGGTCATAATCAGCAGAACGTGCTGTACGTAATCTCTATTATACTCGGTACATTATAGAATGAATTCAGCAAAAGAAATACCAAAACGCAACGGAGTTAAGCCAAGTGCTTATGAATTGAGAATCAAGCATGATCACCAGATCAGTACAAGCAAGTCTTAAGCTTTTTAATATAAGATTCTTGAGATGTAAGCACTCTTAGTCAATTCAATAAGCAGCAGCAACTGCTTAGAACAAGTGATAGTCCATTATTCAATAAGCACTCCCAACTCTTGGTCGCGGGAACACCGATTCCACCGCAGCTGTTTACACAATTTCAGTTAGGCATGAAGACTTTGAGTATAGCTTAGAACAGATTACAACAACAAAGATTAGTACACTTAATGAGAATACGAGATTTTCAGAAGTCTACAAGTTACAGAATTACATTCCAGAGTCTGTTCCTTCTTTCTGAATCAGCCATACTACATAATTTTCTAGCCATTGATGCCTTTTTTGCCTTAATTATGTAAGATTTTGTAAGATAAGTTTTATAAATCTAAAGCGTGAGTAAATGTGGAAGCATGAAATCACGAACTGAAAATTTGATATAGTTCAGAGGACGAAGGTGATTCAATTGACCTGTGGAAGGGCTTTAACACAACTCCGATATGTATAAAGCACTGAATCCATTTCCTTGCCTTCTCGGACAAGCAAATTCTGCAACCATTGGCAAAAGTTATTCAATTGATAATCATGGAAAGCCAATTACAGATATCTGATTCAGCCAAACTACAAACGACCACACAGAAATTAAAAGGAACTTGAAGCTAATTTCAGTAACAAAGAATAAAGGATGCTAAAAACAAAGCAGCAATTCAGGGAAAGTATACAACGCAATATTGTTCTAACTTCTAAGTTCTAATGTAATTTCAGTAATGAAATTTCTGAAAAAGCCACCCAATATACTGAAATTAAAGAAGAGAATTTACTTGGCAGCGGCGGAATCCGACGGCGGCGGCAGAGGGCTTGGCAGCGGTGGAATTCGACGGCGGCAGCGGCGGCTGCAGCAGCCTAGGTCGCATTCGATGGCGGTTGGAGGAGGATGGAGAGAAATCGCTAAAATTAACCTCCAATCGATGGGAATCGGCGGCGAAGGCTAGGCGCAGCAATCGGCGGTGACGCACGGGAATCCGGCGGCCAGGTGCGGCAGTGGACCGACGACGATGCTGGACGGCGGAGATTCTGATGGATGGGTGGTGCAACGGCGGAGACGTTGTGAGCGGCGCGGCTTGGTATCTGACGACAAGCTTTGGGTTTGAGCAGGGCACGACTCAATTAAAAAATTATTGAATCTGACGACAAGCTTGGTATCTCGTCATCTATGTATCGAGCAATACACAACATCAGGCAATACATGTCGTCTACTAAAGGTATAGACGACGAGTTTCGGAACCGCGTCGTCTATATAGGGCGCTCATAGACGACGCGCTTGAGTACGTCGTCTATAACACAATAGACGACAATTTTCAGGCATGTTGTCTTTTAGCGCCCTATATAGATGACGTGCCTCAAGATGTCTGATGTCTATTGAGAAATAGACAACATGTTTTCCATGTTTGTCGTCTATTTTCTGTAGTCTATGTCCATAATTCTTGTAGTGGTAATTAAAATGTTTTTGTTACTTATTGCCATGATCTAATTAAGTTGTCAAAAGAAATGGAAGAGCGTATGATTCCAATGAATGAGATTCTACTAGGAATGAAGGAATGGAAATGCAAGGTGAGAGTGATCAAGAAGCTAGGAGCTAAGCAAGCTAACAATAATCTTAATAAATTTCAGAAACTAATCTTGGGTGATGGCTTGGTAAGTTAATGAGTATCCCTTACATTTAAGTTGTTGTTGTGAGTTTTTCTTACCTTTAAAAGGTGACATATATTAATTTTTTTGTTCTTTTTAGGGCCACACTCTTGATGCTGTGATATTCCATGATAATATAGATAGGTTCAAATATGTGCTTCAAGAGGGTAATGTTTACATGGTGAAAGGAGCCTATGTTTCTGATCCAAAGCAATAAAGGAATCCAATTGTGACATGTAATTACCAATGGAAGTTCAGAAAAGATACTTCGGTGAATGAAGAACCAAATGATTCGATACCGACTGGTGGACTATGTTTTAGAACAACTCCAAGTTGCGAGTTCCACAAATTCCTCTCAACAAAGACATATTGATCAGTTAAGCTAAGCAACTTAATTATTGAAGAATTGTGAATGATATTTCTATATTTATTTTATCAATATCTTGTGTAAGTTTAGGAAAAGAATTATTGTGCTTATTATATTTTAGAACGAGATTATTTTAGTGTGACTTAAATGTTAATTAATCATTTTCTTCTCTTACTTAGATACTGCTTGTGTCATTATTGGTACCCATGAACCTCGGGTAGTCACAATCAAAGGACAGGGTAAAGTCATTCGTGAGTATGCTGCTATTGATACAGAGTATGTTAGATACACAATGAGTTATTGTTTTCCTATTTCTTTACATATGTTTAGTTTAGTTTATAATAACATAATTCATGGAAATGTAGGCTGGAAACGTTCGTGGTGACATTCTGGGAAGATTCTGTATCCGATGAGATCTATGCTAAATTGGAACCTATTTCGAATAGGACACCGTTGTTGTTGAAATTTTCAGTCGTGTCATATTACGGTATGCATGATTTTACATGGTCAGATAAATTATACATACATAAATTGTTAGGCACAATCGATGATAGTTAGTCTTTAATGTTCAGGATTGAGTCTGACCACCAATGCTCAGTCAATTGTCTTGGATGGCTCTGAGAGTGAAATGCTAATTGAACTAGATAGATGGTATTGTATAATCTGTATAACAATTAAGAACCTTATCATGTGAATATTTTTGTTCCTAACTTGCTTATAATTATCATAAACATGAAGCAAGAGAATGAAGAGGCCATTAACATGTTAGTACAAACTGGTGGTTTTTTTGAAAAGAAAGTGTTGCGCTCACCCAAGCAACCTCTGCAGATTACTAAAGTGGATCAAATATTGCAGAATAAAGAGGTGACTTACTTTATATTGTACTTGCACAAGTAACATGAATTTAACATTTTGTTAATTTGTTTTTCAGAATACATAATTTAATGTAAAAGTTAAAGCAAGATTGGAAAATGAATACCAAGACTACTTTTACATTGGTTGTCCAATATGTTCCACAAAGACAGCTGCCTCATATGGTACGGAGTTCATGTGTTACTCAACACCATGCAAGAATATGAGAATAGAAAATCGGAGGTGCTAATATATCTATTAATACATCTTTTCTTAATTACCTCATATAGATTTGTACAAGTGTGTATATTAGAACACTTGATTTTACTACAACTTCAGATTTAGTCTCATGGTCTTTGATGCGTCTGGACAAGTGGAAGTCACTTTTCTGGGGAAAGAAGCTCAAAAACTTCTTGGTCTAGATCCTTCTGAGTTTTATAAAAAACAAAATCGGGTGAGTATTCTACTATACAATGGTCGAGTATTATCACATTTACAAAATTGAATAATACCCTTTTAAAAATTGTAGGGACCCGTAAGACATTTGGATTTTCTTAGGCAACGCCTATGCAATATTGTCTTACTCTTAAAGATAAAAAGTCGAATATTTAAAGATGTTTGTACTTTCACTGCAGATGCTATTGAGATTTTACAAGATGATGCTGCAATACCATCTGAGAAAATTAGCTTTGAACCTGACGAAGTTCATCTAGAGCAAGGTTTGTATAATTTTTTCTTCTATTCTATGTATTATTCAATTAAGATGATAATAATTTAAGTATTTTAATTCTTTTAGGGGTGCTAAAAAGTGCGACGAGGCAATTGGTTTTTCATGATTCATTAGGTGAAATATTTCCAACTCATTTTGTGATTGCAACCAATTAATATTTATTGTAATTAAATATGAACATTTTAGTTAAATTAAGATAAAATTAATTTTAGTTTTTTGTAATGATGATTACTGCAATTAATATAGATAATGATAAAGACATTCGAGCAAAGATTGCTGCCAAAGCTAAAGGCAAGGGGAAAAATGTCCCAAGAAAGCCATGTTGAACACATCAAAGGTGAAAATGATTATGATATGCTATTCTTGCTTGAAAAGATAATAATTATAATTTTGCAACAACAGGCACAATTGGAAGCTCATTTGAAGATAGTCTTTCTTGTGATGATGATAAACCAATATCAGGTATCACATCCACAGTTATAAATAGATACTTGATATTGCAAATTCATTTAATATAATCATATTGCTTCTCCATCATAGAAATCTTCAGGGGTAAAAAGAAAATTTGCTTTATTGTTCTATCCGAAGATTCAAGAAATGACAGTATGAATTGTGTATTGGAATCGGCTAAAAGAGGTGTGTCACCAAAATTTAGAAATTTATTTTAAAAGAATCTAGGTTAGACATGTGTATTTTTTTTTTTTACATATATAATAACAAATATTTATGTGATGAAAAAATGCACGCACACCCAATAAGAAATTTTCTAGGTTTAATTTTCATATTTTATTCATCTAAGAAATCGAGTTCAATACATATTCTATATTATGTAACATTGGAAAAATCAAAAGAAGATTTGTTAGCAAAATAAAAAAAGTTGTACACTTTGATCTTTCTGAAGATTCAGGTATTCAATTATTATTACAAGATTTAGTAGATTTTGCTAAAGATTTTCATGATATGTTTTCCACCAGAAAATGATAATCATGGCTTAGTGAAAATGAGGATTATTCTTATCACTTTGGATAGATGTTGATGAAACTTTCAATATTCTTTTCCATGAGTAGTGAATTTTTGACTTTTTTATTGCAATGGAGAAATTGTATAACTAATATAAGAATAATGATTGATCTAACAATATTTATGTTGGTTTTGTAATGTTAGATAATGATGATACGATTGAGAATTTTGATGCACATTTGGATAAGCCTCTATCAGGTAATAGTTAGACATGATAGCTAGATAGTATTTTAAATCTTCTAGAATTTATTAATCAAGCAAATGATGAAATATTATTGTGTCATTGTTAGAAATTTTAAAAATACAAAAGAAAGCTAAAAACATTAGCATGACGTCATAAGGTCAGGTAAACATGAAGATCAAAGATCCTCAAGCATGCACATCTAAACATTCTAATTTTAAATTGATATCGCTTATGCTAATCTATTCATGTTTTGAACTACCATTACCATGAAATCTAAACCAATAGACATATGTACCGGTTACTTGCTTAGCTCCAACTACTTATAAAACGTATACAAATATAATTAAGCAACTTTATTTTTAGATGAATTTGTGGAGAGCAACTGATAGCAAACTTGTTGAAGATTCTCATATGGAGTCATGTCTACCTTTGACGGGTAAATTATTCAACCAATTAGATAAATTTTCGTTTCTAATATTCTTCGTTGTTAACAATATTAACTCAATCATTTAGGCACACTATACCGGGAGAAACATGACCTTGTGGCATAAACATCGAAGAAGACTAAAATAACTCAAGCTAAGGACAAACATGTAGCTAAGGGTACAAAACTGAAAAACTAGAGAAAAACTATTGTCATTATATAGACACTTAATCTTTGAAGTGTGTTCTTGTATGATTGATGCTGGGTTTAAAAAAGCCCAAGGCGCACGAGGCGCAAACATGCCCCGGAGCCTAGGCGCAGGGCTTTAAGCTCAGGCGCAGGCTTTTCGTAGGCGAGACGCACCTAAAATATAAAAATTCTAATATATTTATCTATAATATATTTTCTACTTAAAATACATACTTAAAACACAAATACTTAAAATATACAAATATTTAATTTAAAACAATAAATAACACCATATAAAAATTAAAAAAAGATATACATTATGGGTTTATACCTCCATATATTACTTTTAAGAGGCAAATACTTTGTGTATTTGTATAAAAGTTGCAGCTGGGCCCCTTTTTATTAAAAGTTGCGGCTGAATGGGTAATTACTAATAAATTAATAATACATGGGGTTGAATGGGTAATAAATTAATATTAAATTTACCTTCATATATTACTTAATGGCAAAGTAAAAGTTGCAGCTGGGCCCCTTCTAATAAAAAGTTGCGGCTGAACACAGCCTTTTAATTAGGCTGTGCCGCCTGAAAAAGGAATTTCCCCTAAGGAAAGCGCGCCTAGGTGCCCGCTTTCTGCGCCCAGGGTGCGCCTCTTGTAGGCAGCCGCGCCTCCCACCAGAAAGCCCCCTACCCATGCGCCTAGCCTAAGGCGCGCGCTTTTTAAAACCCAGGATTGATGGGAGTTTCTGTGCAACATTATCAGCAAAGAAGGCGAAGAAAATGAAGTCTAATAACTTAAAAGACAAGATACAAAGCTAGCATATCTGATTCATCCCACCAACTTACTGAAGTGGTTGTCGAGCATAATAAAGGTTAGTATTCTACATGAGGCAACGGTGTTAATAGTTCTAAATCAAATCACCAATGATATAGGATATTATGCAAATACATTATGTTTGTCATTAACTAATTTTATTAATATTATCATCAACTTTTAGGCAAAGGAGTCCCACAAACACCAACACTCAAGTCAAGGAGTGGCAGAACAATCAAGCGAAGAATATTGGACTAATGAAGTGAGATTTTATGAGACTTTGAAGCAACTTCTGTATGTACTTTGACTTTTGCCTCTATTACACCGTGTCGGTCACATTCTACTATATTTTGAGGTTACCTTTTGCATGTACATTGTATATGCCTCGACGTAGTTTTTAGCTTAATGCAATATGTATATTTATCACGTAATGTCTAAAAGGATACTTAAATAGGTTTTATATAAATTGTATTGTGTAGATTGTTGCTCCTAGCTGTACAAATTAAATACTCTTTGCTGTATTACAACTGTGACCTACAAGTCATAGTATAATATGTCTACACTTAAAAATGATTCGACTAGCGCCGTTATTGGTCACATAATTCACGGAGCAATTATGGAAACACCGCGTCCTACGCGGTGCAGAATTTCTAGTATGTATATGTGTATATAAATAAGAAATAGAAGAAAAAATATAATACATTATTTATAGTATATCCAACTATCCATATTAATTAGTATTTGATATTGCACATTGATTTGTTATATTTATGTTATTTTTATCCTTATTTTTTTTTTCTTATTTAATTTTTGATGTTGAATTTGAGTCCATTCTAAAGTTAAAAGTAAAATTACTAATTATTAACAATGAAAGTTAGTTTATTTGTTTAGAAAATGAAATATATTTTTTTTAAAGAATGCATAAAAGTATGTTTTTGTATGCTTTCATTCTACTTAATGTTGAATTAATTGAATTGCAAATAATTATCTATTATATTAAGTGATTTTTAAAAAAATGCATGAAAATGAAGTGTACGGAATGCTCAAAAAAATTTGTTTCGGGGGCGCCCCGTGTAAATGTCTTCAGACGTCGTAGATCAATAAATTCAGCCCCCCCCTAACCTCAAATCCTGGATCCGCCCCTGTGTGTAACTAGACATAATAATGGAGTGGGGATGGGCGTTTACATCATAGATGATCAAGCGTTGTGTGAGGTGTTGTAGTTCATCCCTTGATGCAGAAATGGAAGAGTGTTTAGCTCTTCGAGAAGGGATCCTTTTAGTAAAAGAGTGCTTAGCTCTACGATAAGCGTAGTTTTTTTTTTTTTTCATTTTCTTTCGTTCACAATTAATTAGTATGGTCTTTCTATTTTAGGACATATACCTTTATATTTTTATCCCCATTCACTCAAAATATTTATAAAAAAACTCATCTGACAATTATTAATTATTAATAAATCAATTTTGATGGTCTCTTTCTCCACTTTATTTTATTTTATTTTTCATCATTTTATATAAAAAAAAATTTAAGAAAAAAAAAATCATAGGACGAGTTTGGCCAAACTGTCCAATGGCTCGAATGGCATTGGGCTAGGCTTGAGAAATTGTAGCCCGATTAGATTTTTGGCCAGCCCGGCCCGACCTTGTACAATCTGAAAGCCCGATGGGTCGGGCCGAACTGGCCCAACCCGGCCTATTTGACAGCTCTAATATCCAAAGGTCTAGAATTTGAGTCGATCATGGACCATTTTTTCTTTACCTAATTGTTAATTTAACAAAATAAAAATGATTTTATTGAGTTGAGACGTTGAAACAATGAAGCTTGAATGCGAAATACCTAGTATTTTACAGGTTAGTATAATGAGATTTTTAAAGTCGAAATCAAACACGAGCAATAACGTTAGTTAAATATAAATAAAATTGATGAGGTCATAAATCAAACACAAGCTAAAATTCAGAGCATCTGCATCGCCTACACGATAGCGGCCTACTCGTGTAAGGCTCGCATCGTGTAAGGCGATGCAGCCCTAAGTTACATGAGGGCTACACGTTAGCCCGCTCGGCCGTTCAAAATCAGCGCGTATTTTACACGCGCGATTAAAAAAAATAAGTAAATAAATAAAATTTGAATTTTGAATTTGACTGCCTCGATTTCTGTGCTTTTTTGACCGTTCAATTTTTTTTAAAATTTTTTTAATGTACTTAAAGTGTTGTTTGTCCCCAAACGACGAAGAGAAGAGAAATAAAAGTAAACAAACATGTGAGCATGAATTGGTGTCATTTCAAGGGCTTCAAATTTTACAAAAAATCTTTCAAAAGTGCATCACAAGTAGAAATGCATTCCAAGAAGTCACAAGTGATAATGAGTTCAATATTATAACCTCCAAGCTTGAATCCTAACAAAGTGGATGTTTCAATGACGCACTCAACTCTCAAGTGTTTAGAATGGACGTGTTTGCACTCAAATTGAAACAAGTATGCAATCTACCATAAGCTTGCCATTTATCCTAACTCTCTATACTTCAATGTGTTACAAATAAAGATCAAAAAGGGCTTCTATTTAGGTTGCAATGAGAGCTCTTTGGTGAGGTGAGGTGTTTATAGGCAAAGTGACTCATATCCCATACAGTTCCCAAATTGAATATGTCATATTCACCATTGTTCTTTTCTAATCAATCAACCAATATCCCCACTTTTCTTTCTTTTCACCCTATGAATACTTATCAAGACCATGATTCAAAAGGCAAATCACTCCCCTTTGTACTATTTTATTTCAACATTTCTTTTTGCTTTCTTTTTCTTTTCTTTTCTTTTGGAGCTCATAGGGGACTAGTGATTTTCACTCAATCAAAGCTTGATATGCAATTTCAATCATTTCCCAAATATTTTCATCAAAGTAACCACTAACAATCTAAGTTCTACCCATCATTGGTTAATTCAAAGAAATGCTACAAGGCACAAAGAGGGTAAACTAGGATCATATGAGAATTTGGACACAATTTAAGTCAAGTGGCTAACAAGGATGGCCTTAAATCACTTCAATATTAACAACACATCTACTTTTATTTTCAAGAGAGGACTCATGGCAAGTTCTAGAGATCAACACACATGCTCAAATGATTTACACTCAAGAACAAAATGAGATTGTAAATGTATGACAATCAAAGGCTCAATTCTCACAAGCTCATTTTCGTTTTCATGTTCTTGGAGGTACAACATTTAGCCCATTGTCATAAGTTCAAACTCTACATGCAAAATCAACAAGTGACACACAACAATTTTTTTTTTTCAAAAACAACAATCATATCATAAGCCCAACACACATTTCATCCAACTCATGTTTTTCAACAATCAAGCTCAAACTCAAGAGACATGGAAAAGCTCAAGAACAGAGACAAAATCTCATTATTCGAAAACTAAACGAACTAAATAAATAAACAACGGATAAACGAGATAAGTAACCCATCTTCACCCTCCCCCCAAACTTATTTCACACAAAGGAGAAATAAGTTTGGATGAAGGAGAAAATGGTTACTTATCTCGTACTCACAAGCGAGGTGGAGGCTTAGGCGGTGGCCATTTCTCATCAAATTTGCATGTTCCATCCGTTGCCACCCAAAAATATGGTGGCTTAGCAATTTTTGAGACATCCCGGGAGTCATGGTAATCTCGTTCACCATCTAGAGTACCACAACACTCAAACAATTCCTTATTAGATAAATCAAAGTGAAAATCAAAAGATGAAGATAGATAAAAGTGAAAGAAGCAAGCCTTCATAGAATCGCCCAGGTCGAGGTAAGGATCGACAAACTTTTTGACTTTGCATTCTTTAAAGCTTGTGAAATCTTCATCCTTTTGGAATTGTAGAGGTTGTGTTGAAAAAGTTGGGTTCTCGACTTCAAGGGGTTTGGAAACTTGATCCTCATCTCTCTTTGCTTCATGCTCTTCTTCAACTTCGTAAGGCTCTTCACTTAGCATTGGCATTGGTTCCTCATACAAGGTTCCATTTTGTAGGCTAATGGCTATGCACAAATCATCAATTCGCTTTTGATTTTCCATAGTGGTAGCCAAAGACCTTCTTTGCTCTTCTAGCATAACATCCGAGTTTGCTATACTTTTTTCTATCCAAGCTTGTGTAGCTATGAAGCATTGTAGAAGATCGTCTCTAACATTCGGTTTCTCCTCTTGATAGTATCGATTTCCCCCTTGAAAGCTTTCTTTAGTGAAATAAGAATTTTCATAATTCCAACTATTGAAATGATCCTCATACTCCAATGGTGATTGCCACTCCATGGCATTGCACCCCATGTCATAATACTCGCCATAAGAAGGTGTGGGTTGGAAGGCTTCTTGAATAAATGGTTGCCTACAATTTCTTTTTGCTTCTAAAACTCGCAACTTAAGTTGCATCATCGCCAATTGTAGTTCGAGTTGCTCAACCAACTCATTCCTTCCATCATCCATTTAATGTTTTTGGTGTTGTGTAATAATTTTCTTTTTCATCACCCTACCAACCAACAAAACAACGAGTCAAAACAAACATCTTAAGATAGAAAACAAAAATAAATCAAGTAAAATGTCTAAAGTAGTTAAACACAATGATTCAAAATAACACAGGTAATCAAACTAAACTAATCCCCGGCAACGGCGCCAAAAACTTGTTCGCTAATATTTTCACCACGCCGCAAGTATACGGGTAGTTGTAATATATGGAAGCAAGGTCGTATCCCACAAGGATTAGTAGTTCAATCTAGTGATTATCCTAAGTCATTGTGCTATAGCTATTTAGAATAAACAATGAGGTAATTGGTTTGATTATCTACTAATTACTTAACAAGTTCAAAGACAAATAAAATCAAATAAGCAAAGTGGATTAATATGATGATTAAGATGATATAGGGACTAGACATCAATGGATTAGTAATGGACCTCAAATTAGCTCAACATTAGTCTTGATATTACCTATTATCTAGGGCGATCTCCCCACTAGTTTTAGCCCCCTCCCGGACGACTAAAACAGTAGATTACGGGTCATAATTGCCGTCCCCGGTCAATTTCTAACCTATAACTCCCAAGAGCACAAAAGATCAACAAGCCCTCACCCAACTCTCAACTTCCCGGTTTATTGAGATGATATGTTTCAAGCTCCTAATCTATTGCAATTATCCTCTCCCGATTCAAATTACAAATTAGAAATGCATAAAGAGTGGCCAACACTTCATACAAGGAAGAATACTAGGGCTTGCAAAGATAATGACAAGGAAGTAATCAAGACATATATTAAGCATAATAATCAATCTATTACATCATCCATGAGCCTAATCCCCAAACTAATGGGGGATTTTATCCAAACATGTTCACAAACAACAAACCAAAATCAAAGAAATACATAAATGAAAGAGAGAGTAAGAAGTGACAAATCCTATTAATGAGCTTTCTTCAATCTTCTCTCCTCTTCAATGCCTTCAATCTTGGTAAAAAGATGTGGTAATGGAGGCTAGGGTTTGGTGTGAATGAATTGGGGAAGATGAAAATGGGTGAGTATGAGGTTGGGGAAGATGAATAGTGTGAGGAAAAGGGGGAGAAAGGGGTTTAAGGGCTGAAAAACCCGACTGGCGCCCACTTGGGGAGGCTCCGCTCTTTTCCCGCGGTCCTGGCCCGCGCCCGCGGCCGGCAAACGTGGGGGAGAGTCAGGGGACCCGCGGTCCCGCCCCGCGGCCGCGGGTGGTGACCGCGGGTGTCTACTGGAGTCGGGGGCAGCTGACCCGCGGTCCCACCCCGCGGCCGCGGGTGGTGACCGCGGGGTACTGGGCGTATTGTGCAGTCTGCTCATTTTGCTCCGTTCTCCCTCGTCCGGACTCGGATTTGGTCGCCGTTTGCGCTCACGGATTCCTCTCGAGACGTACTTCAATCTCATATCTTCAAAATCCTCCAATTAATCATTGATGTTTCCTGAAATTACTCCAAAACTACACCAAGATATCAAATCTTCATAAAACTAAATATTCGGGCACAAACAAGCATTCACAAGCAAAACATGAAGGGAAATGACAACAAAACATGTGGAATTGAGGTACGAAAATCATGTTTGTCACTACACGATAGCGGCCTACTCGTGTAAGGCTCGCATCGTGTAAGGCGATGCAGCCCTAAGTTACATGAGGGCTACACGTTAGCCCGCTCGGCCGTTCAAAATCAGCGCGTATTTTACACGCGCGATTAAAAAAAATAAGTAAATAAATAAAATTTGAATTTTGAATTTGACTGCCTCGATTTCTGTGCTTTTAGGTTTTTTATTTTAATGAAATTTTAATTATTAGTAAAATGTGTTATTTAAATTTGAGCAATTAAATTTAAGTGAAAAGCATAAAAATCAAAACTAAAAAAATCATGTAGGCTATCATGTAATTCCAATGCAGCCTCTTTACACAATGTGGTCCCCCCATCAAGTAAGCTATCATGTAACCACTGGCGGATCTAGCATGGTGCATGGGGGTGCAACTGCATCCCCAAAAAAAAAAAAAATTAATAGTATTAATATTCATATATAAATTATTTTATATTTAAGGTTTGCACCCCCAAATAAAAGTTTTAATCGAAAATAAAAGAAAAATTCAGTTTTTAAAATCCTAAATTCCATTGGCCCAACTAAAAAGAGAGCCAATCATCTCTTTCTTTTTCATTCTTTTAATCGAGCCCATCAGTTAATCAATCATTTACCTCAATTCTTAATTAAATAAAAAAATTGAACCTACACATTTTGTATTTGGAATGTAGAGTTATTACTAATTATATTTGTATTTTAGTAAAAAAAAAATGTACTGAAGGCCTAAAAAAAAATCCGGGGGCTACCGCCCCCGAACCCCCGTAAAAGTTCAACCCCCTCAAAAAAATCCTAGCTCCGCCAGTGTTTATAAGATTATTTTTTGCACCCCCAGTTTTCAAATCCTGGATCCGCCACTGCATGTAACACCAATGTGGATGTTCTAAATTACAGTTAACACTAATTTCTATGGCTCAAAAGTAAACACCCTAGCCGGCCAAGAGAGATTAAACAACCCGAAATTAGGTAGAATTTTGTTTCACATTACCCTTTTCTGAATTGCGACCAAGCAGTGAGAAAATTAGGTAGAAATGTATGTGGGTCAACATTGTTCAATCTTAAACCTAATTTCTTGGTAAGTCACTTAATTCAATGTTAATTATCACTCATTTTATACATGACGGGACCCTCTATATATCTATTAAAAATACAATATTCATTAACTTTTTTATTAAAACTCGTGTCCAGCCAAAATAGTATATTCCCTCAGTCCATGAAAGAACTTTCCTAAGAGGGAGTGGCACGGGTTTTAAGAAAAAAGTTGCTAAGTGTATTGAGAGTAGAGAAAAAGTTGTTGAGTGTATTGAGAGTGATGAAAATGTGTTATATTTAATATTTGGAGTTGTGAAAAAGTGAAAAGTAAGTAATTATAAGTGGTGGGATATATATAGTCCAAAAATAGGTAGGAAGTTTTTTTGTGGACACCCAAAAAGAAAAGATATGAAGTTCTTTCGTGGACGGAGGTAGTATATGTTAAAAAGATAATTGTGAAAGCTAATTGGATTAGTGAATCTAAACTAATTAATAAGTGTAATATCAAATTAAAGCAGTAGAAGTTGAAAAAAGTAATGATATATATAGTGGAACATGAAATGCAATACTAACTACGTTGATAACAAGGGCAGGTGTTTGAGTTTTAATATTGGATTAACTAACTAACTATGATTAATTACTAGTAATTACAAAGCTCTACGCCAAGCTCTAACATAGTTGCAGAAGGAGGACACGATGGGTGGACCGTATCTGAAGTAAGAATCAAGTCCAAAAAAACAGAAGCAGGAAATGGCAACTGATATGAAGAGAGAAAGATGTGTTGTTGGGTGATTTAGCATCAATATGGAAGTCGTAAAACTTGCGCAGAAATATGCCAACGAGAAAAGAAATCCGGTAAGGATAACCATCCAGAAAGATATTTTCCTCAGCGTCGTCGGAACACAGAGCCCTATGATTGTGAACACTGAGAAAAGAAAAGCACACATGTTAGCATCTACGAATTCTTCGTACTTCTCGGGATCGGTAGACGCCAGGATCGGTGTGCCGGCTTTGTGTGTTGCCGAGTCGTCCTGCCACACACCCCCGGGAGGGTTGATCGCCGCCTGGAACGTCATGCCGGTGATGAGGGCCAGAATCACCAACACCACCTCAATCGACAGCTTGTTCAAACTGTAATTTGAAAATTTTATTGTCGTTATTTGTTCGAGGATTTTTGTTATCTCAGATTGAATTGTGTCTTGGGGGCTCTGGAGGGAGATGTCCAAAGCTGTTTCTCGATTGGAATTCCTTGAACATTGATATTCTACTCCAGTGTTTTCTACCTAATACCGCACAATCTAAGATGATCAAAGGTCAATAGTTTGAAGTATAAAGGTGAATTACTCATATTTAAAAAGTAAAGGTTTAACCAAATACACATACCGAAATTTGGAAAAATTTAATACGTCGCCCGGGAACGAGGTTCAGTGTACCATATTTTATGCCCCACTTCGTGTCCCACTTTCAATTTTGCTTATTTTCTTATATGTTTTTTCTTCAATTTCAATTTTATATGCTTTAGTTTAATTTTGTGATTATTAACTAGGGTTTATTCCATCAAATTAGGGTATATAATTATTTTTTATCATTTAATTTCACTTTTATTAGCTAATAATTGGTTGATAAATTCAAAGTCATAGTATATACTTTTTTTAAAAAAATTAATTATTTGAAATAAAATTTAAGTATAATTCATAGTTTTATAATAAATTTTATTTTAATAAAAAATATTTTTAAAATAATAGATATAAGAATGGAACATGGTGGTACACATAAAATTGTGGGACACCGGATCTCATCCTACTCAGCCGTCCCCATATAGGAATTTAAACGAATCGAAATTGATGATTTTTTTAACTAACCCAAGTTGAGAGAAATTTATTAATTTTATAGAGTTTATTAATTTACTAAAGATTGTTTAAAGTTGTTTAGTTGTGTAATCAAATAGATCATTTTTCCATGTAAAAAAATAATACTAATATTATATCAATATTTGATTAAATAATCTTTGCAATTATAAAAATGTTTAAAACCAAAATTGAGTCAATTAATCAAGTGAGAAAGTCGATGTAGACAACTTACTAACCTCGACTTGTTTGTACCTAACAGCCAAATGCAATACTGTTTCTCCATAATCATCCTGCAAATGGACAAGCTCACGAAAATGGTTCACTAAAACCTGCAATACCCTAAGCTGACCATGTTTCACGCACAAATGCAAGACGGTCTGTCTGTGATCCACCTTCTCCGTTGCAGGCAAACGGTCGTGTCGAATGAACTCTTCCAAGATCTCAACATGCCCATTCATGGCGGCAATATGAACTGGATTCATGCCGTGGCAGTCGCGCAGCCAGCACGTCTGAGGGGCGATTGCTAGCAATTTTGAGGCGATTTCGACTGTCCCTTTTGCTGCTGCGATGTGAAGAGACGACGATTTTTGGGAGTCCAAACTCCAGGCTAGATGTTGGTTGATCCTTAATATCTCTTCAACAATGGATGCTTGTCCGCTTCTTGTTGCTATGTGGAGAAGATTTCTCGAATCGGGAAACGAAACTACATCGAGAAGATATGGATCTTCTTGGAGTAGTTCTTGAAACGTTGTTGCATCACCTTGTGTTGCTGCATCGTAAAGCTTTTTTCTAATTACTTCTCGAACCATTGCTTGATATGTGAATATTAATTTCTTGATTATGTTGTTGATGGTGTTGAGACAGTCAAGAATTCTGGAGATGTTTATATAAAGACAATTTTTTAAAGTGGTCATTAAGAGAATTTTCTGCATAATTTCTACTTAAGTACTGACACTTGAGGTGAGTTTCATACTCACTTTCCTCGTAATAATTAAACTTCGGTCTTTGTAGAAATTTTATTCTATTGTGTTCATTCTTCTACATATTTTATTCCTGGTAATAATTAAACCAGGTGAAAATCATATTTTTTCGTGAAATTTGAGAAGTGTGAACCGTATATATATTTTTTTCATTAACAATAGATCTCCATCAGCATATACTATATATATATTTTTTGCTGAGGTGGTCTTGTTTACATCCGGGTGTACCGTATAATTGAGTTGCACCTTCACTTAAACTTTGCCCTGTATCCTTATTTGAACTCATACATATCCTGGCTCAAATCATATAAAAAATACTATTTTGGGTACGAGTCAACCTGGTTGTACGGTATACCCGAGTGTACTCAAGATTTTGTGTTTTTTACTAGCTAATCTTTCATATTAAACTATATATATGCTAATTAATGCAAATATGTCTTCATTCTTTAACAAAACAATTGATTAATGTGCGGTATAGATAGATATAAGAACCAAGCATTTCCTCTCTCTTTCTCTCTCTGCCCTTTTTCCTTTTGTTTTTCTTTTCTTTTGTTTGATAGTGCATAGAAGTCAATATAAAACATATGGATCGATTTAACAAAACAAAAATCCATTAATTAAAACCTATGCTAATGCAATTCCAGCAAGATCGGGTAATAGGATTATGATGAATATAATAATATATACTGCAATATAAACAATAATATATATATATATATATAGGGAGAGGTTCAAGAAAGAACCATAAATAAAAGAAGACCGGAGAACCATTTTCAGCCATTCGATCATCAAGATCTACGGTGGATGCATCATCTTGTTGGATGAATGCAGATCCTGGGTTCGAATCTTGAAGGGAGCATTTTTTTTAAATTTTTTTAGTGCATTAATTTTAACAGCGAATGCATTAATTTTTACAGTGGATGCATTAAATTTGATGGTTCTCCCGTTCTCACAAATAATGTAGTTCTGTCTAGAACCACACCATATATATATATATATATATATATATATATATATATATATATATATATATATATATGACTGTTACAGGAAATTCTGTGCAATATTTTAGTATTAGTAAAGCAGTGTGAAACCATTTCAATTGATTTCAAAGACCAAAGACATAATAATATGTAACTACACATGATGATGGAGTGGGGATGGGCGTTTCCATCATAGATGATCAAGCGTTGTGTGAGGTGTTGTAGTTCATCCCTTGATGCAGAAATGGGAGAGTGTTTAGCTCTTCGAGAAGGGATCCGTTTAGCAAAAGAGTGCTTAGCTTTACGATAAGCGTAGTTTTTTTTTTTTTTTTTCATTTTCGTTCGTCCACAATTAATTAGTATGGTCTTTCTATTTTAGGACACAAGCCTTTATATTTTTATCCCCGTTCACTCAAAATATTTACAAAAACACTCATCTGACAATTAATTATTAATAAATCAATTTCGATAGTCTCTTTCTCCACTTTATTTTATTTTATTTTTCATCATTTTATATAAAAAATACTGGGCTAGGCTTTGGAGTAAAATTTAAGAAAAAAAAATCATAGGACGAGTTTGGCCAAACCGTCCAATGGCTCGAATGGCACTGGGCTAGGCTTGAGAAATTGTAGCCCGATTAGATTTTTGGCCAGCCCGGCCCGACCTTGTACAATCTGAAAGCCCGATGGGTCGGGCTGAACTGGCCCAACCCGGCCTATTTGACAACTCTAATATCCAAAGGTCTTGAATTTGAGTCGATCATGGACCATTTTTTCTTTACCTAATTGTTAATTTAACAAAATAAAAATGATTTTATTGATTTGAGACGTCGAAACAATGAAGCTTGAATGCAAAATACCTAGTATTTTACAGGTTAGTATAATGAGATTTTTAAAGTCGAAATCGAACACAAGCGAAAATGTTAGTTAAATATAAATAAAATTGATGAGGTCATAAATCAAACACAAGCTAAAATTCAGGTCATAAATTACAGTTAACCCTAATTTCTATGGCTCAAAGTAAACACCCTAGCCGGCCAAGAGAGATTAAACATTGCTTTACCCGAAATTAGGTAGAATTTTGTTTCACATTACCCTTACTTTAATGTGAGGTCCTTTTCTGAATTGCGACCAAGCAGTGAGGAAATTTGGTAGAAATGTATTTGGGTCAACCTTGCATGCGAGATCCTTTTTTAGACATATATATTACGAGAGTAGGAGACGTTTGTGAATATAACATAAAAAAAGGAGAAAGCAGGGAAAGAAATAAAGAAAAGAATGGCTGCAGAAGCAGTAGAAAAGAAACTCTATGATGCTGTATCAAAAGGGGATGTAACAAAATTTCGAGAACTAGTTGAACAAGATCCATATCTTGTTGATGAAGCATCATTTTCATGTTCAAGAAATGTTCTACACATAGCAACCATGCGGGGACAGACAGCCATCGTGGAAGAGGTGCTGAAGATGAATCCGTGGCTTGCTCGGATTTTAGACTCCCAACAACTGTCGCCTCTGCACATTACAGCAGCAGCACAAGGACACGTCGAGATCTCGAGAAAATTGTTATCAGTAGCCCCGGAGATGCGCTGCTGGCGAGACTGTCATGATATGAACCCGGTTCATATCGCGGCATCCCATCATTCAAATGAGTGATTGATAATCAACCCACATCCAATCATTCAAAATAGTGATTATTTACCACTTCAGAATTGGGTAGATTGTTTAATCAATCACCCCTCTAATCCTGTTGAAGATATGAATTAAGCCATAAAATGGTGAAGGGAAACTCAATTTTCATTCCAGTATTAAGGCTCTTTATATAGAGCAGATTACAAAGATATTAAGTTACATTTAGTTACAACTAACTAATGCCACGTCACTAACACCAACTAATCTTCTAACTAATCTGCTAACTACTCAGCTTATAACAGAAAATAAGCTGATGATATTATTTCTAATACAACCCCCACATAACAGGGACTATCCCTTATCAAAAGGTAAACAAGAGCAGAGATTGGTGAAATGAACACCCGAAACTGGTTTGGTAAGAATATCTGCGAGTTGATCTTCGGCACCAACATGACAGACTTCTAGTTCCTTCTTGAGCACTTTGTCCCGAACAAAATGTACATCCATCTCGATGTGTTTGGTGCGGGCATGGAGCACCGGGTTTGAGGCCATGGCAGTTGCACTGCGATTATCACACCAGATTACAGGCGTATGAGGAAGATTGTAGCCAATCTCGGTGAGAAGAGACTTGATCCAGACAATTTCCATAGAAGTATCTGCCAAAGATCGATACTCAGATTCGGTGGAGCTACGAGAGATGACACTTTGCTTCTTTGAACTCCAAGAAAGCAAGTTAGAACCCAAAAACACAAGATATCCCCCAGTTGACTTCCTGTCAACTAGCCCAATCCGCATCCTATTAGGCTTGAAGATAAGATGAAG
Source organism: Salvia miltiorrhiza (assembly GCF_028751815.1). Lineage (NCBI taxonomy): Eukaryota > Viridiplantae > Streptophyta > Magnoliopsida > Lamiales > Lamiaceae > Salvia > Salvia miltiorrhiza. Next base: position 57,924,021 of record NC_080393.1, read on the forward strand.
AGGTGAATCGGAGAGAGTGATGAATTGTGCCCTTAAGATACCTTAATAATCTTTTGCATGCCTTCCACTCAAGTTCAGTGGGCTCTTGTAGAAACTGGCTTAGCTTGTTGACCATAAAGGATATATCTGGCCGAGTGATGGTAAGATATTGCAAGGCACCAATAACACTGCGATAAAGTGTGGGATTAGAGAAGGATGCACTGTCTGACTTGTAAAGTTTGGTGCCCATGTCATAAGGAGAGACCTGAGATTTGCTGTCCACCAAGTTTGTTTTGGCAAGAAGATCTCGGATATACTTGGTTTGAGAGAGATAGAAGCTATTATTCTTCTTAAGAACCTGAATTCCCAGAAAAAAACTAACACTTCCCAATGTTTTAAGGGCAAATTCATGAGATAAAGTTTCAATAAAGGCAGCAACAACATGAGAATCTTCTCCAGTAATGAGAATATATATCATCAACATATACTAACACCAAGAGTAGTTTGTCAGCCTTTCTCATATAAAAAAATGAATGATCCGAGGTAGAATAGGTGAAGCCATACCTTAGTAAATGTTGTTGTAGTCTCTCATACCAAGCCCTAGGGGCTTGTTTAAGACCATAAAGTGACTTCTTTAACTTGCAAATCCAGTCAGGATGCTTTGTATTCTCAAACCCAGGAGGTTGCCTCATATACACTGGTCTGTCCAAGAAGCCATTTAAAAACACATTATTTATGTCAATATGTTGAACATCCCACTGAAATTGAGCAGCCAAGGAGAAAAGAAGCCTGACAGAGACCGGCTTTACTACAGGACTGAATGTCTCCAAAAAATCCAAGCCAGCTAGTTGTTGAAATCCCTTAGCTACAAGCTTAGCTTTTAGCTTGTCAAGAGAATCATCTGCAAAAAGCTTGACTCTGTACACCCATTTACAATCAATGGGATGAATATTTGGAGAAGGAGGGATAATTTCCCAGGTGTCCTTTTGTTGAATGGCCTCAATCTCAGCAGCCATGGTTTTAAACCATAAAGGATTAGCAAGCGCTTCAGAGTCAGAGAGAGGTTCAGTGAATTTAGTGGTAATGGAGTCAGTGGTGATGTGAGATTTACTGGAACCAGATATCGCAGAGGCAAAAATCTCAGAGGGTGGGAGAGTAGATGTAGCTATGTAAATTTTGGGCTTGTAAACTCCACATTTGGAACGAGTATTCTTCCTGTGTGTGTTTGAGATAGGTGGATGAGGAGGGGGAGCTAGAGAGGAAGAGAGAGTAGGAGATGTGGAGGTGGATGATGATGATGATGATGATATAGGTGAATGATGTATATTTGGAGAGTTTGCAGTTGTACTAGAGGGAGTTTGAGCTGGAGTAGAGATAGTCGTAGACTGAGATGGAGTAGGTGGAGTGGGTGGAGAAAATAAAGGAATAGGTATAGGAATTGATGGAATAGGACTGTGTATGTCAGCTGTCTGTGGAAAAAGTATGGGATAAGAAAATTCAGACTCATTAAAGATGACAAACTTAGCAATGTAAACTCTACCAGTAGGATGAAGGCATCTATACCCCTTATGCATGGGACTATAGCCTAGAAATATGCATTTAGAAGACCTAAATTGGAGTTTGGTGTTGTTATAGGGCCTAAGATAGTGAAAACAACTACATCCAAACACCTTTAAGAAACTATAGTCAGGGAGGTCATTAAAGAGGCACTTATAGGGAGAGAGATGTTTGAGAGAGGGGGTAGGCAGTCGGTTTATAAGATACACAGCAGTAACAAAGGCATCCCACCAGAATTTATATGGAAGAGAGGCGGTGGCTAAGAGTGTAAGTCCTAATTCAGTGATATGCCTATGTTTTCTTTCAGATTTGCCATGTTGTTGATGTGTATGAGGACAAGGGTGCCTAAAAACAATACCAAGATTTTCAAGAAAAGGTTTTAGAGGTCTATACTCACCCCCCCAATCGGACTGTACCGCTTTTATTTTTGTGTGAAATTGTCTTTCTACAAATGAGAGAAATCTTTTAAACACAGATAGTACTTCAGCTTTTGTGGTTAATGGGAATATCGAAGTAAATCTAGTGTAGTCATCTATGAAATGTATATAATACTTGTAACCATCAACAGAAACTACAGAGCTTGGTCCCCAAACATCGGTGTGTATCAATTGGAAGGGAGCAGATGATTTTATTTCTACTGATGGAAAACTTACAGCATGAATTTTGCCTAAGGCACAAGGATCACAAAAGTTGGAAGAAAGAAAAGATACATCCATATGCATTGCTTTGAATGTAGAATGTAAAACACTATTACAAGGATGGCCTAACCTAGCATGCCACAGGTTTACAGTAGAGGGTGTTTGAGCTACCAGACATTGGTTAGATTGCCTTGGGAGTTTGGTGAAGTCCAAGTGGTATAGTCCATTGCTAAGTTTGCCTTCCAGTAGAGTTTGATGAGTTGTGTTGTCCTTGACAAAACAACAATTTGAGTGAAATTCGAGATAAACACCATTTCAGAGGTAAATTGAGATATGCTCAGACTTTTTGTAATACTAGGAACAAATAGAATATTATTTAGAATTAGAGACTTAGATGAAGAGGCACAAGATATATAAGACAGTAGAACCAATGTGAGTAATAGGGAGTTTCGAACCATTACCTACAGTTATGGATTCATGTCCATGATAGGGAGTTTGATGATGAATGTTGTCCAGCTCAGGAGTTACATGTGCAGATGCTCCTGAATCTAGATACCATTCTGAAGTAGAGGAAGGTGCAGTAGATGCTATAGTAAAAGCAGATGGAGAGTTAGTAGATTTAGAAACCTGAGAGGTGGAGGATGATTGCTGGTGGTAATGAGTGATGTGAGGATCGATGGATGCAGTGTGGACTTGAGGTTGAGAGGATGGAGGTGGGAGAGACTCTGGTCCAGTAAAGCTCACATCAAAGCGCTTATAGCACTTGTAAGCAACGTGATTGGTTTTACCACATAGTTGGCAAATAGTTTTGTTGGATGAGTACCTTTCTCCTCCTCGTCCACGATTGCTAGATCCTCTACCGGATTTACCACCACGACCACCGGAACCTTGCTGATAAGCAATATTAGCCTGCGGCTGAAAGCTTTGATTCACAGTAGCAGTTAGAACAGATGCTTGATTCTGCAAGTGCAGTTCATGAGTTTGGAGTGCAAATTGCACTTCATGTAATGTCATATTATCAGATCGAGATGAGAGTAGGACACAAATGCTTTCAAATTCAGCACCAAGACCTTGAAGAATATAAGATATCATATCTGGTTCAGAGATAGGTGTACCGATGTTGAAGAGTTGATCGGAGATTTCTTTGAATTTGAGAATATACTCATCAATTGTGATATCACCTTTCTTCATCCATTGAAGTTGATTGCACAGCTGCATTGCCCTAGCTTTGGACTAAGAGTGAAACATAGTTTCAAAAGCGCTCCAGATATGAGCTGCAGTTGTGCACCGACCTATGTATCCCATCATTTGGGGAGAGATTGAAGAAAGAAGCCAGCTAAACATGAATTGATCACATCGCAGCCATGCGATGTAGTCTGGATTTGGAGTGCTTTCTGCTGAAGTTGACTCCATATACTGAGATGGTGATTCATTGTGAAGAAGAAGATCATCGAATCCATAGGCTCTAGCAGTAGCTAGAACTTGAAATTTCCAAAAATTGTAGTTTGAGCGATCCAATTTGAGACTAATCGGATGCATTTGTGGTAGTGGAGGAGTAGTTGGTGTGATAGACGCCATAACTGGAATGAAAAAGGTAGAGAATTGTGCGGAAGCAGAAGAGAGGATCTACAGAATTTAGAGGCTCGATACCATGTTGAAGATATGAAATTAAGCCATAAAATGGTGAAGGGAAACTCAATTTTCATTCCAGTATTAAGGTATATAGAGCAAATTACAAAGATATTAAGTTACATTTAGTTACAACTAACTAATGCCACGTCAATAACACCAACTAATCTTCTAACTAATCTGCTAACCACTACTCAGCTTATAACATAAAATAAGCTGATGATATTATTTCTAATAAATCCTATAAATCTTATCAATCTCATCCACCAAACCAAACGCCTCCCGAGTTACTTAATTCAATATTATCACATAAACATTGTTCAATCTTAAACCTAATTTCTTCTTAAGTCACTTAATTCAATATTATCACTCATTTTATACATGATGGGACCCTCTATATATATATATATTAAAAATACAATATTCATTAACTTTTTATTAAAACTCGTATCCAGTCAAAATAGTATACTCCCTCCGTCCATGAAAGAACTTCTTAGGAGGGAGTGGCACGGGTTTTAAGAAAAAAATTATTATAGTGTATTGAGAGTAGAGAAAAAGTTGTTGAGTGTATTGGGAGTGGTGAAAATGTGTTATATTTAATATTTGGAGTTGTGAAAAAGTGAAAAGTAAGTAATTATAAGTAGTGGGGTATAGTCCAAAAATAGGTAGGAAGTTTTTTTGTGGACATCCCAAAAAGAAAAGATAGGAAGTTCTTTCGTGGACGGAGGTAGTATATGTGTTACAAATGCTGGACCTGACCCGACAGCCCAACAAGAGGAGCGCCAAGAAGAGCGGAGGCCCAAACGAATGTTGCACCAGCCCATTAGGTTGAAAGACTATGTGGTTGGTTAGATTAAGATATTTCAGTGGTCCCTAGTTTGTTAGAAATCTGAATATGTTGTCTCCTCTTTCAGTATCCTAGTTTGCTTTTTACCAGAAGGCCGTTGGCCATATATAGGACATTACCTTGTTTTCCTTGGGATTATGAAATGAATATTCAGTGATATCCTCCTATCTCTCTCTCTTTATGCTTTTATCCTTCTGATCTTGGGGTCAGAGCTCACTCGAAGAGCTCCTGCCATTTGAGCTCTTAACAACTGGTGCTTTCATTGAGTCTCTACCATGTCTGGTTCTGATATCCTCTCAGCCATCGACTCTCTACGTGCTCACCTCGAGAGTCAAATCCTCGCTACCAATGCCCAGGTCAAAGAATTCATGTCCTTTGTTGACACTCGCTTTACAACGCTCAAATTCCAACGGCCACCCCCAACCACCGATCCTCCCCCACATTTCACTGATATCTCACCACTGTTACGCTCCATGAAGATGGATATTCCACGGTTCGATGGATCTGACCCCCATGGGTGGATCTTCCGCATTGAGGAATTCTTTGATTTCCATGGTACTCCCGACGAAATTCGCCTCCGCATCGTCTCCTTCCACATGGAAGGTAAAGCAGCGGCATGGTTTCAGTGGGCCAAAGCCAATAATCTTTTGTCGACTTGGCCGGCATTTCTCTCGGCTCTCAAGGAGCGCTTCAGCTCGTCGCTATTTGCAGACCCACAAGGAGCCCTCTCCAAGCTCACACAATCTAGTTCTGTGGCTGATTTTCAGACTGAGTTTGAAGATCTGATGAACCAAGTTTGTGGTATCCCAGAACATCTCTTAATCAGCTTCTTTGTCACGGGATTGAAGGCAGAGATCCGTCGTGAGCTCAGCATCTCTAAACCCACGTCCCTCAGGGAAGCTTTTGCGCTTGCCCGAGCATTTGAGGCTCGCATCGAGGAAGCCAGGCTCGACTCTCGACCACCCTCTCGGTGGCCCATTAAAGTTACTCCTCTAAACTCTACCCCACCGGCCTCAAGCCCACCACCCCTCTCGACCCCACCTTCCACCACACCACATTCTGCCACCACCTCAACAACTCGCCCACCTCGCCCACCACTGCTACCATTACCTCCCCCACAGCTTCCCATCAAGCGTTTGAGCCCTTCGGAAATCAAAGACAAACGGGATCGCGGCCTCTGTTACAACTGCGACCAGAAATGGTCCTCCGGCCACCGTTGTCGCAGCAAATTTCTCCTCCTTGTCGGCACAGAGGATGAATGTGAGATGGACCCGCTGGAGACCCCTCCCTATGAAGTGAATGACGACACCACAGTGGCTGACGTTTCTAGTCTGCACTCCCTCTCCGGGACTTCTTCCCCTAGATCCCTGCAACTCACCGGATCCATAAACGGCAATCAACTTCGGGTGCTCGTGGATAGTGGGAGTACCCACAATTTCCTCCAACCATCCATTGCAACTTCCTTTAAATTGCCAATCCGCGATGTTCCGCCCTTCCGCGTCTATGTTGGCAATGGCGATTTCTTGGTGTGTCGGCATATTTGCCCAGCAGTGTCGCTCCGAATTCAAGGCCACACGTTCGTAATCGATCTCCACCTCCTCGACGTTAAGGGTCCAGCTATCGTTTTGGGGATTCAGTGGCTACAACATCTGGGACCGGTTACGCATCATTATGCCGAGCAATTTATGGAATTTGATTATGAGGGGCAACGAGTGCAGCTTCGCGGTGACCCTGCGCCGGAAACCCCGGTAGTTTCTTTTGCTCAGTTGCAAACCCTTGTGGCTGAAGGACACGTCGACCAGATTTTTGAAATCTGTATAAGGCCCAATTCTTGTGTTGAGGAGGCCCATACAATGTTAAGCATGGAGCCCAGGCCCAACAATGCTACGGACAGCAGCCCAGACCCAACATTTTCCCCATCTTCCTGCCCAAAAGAGCTCCACCATCTCTTGCAACAATATCAAAAATTGTTTCTGCAGCCAACAAGGTTACCCCCCCACCGCACCATTGACCACTGAATCCATCTTTTGCCCAACTCGGCGCCGGTCAACGTGCGGCCCTACAGGTACCCGCAATTCCAAAAACTGGAGATGGCAAAGTTGGTTGGGGATATGCTTGCTCAAGGCACCATTCGTCCAAGTCGTAGCCCATTCTCTTCACCGGTGCTTCTCGTTCGCAAGAAGGACGGTACCTATCGCTTTTGCGTCGATTACCGCGCCCTGAATGCGGTCACGGTGCGCGACCACTTCCCAATTCCTACCGTGGATGAACTATTCAATGACTTGGGCAGTGCTCGAGTCTTCTCTAAATTGGATTTGCATTCCGGCTACCATCAAATTCGTGTTTACAGTAAGGACATTCACAAGACGGCGTTCCGCACGGCCGACGGCCATTACGAATTTCCGGTAATGCCTTTCGGCCTATGTAATGCTCCTTCTACCTTTCAATCTGTTATGAATCAGATTTTTGCTCCTTACCTTCACCGCTTTGTTGTCGTGTTCTTCGATGATATCTTGGTTTATAGTGCATCTATGAAGACTCACCGCTTACATCTTCAAGTGGTTTTTAACTGTTTGACCACCAATCAGTATTGTTTGAAGCTCTCTAAATGTATATTCGGCCAATCCTCCGTAGACTACTTGGGACATGTTTTGACAGCAGGGTATGTAAAGGCTGATCCTAGCAAACTTTCAGCTATGGAATCGTGGCCTGTACCCACTACGGTGAGACAGCTCCGAGCATTCCTTGGGCTAACGGGGTATTACCGGTGTTTTGTGCGAGGCTATGCTGGGATTGCAGCTCCTCTCACGGATCTCCTTCGCAAGGATACCTTCCTTTGGTCTTCTATGGCGCAGGCGGCATTTGAGTCTCTTAAAGCGGCAATGACCTCTGTACCGGTCCTTCACCTTCCGAATTTTGATTTGGAGTTCATCGTGGAAACCGACGCTTCCAATGTGGGCATTGGAGCCGTGCTCATGCAAGCAGAGCACCCTATTGCATTCTTCAGCAAGAAATTGGGCCCTCGGTTGCAAGCCGCATCTACATACACGAAAGAGCTCTACGCCATCACCGAATCCGTGAGAAAGTGGAGGCAGTACTTGCTTGGGCGGTTCTTTGTGGTTCGGACTGACCACAAGAGTATTAGGGAGCTCCTGCAGCAGACGATTCAAACCCCGGAGCAACAACGCTATGTAAGTAAATTGATGGGTTTTCATTTCCGAATTGAATATCGCTCGGGCGCCTCCAATCGCGCTGCCGATGCCCTTTCGCGACTACCAGAGGATCAAAACGGCTCTGCCCCGCAACTACTTGCGCTGACTATTGCAAGTATGCCCATAGCGGAGCTCAGTGACATCCTTCGCCAGGAGAACTCTACCAAACCGGACCTCATCTCACTTCACCAACAATTTGTGGCCCAGAAACTGAACTCTAATTATGCTGTTAGAAATGGCCTGCTACTGTTCCGCAACCGCCTCTGCATCAGCCAGGATTCTGCCCTCATTCCTCGTCTCCTCTATGAAGCACATGCCGCGTCCACAGCTGGACATGGCGGGGTTAAACGCACGCTTGTTCGTTTAGCCACTACATTTTTTTGGCCCCGAATGCGCGCAGCAGTAGAGACCTATGTCGCGGCGTGTCTCACATGCCAACAGACTAAATACTCCACCCAACCGCCAGCCGGGCTACTCCAACTTCTTCCGGCACCAAACCAAGTATGGGAAGATCTCACTATGGACTTCATAACGGGGTTGCCTCCAAGCCACCACTACACGGCCATTTTCGTCGTGGTTGATCGTCTCACCAAGTCGGCCCATTTCAGTCCGCTACCAGCTCACTTCACAGCTGCCTCCGTGGCAGCCGTCTTTATGGAAATCGTCGTCAAGCACCACGGGTTTCCAGCGTCCATTATCTCCGATCGTGACCCTCTATTCTTGAGTAAGTTTTGGCACAAGCTGTTCCAACTATCGGGTACTTCACTGCACCACAGTTCCGCCTATCATCCTCAGACGGATGGGCAGACGGAGGTGGTTAATAGGGGCCTGGAGCAGTATCTTCGAGCCTTCGCTCACTTGAAGCCAACGACTTGGGCCAACTACTTGAGTTGGGCAGAGTTTTCCTACAACACATCTTATTGTTCTAGCATCCGCATGACGCCATTTCAAGCGTTGTATGGTCACCTACCACCCTCTATTCCGCCGTATGTCAGGGGAGCGTCGAAGATTCAGGCTGTAGAAGACCTTCTTATCGAGCGCGATCAGCTCTTGAAACAATTGAAGCTCACGCTGCACCAGTCACAATATCGGATGAAGCAGAACAGTGACCGTAAGCGACGCGAATTGGAGTTTAATGTCGGCGACGAGGTCCTGGTGCGTCTCCAGCCATACCGGCAAGTCTCTGTATCAGGGGTATCGCCGAAGCTAGGCCGTCGATACTATGGGCCTTTCACCATCTCGGAACAAGTTGGTCCAGTGGCGTACCGCCTGGAGCTACCTCCCACCAGCCGTATCCACCCAGTGTTTCACGTCTCCGCACTCAAGCCATTCAAAGGTGACAGCTCTGAGATCGTTTGTGATTTTCCCCCAGAGTCACATAACTCTCAACCGATTGCTGCCCCATTGGCCATCTGCTCTCACCGTCAGCTCTTGGGCAAGAAGGGGCCGCGCACTCAAGTTCTAGTCCAATGGGTGGGAGAACCGCCGGAGAGCGCCACTTGGGAGGACTTGGAAGACTTCCGCAATGCTTATCCTCAATTTCACCTTGAGGACAAGGTGATTACTGAAGCGGGAGGGAGTGTTACAAATGCTGGACCTGACCCGACAGCCCAACAAGAGGAGCGCCAAGAAGAGGGGAGGCCCAAACGAATGTTGCACCAGCCCATTAGGTTGAAAGACTATGTGGTTGGTTAGATTAAGATATTTCAGTGGTCCCTAGTTTGTTAGAAATCTGAATATGTTGTCTCCTCTTTCAGTATCCTAGTTTGCTTTTTACCAGAAGGCCGTTGGCCATATATAGGACATTACCTTGTTTTCCTTGGGATTATGAAATGAATATTCAGTGATATCCTCCTATCTCTCTCTCTTTATGCTTTTATCCTTCTGATCTTGGAGTCAGAGCTCACTCGAAGAGCTCCTGCCATTTGAGCTCTTAACAATATGTTAAAAAAATAATTGTGAAAGCTAATTGGATTAGTGAATCTAAATTAATTAATAAGTGTAATATCAAATTAAAGCAGTAGAAGTTGAAAAAAGTAATGATATATATAGTGGAACATGAAATGCAAGACTAACTACGTTGATAACAAGGGCAGGTGTTTGAGTTTTTATATTGGATTAACTAACTCTGACGCCAAGCTCTAACATAGTTGCAGAAGGAGGACACCATGGGTGGACCGTATCTGTAGCAAGGAACAAATCCAAGAAAATAGAAGCTGGAAATGGCAGCTAATATGATGAGAGAACGATGTTTTGTTGGGTGATTTAGCATCGATGTGGAAGTCGTAAAACTTTCGCAGAAACATACCAACGAGAAAAAAAATCCGGTAAGGATAGCCATCCACAAATATATTTTCCTCTCCGTCGGCATACAGAGCCCTATGATTGTGAACACTGACCAAAGAAAAGCACTCATGTTAGCATTCATGAATTCTTGGTACTTTTCGGGATTGGTAGACGCCATGATCGGCGTGCCGGCTTTGTGTGTTGCCGAGTCGTCCTGCCACACGCCCCCGGGAGGGTTGATCGCCGCCTGGAACGTCATGCCGGTGATCAGGGCCAGAATCCCCAACACCACCTCAATCGGCACCTTGTTAATTGAAAATTTTATTGTCGTTATTTGTTCGAGGATTTTTCTTATCTCAGATTGAATTGTGTCTTGGGGGCTTTGGCGGGAGATGTCCAAAGCTGTTTCTCGATTGGAATTCCTTGAACATTGATATTCAACTCCAGTGTTTTCTACCAAATACCGAACAATCTAAGATGATCAAAGGTCAGTAGTTTGAAGTATAAAGGTGAATTACTCATATTTAAAAAGTAAAGGTTTAACCAAATACACATACCGAAATTTGGAAAAATTTAATACCTCGCCCGGGAACGAGATTCAGTGTACCACATTTTATGCCCCACTTCGTGTTCCACTTTCAATTTTACTTATTTTCTTATATGTTTTTTCTTCAATTTTAATTTTATATGCTTTAGTTTAAACCAAATACACATACCGAAATTTGGAAAAATAATTATTTGAAATAAAATTTAAGTATAATTCATAGTGTTATAATAAATTTTATTTTAATAAAAAATATTTTTAAAATAATAGATATAAGAATGGAACATGGTGATACATATAAAATTGTGGGACACCGGATCTCATCCTACTCAGCCGTCCCCATATAGGGATTTAAACTAATCGAAATTGATGATTTTTTTAACTAACCCAAGTTGAGAGCGAGAAATTTATTAATTTTATAGAGTTTATTAATTTACTAAAGATTGTCTAAAGTTGTTTTTGTTGTGTAATCAAATAGATCATTTTTCCAAGTAAAAAAATAATACTAATATTATATCAATATTTGATTAAATAATCTTTGCTATTATAAAAATGTTTAAAACCAGAATTGAGTCAATTAATCAAGTGAGAAAGTCGATGTAGACAACTTACTAACCTCAACTTGTTTGTACCTAACAGCCAAATGCAATACTGTTTCTCCATAATCATCCTGCAAATGGACAAGCTCACGAAAGTGGTTCACTAAAACCTGCAATACCCTAAGCTGACCATGTTTCACGCACAAATGCAAGACGGTCTGTCTGTGATCCACCTTCTCCGTTGCAGGCAAACGGTCGTGTCGAATGAACTCTTCCAAGATCTCAACATGCCCATTCATGGCGGCAATATGAACTGGATTCATGCCGTGGCAGTCGCGCAGCCAGCACGTCTGAGGGGCGATTGCTAGCAATTTTGAGGCGATTTCGACTGTCCCTTTTGCTGCTGCGATGTGAAGAGGCGACGACTTTTGGGAGTCCAAACTCCAGGCTAGATGTTGGTTGATCCTTAATATCTCCTCGACAATGGATGCTTGTCCGCTTCTTGTTGCTATGTGGAGGAGATTTCTTGAATCGGGAAATGAAACTACATCGAGAAGATATGGATCTTCTTGGAGTTGTTCTTGAAACGTTGTTGCATCACCTAGCGTTGCTGCATCGTAAAGCTTTTTTCTAATTACTTCTCGAACCATTGCCTGATTGTGAATATTAATTTCTTGATTATGTTGTTGATGGTGTTGAGACAGTCAATAATTCTGGAGATGTTTATATAAAGACAATTTTTTAAAGTGGTCATTAAGAGAATTTTCTGCATAATTTCCTACTTAAGTACTGAGACTTGAGGTGAGTTTCATACTCACTTTCCTGGTATTAAACTTCGGTCTTTGTAGAAATTTTATTCTATTGTGTTCATTCTTCAACATATAATGTAAAGGTAAAAGGATCAGGTGAAAATCATATTTTTTTTCGTGAAATTTGAGAAGTGTGAACAAACAAATAAAATACATATACGAATAAGAGATGATCAGATCATGAACAATTAAATATAACACACACACATGATCTAAATCTTATGTATTTTACGTATTTTAATTATTCATGATTTTACCATCTTTTATTCATGTATTTTATGTATTTGTGCATGGTTCTCAATTCTCATGAAAAGATGTGGTTCTTACTGATACTGATACCTTCATATATTTTCTAACCCTAATTATATTTTGAGAAAATATTGAATAATGATATTTTAGATGTCATGTAGTAAATAGACTACATATTAAATTCATTTTCCTATTACATATAAGATAAATATTATGTAAAGCTTCCTAATTTTGGCAGGTTACAATTATCTAATTTTGTACGAATGTGAAGCCATTTTAGATTAGTTATGTATCATAACTAAAGCCACTAAGAGATTTCCTATTTACGTGATAATGTATGATTGAAATTTTCATTTTAATTATCAGTATTTTTACAATAATTAGTATTTTAATTATCACTTATGGGTGCTGCAGCTGAATCATTGCCTATGCTAGATAAGGAAGTGGTGAAAAGCGGTCCAGTTCTTACTCTTGAGCAACAACAATGGCTGATAGCTCCTTATTCTGCAATGGAGATCAAAACAGCTTTATTTGACATGAATCCTCATAAAGCCCCCGGTATAGATGAGTTTAATGTTCTTTTCTTCCAGAGAACATGGCATGTTATAGGGCATGATATTGTGGAGGCAGTCAAAGAATTCTTCCAGACAGGTTTCCTCCCTTCTGCTCTAAATACCACTTTGCTCACTTTATTGCCTAAGATTCCAAATGCTAGCAATATTAGAGAGTTTAGGCCTATTGCTTGTTGTAGTGTTATCTACAAAATTATATCCAAGGAGATAACTAACATGATGCAACATGTGCTAGGAAGCATAGTAAGTGAAAATCAATCTGCATTCATCAAAGGAAGGGGTATTGCTGACAATATATTGCTTAGCCATGAAGTAATTAAGGGTTATAACAGGAAACATGTCTCACCTTGTTGCATGATAAAGTTTGATATACAGAAAGCATATGATTCTGTGGAATGGCCATTCATCAAATATCTGTTATTAGAACTGGGATTTCCGTTTATGTTTGTTCAAAGGATTAATATTATGGTATGCTTGACGTCTGTGGCCTACTCAGTTAATGTAAATGGTAATGTGACTGAGGCGTTTCAAGCAAAAAAGGGCCTGAGACAAGGAGACTCAATTTCTCCCTATTTGTTTGTGATTTGCATGGAGTACCTGAATAGTGTCTCAGTGAATTGAAGCACGATAAAGGGTTCCAGTTTCATCCGAGATGCAAGAGGTTCCAACTGATACATGTATGTTTTGCTGATGATTTGTTGTTGTTCTCTAAGGGTGATGTGCAGTCAGTCAGGAAATTATTATGGGCTTTTGATAAATTTTCTCAAGTGTCAGGATTGAAAGCCAACAATGCTAAGAGCTCTATCTATTTTGGGGGTGTCCCAAGAGATACTCAGCAGGAAATATTGCAAGAGTTTGGCTTGGTACAAGGAGAGCTACCTTTCAAGTATTTGGGAGTTCCTTTATCTTCAAAGAAACTGTCAATAACACAATGTCAACCACTCATTCAGAAAATTCTTGCAAGGATTGAGTGTTGGTCAGCAAGGTTATTGTCTTATGCAGGCTGTCTTACAATTGATTAAAGCGGTTCTGATTAGTATTCAAACGTATTGGAGTCTGGTATTCCTTCTTCCTCAAAAGGTAATGAAAACAATACAGACTGCGTGTAGGTCATTTTTATGGTCCGGTACTGCTGAAGTTACCAAGAGGAATCTGGTTTCTTGGGAGCAAATGTGCAATCCTAAGGAAGCTGGAGGGTGGAACATTATTAATCTGGAGCTATGGAATAAGGCTGCTATATGCAAGCAGTTATGGAATGTGCTAAAATCTAAGGAAAAACTGTGGGTGAGGTGGATACATGGTTACTATATCAAGCAAAGAGATTGGCAAACGATGCCAATTCCAACTCAAGCTGCTTGGGTGGTGCAGAAAATTTTGGGAGCTCGAGCTTACATGACTTCAATACCCAATTAATGGTATGGATCTTTTGCAGCAAGAGACATTCTCCATCAGGAAAACCTATGTGGCTATGAGAGGAACACCTATGATCAGTAAAAGCTTAGCTGCACCTAAATGTATCTTTATATTATGGCTTGCTATACTGAAAAGGATGGCAACATGTGATAGATTGCTAAGGTTTGGAATACAGTGTGAGCAAGTATGTTGTTTATGCAAGCAGGAGAATGAGTCACTTAATCACTTATTCTTTACTTGTGATTTCTCGGCTCAAGTGTGGAGGAAATTAGCTAATTGGTGTGGAGTTAGGCAGCAGGCTTTCACTTGGGATGCAGAGGTGGAGTATTTGGAAAGTCAAGGAACATCTAATACCGGGAAACAACTCATGTACAGGTTAGTGGTTGCTACTGCTGTTTATCATTTATGGCGAGAGAGAAATGATAGAAAATTCAATAGTAAAGAAAGTGATGTAGATAGAGTAGTGAGACAATGTCAATTGATGATGGTGGTGAGAGGAAGTAAGAATGCTAAAGTTCAAAAGATGTTTTTAAACTAATTGTATTCGTGTTTATGTGATGTAAGGTGGTGGTTTGTGTTCGCTATTTTATTTACACGCCGCAAGTGTACGGGTGCAATTGTATATAGTGGCAAACAAGGTCAAATCCACAGGGACTAATGGTTATCAATGCCTATTCTTAATTACTTTACTCTATCTGGAAAACCGAATTGTAAAGGTTTGATTTTGGAAAACAAATTTAAATTGAAATAAAGAAACACTAAAAAGAAATCAAGCTGTGAAAATGCGAAGTAACAGAAGAAAGAGAGTTTCCCAAGGCAAATGTTTCAACAGATTCTCCTAACTAACACGTTTGATTCAATTAATGAGATAATTCCTAAGGCAATCTCAAAGTTAATTCATACCCACTCCCGTGGCATACAAATCGTTGATTACATGCAAGGCTACCATCCCTGGATCACACTTCTAACATGTAACTCCTAAAAGTTCCTAGGATTAACGCCATCACAATTATTAATTCCCTTTAGAATTAGAATAAATGTGTTCTATGTTCTTAGTTCAGGTATTAATTATCATCTCCCGATCTCAAATTAAAACCTATGATAATGCTAAATTGGTGATCAAGCAATAAAGCAAGCAATTATAACAAGAACATAGAAAGGAATATAAATCTCAATTAATTAAATCAACAGTCAGAAATTCGAATCATGTTTACTCCCTAAACCCTGGGAAAAGGGATTTAGCCACACATAGACATATGACTAACAATCACAATCTCAATAAAACTAATGAACATTAAGCAATGTAAAACCGTAGAGAAATCGAGATTCTTCAGTCTTGCTCTTGCTCCGTGTCTCACAGCTCTCAGGAAGAGTCCGAATATGATAAAAGGTGTCTGGGATAAGCTAAAAGATGGTATTTATATGCCCTAGGTCGTCTAACTCGAAAATACTCCAAAAATCGTATTTTAGGTGAAAAAGCTGAAAAGTTGGGCAGACTCGGCGCCTCGCGCGGGCGTCGTCGCGCGGCCGCATGGCTGGCCCGCGCGAGCTCGCGCGGCCGCGCGCCTGGACCGCGCGGTCCTCCAGCGGGTTCTGCAATGTCGCGCGGCCGTGGCATGCGGCCGCATGCCCGGACCGCGCGACCTCCCGGCGCCGTCCTCGCACACGATCGCGTGTCCTCCGACACACGGACTTCCCGGCGCCCGTTCTTGCTCATCCGATGCCCGATTTTTGCCCCGTTCGTGCCTATGGACTCGTCACTTCGCGTACTCCACTACGCTTCATCCAAAACTTCACAAATCGAGTCCAATAACCTGTAAAAACAACACGAGCACGGACGAGTAGTCTATTCCACACAAAATTAATAATTCAAACCAAAGACACTCAAGAACTCGATGAAAACACCCAAAAACTATGAATAAACGCGACAAAGGAGATGAAAAATGCATGTAGACAACCCCCCAAACTTAAACCATTGTCCGTCCTCGGACAAAAACAAAGATGAACCACAGATGAATCGACAAGAGCGCAGAGAAAAGTGGATAACCTTGTGGCTTCAGATTTATCAACAAAAACAACAGCATGCATTTGTGTCTCCTATCATCAAGACATGACACTCATGACAAACTTCAAATTATGGTCTCAATGACTCGCAATCCTCACCAAAAAGATAAAGAATATACGAACTCTCAATTCTCGAGTGTATCAATCAAAAATGACGTGTATACGCTCAGTTCAAGCTAAACATGTACTCATCCATAAGCTTGTCAATCGTCTCACCTCTCCACCACTAAATGTGTGCTCCTATAACCAAGATAAAAAAGGTCTTTATTGAGGGTTGTAATGAAGGCTCTTTGGTAAGGTAGGATATGTTTGGCTAAGTGACTCAAAGATGCAAATCAAAGTAGCATCATCACCAACCTTATAGCATTCTTGCTCCATTCTATCTCCACCTTTCACAAAACCAAATTTTTCAATATATAATTCACCACAACACAACAATTATCTCCCATGGCAATATGACCTTCTAATGTATCCTATGTACCCATTTTTTCAATTTTCTCACTCTTTTTTTTTTTTTTTTTTTAAAGACTTGTAGGATACTAGGATTTTTTTCAATCAAAGACAAAGTTCATAAACCATGATCACACACCTCCACAAACCAACATTCCCATAGCAACAAACTCCAAGTTCCCACCCACGGCTAAACCAAATAAAATGGATAATAAAAGCTCAAAGGGGCGAAACAAGGATCATATAGAGTAAAAGGACAAGTATGGGATATATGGGCTAGCAAAGATGGCCTTCTATCATCTCACAGTTATTAAGCACACTATGTGACCTCGAGGGAGAAACCAAGACAAGTTCTAGCGAGAAACAAGCATGCTTGAACAATCACTCAAGAAACAGAAATAAGACTGTGGAAAATAGTGACAGTCAAGGCTCAAATCTCACAGCTTATTTCATTGATTGCGAACACATTAGAGACCATGCTTATCATTTATCAATCATGCTCAATCTCAACAATGTCAACACAAACACATGCAGTTTTACCATTTTAAAACAGAAATCATCATAGGCCAGTCATCCAACTAATCCATGCACATCTCATCATTTCACCAGGGCATCAACACAGAGCGACAAACAAAAACAAGACTGACAACTTCTCAACAAAGCAAACAAGACTCAAACGACTAACACAAAATAAAAAGAAACAAAGCAATAAAGATAGAGTGCCCACACAGCCACATCCCCCCAAACTTATTCTCCACAAGGAAGAATAAGTTTGAAAAGGAAGTGTAGGGCACGGAGTCGAACTCACCGGGGCTCAAGGGGCCGGCGGGTCCTGAGGATCCTGCGGCGGTCCTGGGAAGGCTCGCTGCCAATCATTCATCGACCTCATATACGCCGCATGTTGGCGCATATACTCCTCATGTTGCCGTACGCGGGCAGCGCGCTCAGCTTCAAATTGGGCATCAAAGTAGCCCTGTTGCTGCCTCTGGAATGCAGCAAATTGATTGTCCACGTGGCCGTACATGTTGGTTTGCAGGTTTTGGAAACCTGCATCCATGTGGCCGTACATGTGTTGCTGCATCGTGGCAAAGCCGGCATCCATGTGGCCATATAGCCGCTGCTCCATGGCAGGAAAATCGTATCCAACGGGCGGCGGCGGAGGTGCATGATGGTGGGAAAAGTAGGATGAAGTCCCCGCCTCAGACTCTTGGGGCATGTCGCCCCCTGCTTCATAAGCTGCTTCCTCCTCTGCAGCTTCATCTCTTGCCGCTGCCCGTCCTGCCTGTGATGCCGGTGCGCGTTGGCGTATGAGGTTGAGGTGCTCCGGGGTGTTCAGCAGCCAGTTCGAATGATCTGCCACATCCAGCACAGTGGTCAAGTGCGGGTTGGGCAATGGAAAGTATAGCTTTGGCTTCAAGACCCAGTATAAGTTCCGGCCACCCGTGATGTGTCCCGCTGCTTTGAGCACTTTTAAATCCACCAGGATTTCTTCAGAAACTGCGGTCTCCATGATCTCAAGTTCCAAGTCGAGAGCAAGGGCGGTGACAAATCCTCCAATGCCAATGGAGGCGGTCGGGGAAGTGAGCTGACTGTGAAATTGATCTAGCAACTGAGGGGCTAAATCAATCTTGTCACCTGTGAGCATACAGTTTAAATGTAGCAATTCGTCAGAACGTAGGTTGCCCACATTTTCCCGAGCGAAGTAGTTGTAGGCCATCACCCGCTGTAGGTATCTGAATACCGGGTTTCTCAATGCTTTGGCCTTTGCACGGCCAGTGACAAAGTGCTTGGAGTCCTCAAGAGTTAAATCAGCCATGGCGGCCCATAACGTCTGCGGTTGAAAACCGGCAACACCATATATCCCGCTCCGCGGACTTTCAAGAACGTCATTGAAATTGTTACAGGTGAGCTCGTAGTCCGTGTTGAGCAAGCGGAAGTGGCACTCCGTGGGAATGGTTCGATCATATTTGATCTTTAAGGTTGACAGGAACTCGATCGTGAGAATCCGATAAGTGTGCCAATTCCCTGTGAAAACCTGTCGAAGTCCTGCTCGATCGACCATAGCCCAAACATCATCCTGGATGCCCAACTTCTCCACAGTGGTTGGACAGATGTACTTTGTGGGCTTGACCGGGATGTGAATGAGCTTCTCCCAGTTCTTTAGTGAGGCATCATCTGGGAGTTCCACACCGAAGTGAGCCGGTGAGAACTCCGAAACCGGCGGCGCCGCACGATTGGTTCTGGATGACGACCCAGTAACCTTGCCCTTTCCCTTGGCAGCCCGGGATGCTTTCCCTTTCGGTGGCATGCTGGGAATACTGCAAAACCCAAACATGCTGCATTATAAACTATCCCCCAAACTTAAATTACACACACAAGAAGAATAAAATCAAGGCACATCAAGCCACCACCCAACACACCAAAACAATTCAAAGGCCAAACTCATGTGTTGCTTATGCTTAAAATATGTAGCATGTGATTAAGAATATAAGCTAGAACAATATAGAGCATAGGAATAAGGCCAAAGAACATCATCCCCCACATCATAGCATAGGAACCAAATCCACACCAAGAGCTCAAATTGACCAACAATTAAGTTTACCCATGATAAATAAGACATTCCCAAGCATTAATTCGTCCAAATATAAGCATAGAATCAAGAGAAATCAAGAGAAAACGAGAAATCCCCAAATTTAAGCCCTAGTTTGGAACTAAGAAAATAAATCATGGAATAAAACAAAACAATCGGTCAAAAGCTAGTAAATCATGCCAAGAATTGAAAAACATAAGTAATTGGGGCAAGAAAAACATACCTTGGATGGATTGGATGTAAGAAAATAAGAGAAAAATATGAATTGGGGTGTTAGTGTGTGAAAAGTGGGTGTGGTGTGTGTAAAAATCGTGTAAAAAGGGAGAAATTAGGGTTAAAACCGAGTTGGGCGGGTGAAAACGCGGGTCGCAGCCGGGTCCGGGTCGCGCGGGCGCGTCGCGCGGCCGCATGGCTGGACCGAGCGAGCTCGCGCGGCCGCGCCCCCAGACCGCGTGATCTCCCCAGACTTCCTGCCTTCCTCGCGCGGGCGTGTCGCGCGGCCGCATGGCTGGACCGCACGAGCTCGCGCGGCCTCCTCGCGCGGCCGCGCCCCTGGACCGCGTGAGCTTCCCAGATCGGCTGACTTCCTCGCGCGGGCTCGACGCGCGGGCGCACGCCTGGGCCGCGCGGTCTGGGCGTTCGACTCCTCGAAAAACATGTTTTTTTTTTCTTTTTTTGGTTTATACCTGCAAAAACGCAGCAAACAACAAAAACGAACAAAAGCAAAACAAAACTAAAGTACTAAAACTAAAGAAAAACTCACAAACTTTGGGTTGCCTCCCAATAAGCGCTATTTTAACGTCGATAGCTCGACGCTTCATGACTCAACAATCATGAAGATCAATAACGTCCACCGTGTGGACTTGATCCGGGCTATAGTAAGCCTTCACTCGCTGCCCATTCACTCGAAACGGCTCACCTCCTTCTTTGCTCAACTCAATCGTTCCATTAGGAAAAACTTGGGAGATGGTGAACGGTCCCGACCACTTCGACTTCAATTTTCCCGGAAACAAACGAAGACGAGAATTGAATAAAATGACTTGATCTCCTGCGGCAAACTCTCGCTTGAGGATCATCTTGTCATGAAACCTCTTCGTCATCTCCTTATAAATGCTAGAGTTTTCAAAGGCTTGATCACGAAACTCTTCCAAAGCACTCAAGTGAAGCATCCTCTCTTTTCCAGCCGAATGAAAGTCCAAATTCAACTTCTTCACCGCCCAAAAAGCTTTGTGGGTAAACTCCACCGGCAAGTGACACGACTTTCCAAACACCAATTGATATGGAGACATACCTAAAGGAGTTTTGTATGCCGTGCGATACGCCCAAAGAGCGTCATCTAGCAATATTGCCCAATCCTTGCGACCTCCATTCACAGTCTTTTCCAGAACTTGCTTAATCTCACGGTTGGCTAGCTCGGTTTGTCCATTCGCTTGAGGATGATATGCCGTAGTGACACGATGCTTTACTCCATTCCTCTTCAACAAGCTCTTCAACCATCGATTGCAGAAATGTGATCCCCCATCACTTACTAAGGCTCGCGGCGCTCCATATCTCGACAAGATGTATTTCTGCAGAAATTTCATCACCACCTTTGAATCATTCTTGGCGGTGGGAATGGCCTCGACCCATCTCGACACATACTCTACGGCCAAAAGGATGTATTGGTTCCCATAGGATGAAGGGAACGGACCCATAAAGTCGATCCCCCACACGTCGAATAACCCAACCTCCACCAGGCTTCTCGGTTACCAACGGAGTGATAAACGAAGAGAAGAAGCCAAATCTTGAGGAGTTGCTAATGAAGTTCGTGGCCAAGTCCGACGAGAGGATGAAAAAGTTGGAGTCCAATGCTGCAGCTGTGGGGACCCAGATGAAGATGTTCGAGACCCAATTGGGTCAACTAGCCAATGCTTTTACAAATCTACACCAACAAGGTCAGTTTCCGAGCAATACAACTGTTAATCCCAAGGAACTCCTAGGTGGAGGTTGGATTGCATTATTGGGATTCCCATATGACAAATTCGGGTGTGAGTGACCTCCTTGCTGATATTGTTGTCCTCTATTGTAGCCACTCTGCTGCCCACGCTGGAAATTCCCGAAGTTTCTCCCATGAATGAAGTTGGCGTCTTCTATGCCTGTCGGATCCTCCACAACTGGTTCAGGATTTCCCATAGACATTGCTGAAATTTTTGAACTCAGCTCTGCCAGCTGAGTCGAGATCACTGCCAAAGGATCTGAGCTAGATGCTGCAGCAACTTTCTTCAGCTGCACCCTCTCGGACGGCCATTGGTAGCTGGTAGCTGCCATACTTTCTATGATCTAGTTGCTGTGTCCATGAACATCCTCGTGCGCTCTCCGCAAGCATTGTAGAACATGACGACTAGAGTCCCTTCATCAAAGCCGTGGGACGGGCACTTCCTCAATTTCTCTTGATATCGTTCCCATGTTTCTGCTAATGATTCACCTTCAAATTGCTGAAACTGAACGATGTCCATCTTCAGATTCAAAGTGAGACCAGGAGGGTGAAACTTTCGCAGAAACAGGTGTGCCAACTCTTCCCATGCTAGATTGGCACCCAATTGCAGAGTATGGTACCATGACTTGGCCTTGTCCCGCAGTGAAAAGGGAAATAGATGAAGGCGAATAATGTCATCTGCTACGCCATTCATCTTTATAGTGCTGCATAACTCCAGAAACTGTCTCAGATGCACATTCGGATCCTCTATGTCACTACCTCCATATTGGTTCTGTTGTACCATGGTAATCAGCCCAGTCCTTAGCTCGAAGTTATTTGCGTTGACTCTGGGCGGCTCTTGGTACTGGTACAGTGGAGTAAATGCCTCATCAATAGGCGGCTGTTTCTGCTCGGCAGCATTTTTCTGAGCATCCAACACCGCCTGCATCTGCTCTCTCAAAGCACGGACTTCTTCCGCAGTAGCCATGTGATCCAATTTGACTTTGGTCGTCTGGCTGTTGTTATGGCAGCACGTAGCTTCAATCTCCGGATCAAAATCTACTAAAGGTAAATTTTTAGATCTTGTGTTCATACACCACCTAAACAATCCACCAGTTTCAAATTAGAACCACAAGAAAGAAGTAAATAACGTAAATAAATAACAGAAATAAAAATCCAGAGTAGTATCAAACAATTAACAGAATAGTACTGATAAAAATCAGTCCCCGGCAACGGCGCCAAAAACTTGTTCGCTATTTTATTTACACGCCGCAAGTGTACGGGTGCAATTGTATATAGTGGCAAACAAGGTCGAATCCACAGGGACTAATGGTTATCAATGCCTATTCTTAATTACTTTACTCTATCTGGAAAACCGAATTGTAAAGGTTTGATTTTGGAAAACAAATTTAAATTGAAATAAAGAAACACTAAAAAGAAATCAAGCTGTGAAAATGCGAAGTAACAGAAGAAAGAGAGTTTCCCAAGGCAAAGGTTTCAACAGATTCTCCTAACTAACACGTTTGATTCAATTAATGAGATAATTCCTAAGGCAATCTCAAAGTTAATTCATACCCACTCCCGTGGCATACAAATCGTTGATTACATACAAGGCTACCATCCCTGGATCACACTTCTAACATGTAACTCCTAAAAGTTCCTAGGATTAACGCCATCACAATTATTAATTCCCTTTAGAATTAGAATAAATGTGTTCTATGTTCTTAGTTCAGGTATTAATTATCATCTCCCGATCTCAAATTAAAACCTATGATAATGCTAAATTGGTGATCAAGCAATAAAGCAAGCAATTATAACAAGAACATAGAAAGGAATATAAATCTCAATTAATTAAATCAACAGTCAGAAATTCGAATCATGTTTACTCCCTAAACCCTGGGAAAAGGGATTTAGCCACACATAGACATATGACTAACAATCACAATCTCAATAAAACTAATGAACATTAAACAATGTAAAACCGTAGAGAAATCGAGATTCTTCAGTCTTGCTCTTGCTCCGTGTCTCACAGCTCTCAGGAAAAGTCAGAATATGATAAAAGGTGTCTGGGATAAGCTAAAAGATACTCCCTCCGTCCGCCAAAAGTATTCCACTTTGGCCGGGCACGGAGTTTAATAAAATGTGTGATGATGTTGATGTAGTGGAGAAAGGGCCCCACCACTTTATGAGATGTGTGGTTGAGATTGAATTTGGGGTGGGTTTTGTGTAAATAAAGAGTGTTTGTAAGGATAAAATATAAAGGTGGATGGTGGGACCATGGCTTAAAAAGGAAAGTGGAATACTTTTTGCGGACTCCAAATATAGTAATTATGGAATACTTTTGGCGGACGGAGGGAGTAGTATTTATATGCCCTAGGTCGTCTAACTCGAAAATACTCCAAAAATCACATTTTAGGTGAAAAAGCGGAAAAGTTGGGCAGACTCGGCGCCTCGCGCGGGCGTCGTCGCGCGGCCGCATGGCTGGCCCGCGCGAGCTCGCGCGGCCGCGCGCCTGGACCGCGCGGTCCTCCATCGGGTTCTGCAATGTCGCGCGGCCGTGGCATGCGGCCGCATGCCCGGACCGCGCGACCTCCCGGCGCCGTCCTCGCACACGACCGCGTGTCCTCCGACACACGGACTTCCCGGCGCCCGTTCTTGCTCATCCGATGCCCGATTTTTGCCCCGTTCGTGCCTATGGACTCGTCACTTCGCGTACTCCAGTACGCTTCATCCAAAACTTCACAAATCGAGTCCAATAACCTGTAAAAACAACACGAGCACGGACGAGTAGTCTATTCCACACAAAATTAATAATTCAAACCAAAGACACTCAAGAACTCGATGAAAACACCCAAAAACTATGAATAAACGCGACAAAGGAGATGAAAAATGCATGAAGAACAGTTTGTATTTGAAAAGTGGTAAATAAAAATTCTATTCCCCAAAAAAAAAAAATTATCTCTTTTGATTAAATATGTACGAATCAAACAATGGATTTTAAATTATAAAATATTATAAAGGGATATTCCGAAACTAAAATTCATTTTCATTAACAATAGATCTCGATCAGCTTATATACTATATATACTATATATATATATATATATATATAGAGAGAGAGAGAGAGAGAGAAGTTAAACAAAGAATGCTAAATATTTAGAGAATAGAGAATTCGTGAAATAAAAACGAACAGATCTACAGTTTTTACGAACAAATCAATGTACCGCATGAACAACAATTTGCCCCGGGTTCGAATCCTGCTGGTGGCGAGTTTTTCTCTTTTTTTACTTAATATCTGTTCGTTAGTTATGTTGATCTGTTCGTAAAATGTATAGACTTGTTCAAAATGAAATATATAATAATTCTTTGTTTAACTTGACCCTATATATATATATATATATATATATATATATATATATATATATATATATATATATATTTTACTGAGGTGGTCTTGTTTACATCCGATTTTACAGTATAATTGGGTTGCACTTTCACTTAAACTTTGACCTGTATCCTTATTTGAACTCATATCCTGACCCAAATCATATAAATAATACTATTTTGGATACGGGTCAACCCGGTTGTATGGTATACTCGGGTGTAGTCAAGATTTTGTGTTTTTTACTAGCTAATCTTTCATATTAAACTATATATATGCTAATTAATGCAAATCTGTCTTCATTCTTTAACAAAACAATTGATTAATGTGCGGTATAGATAGATACAAGAACCAAGCATTTCCTCTCTCTCTCTCTCTGCCCTTTTTCCTTTTGTTTTTCTTTTCTTTTGTTTGATAGTGCATAGAAGTCAACATAAAACATATGGATCGATTTAACAAAACCAAAATCCATTAATTAAAACCTATGCTAATGCAATTCCAGCAACATCAGTATTACTGCATATAATAATATATCATGCAATATAAATAATAGTATATATATATATATATATATATATAGGGAGAGGTTCAAATAAGAACCACTAAATAAAATTAGAACGGAGAACCATTTAAAGTCATTCGATCATCAAGATCTACGGTGGATGCATCATCTTGATGGATGAATGCAGATCCTGGGTTCGAATCCTGAAGGGAGCAAAATTTTTATTATTTTCGGATGCATTAAATTTAATAGCGAATGCATTAATTTATATAGCAGATGCATTGATTTTAATGGTTCTTATGTTCTCACGATAAGTGTGATTCTCATTATAACCACACCCTATATATATATATATATATATATATATATATATATATAGGGGAAGGCTAAAATAAGAACGCTTCTTAAAATATAAATTAGGAACCATTTTCAGCCCTTAGATCATCAAGATCTACGGTTGATTCATCACCTTGTTGGATAAATTCATGGTCCTGAGTTCGAATCCCAAAGGTAGCAAAAAATTATTTTTCGCAATTCATGCCTTTATACAGTTTATTCATGCGTGTTATACATAAAATTCATGTATTTTTGCTGGTTCGTAATTCTTAAAATAAGGGTGGTTTATTGAATAACCGCACCCTATATATATATATATATATATATATATATATATATATATATATATGGTTGTTACAGGAAATTCTGTCCAATATTTTAGTATTAGTAAAGCAGTGTGAAACCATTTCAATTGATTTCAAAGACCAAAGACATAATAATGTGTAACAAGATACATGATGATGGAGTGGGTATGGGCGTTTACATCATAGATGATCAAGCGTTGTGTGAGGTGTTGTAGTTCATCCCTTGATGCAGAAATGGGAGAGTGTTTAGCTCTTCGAGAAGGGATCCTTTTAGCAAAAGAGTGCTTAGCTCTACTATAAGCATAGGTTTTTTTTTTGTTTTTTCGTTCGTCCACAATTAATTAGTATGGTCTTTCTATTTATATACCTATTTTTATCCCCGTTCACTCAAAATATTTACAAAAAAACTCATCTGACAATTATTAATTATTAATAAATCAATTTCGATAGTCTCTTTCTCCACTTTATTTTATTTTATTTTTCATCGTTTTATATAAAAAAAAATTTAAGAAAAAAAAAATCATAGGACAAGTTTGGCCAAACCGTCCAATGGCTCGAATGGCACTGGGCAAGGCTTGAGAAATTGTAGCCCGATTAGATTTTTGGCCAGCCTGCCCGACCTTGTACAATCTGAAAGCCCGATGGGTCGGGCCGAATTGGCCCAACCCGGCCTATTTGACAGCTCTAATATCCAGAGGTCTTGAATTTGAGTCGATCATGGACCATTTTTTCTTTACCTAATTGTTAATTTAATAAAATAAAAATAATTTTATTGAGTTGAGACGTCGAAACAATGAAGCTTGAATGCGAAATGCCTAGTATTTTATTTTACAGGTTAGTATAATGAGATTTTTAAAGTTGAAATCAAACACGAGCGAAAACGTAAGTTAAATATAAATAAAATTGATGAGGTCATAAATCAAACACAAGCTAAAATTCAGAGCATCCGCATCGCCTACACGATAGCGGCCTACTCGTGTAAGGCTCGCATCGTGTAAGGCGATGTAGCCCTAAGTTACACGAGGGCTACACGTTAGCCCGCTCGGCCGTTCAAAATCAGTGCGTGTTTTACACGCGCGATTAAAAAAAAACACGAATTTTGAATTTGACTGTCTCGATTTCCGTGCTTTTTTGACCGTTCAATTTTTTTTAGTTTTTATTTTATGTAATTTTTAGGTTTTTTATTTTAATGGAATTTTAATTATTAGTAAAATGTGTTATTTAAATTTGAGCAATTAAATTTAAGTGAAAAACATAAAAATCAAAACTAAAAAAATCATGTAGGCTATCATGTAATTCCAATGCAGCCTCTTTACACAATGTGGTCTCTCCCTCATCAAGTAAGCTATCATGTAACACCAATGTGGATGCTCTAAATTACAGTTAACCCTAATTTCTATGGCTCAAAGTAAACACCCTAGCCGGCCAAGAGAGATTAAACATTGCTTTACCCGAAATTAGGTAGAATTTTGTTTCAAATTACCCTTACTTTAATGTGAGGTCATTTTCTGAATTGCGACCAAGCAGTGAGGAAATTAGGTAGCTAGAAATGTATTTGGGTCAACCTTGTCATGCGAGATCCTTTTTTAGACATACTAGCGGAAAGAACGTACATTGTACGTGTAATTATAGTTATTTTATTTGATAATCTATTATTTTAAAAAATCTATTAATTTATTACTTTTATTAGATAATTTATTGAATGGATATATTTATCTATAAGCCTTATCAATAGCTATGGATATATATCACATGATTAATGTTATTTTATTTGATAATTTATTATCTCAAAGAAATTATTAATTCATTACTTTTGTTAGATAATTTATTGGATGGATATATTTATTTATAAGCCTAATCAATAGCTATAGATATATATCACATAGATTTAGTGTAATATCTAATGAATTAATATATTCTTATAAATACATATAATATATAAAATAATTTTAAAATAAAATATGTAGTAAGGGTAAAATAGGCAATCCACAAGTTGTCCTTAGACTGCCTTAGCCTTTTTTTCTGTTAGTATAGATATAGATAGATATATTGCGAGAGTAGGAGACGTTTGTGAATATAAAATAAAAAAAGGAGAAAGCAGAGAAAGAAATAAAGAAAAGAATGGCTGCAGAAGCAGTAGAAAAGAAACTCTATGATGGTCGGATTTTAGACTCCTAACAACTGTCGCCTCTGCCCATTACAGCAACAGCGCAAGGGCACGTCGACATCTCGAGAAAATTGTTATCAGTAGCCCCGGAGACGTGCTGCTAGCGAGACTGTCATGATATGAACCCGGTTCATATCGCAGCATCCCATCATTCAAATGAGTGATTGATAATCAACCCACATCCAATCATTCAAAATAGTGATTATTTACCACTTCAGAGTTGGGTAGATTGTTTAATCAATCACCCCTCTAATCCTATTAATCTTATCTATCTCATCCACCAAACCAAACGCCTCCCGAGTCACTTAATTCAATATTATCACATAAACATTGTTCAATCTTAAACCTAATTTCTTCTTAAGTCACTTAATTCAATATTATCACTCATTTTATACATGACGGGACCCTCTATATATCTATTAAAAATACAATATTCATTAACTTTTTTATTAAAACTCGTGTCCAGCCAAAATAGTATACTCCCTTAGTCCATGAAAGAACTTCCTAGGAGGGAGTGACACGGGTTTTAAGAAAAAAGAAGTGTATTGAGAGTAGAGAAAAAGTTGTTGAGTGTATCGGGAGTGGTGAAAAGGTGTTATATTTAATATTTGGAGTTGTGAAAAAGTGAAAAGTAAGTAATTATAACTGGTGGGATATAGTCCAAAAATAGGTAGGAAGTTTTTATGTGGATATCCCAAAAAGAAAAGATAGGAAGTTCTTTCGTGGACGGATGTATATGTTAAAAAGATAATTGTGAAAGCTAATTGGATTAGTGAATCTAAATTAATTAATAAGTGTAATATCAAATTAAAGCAGTAGAAGTTGAAAAAAGTTATGATATATATAGTGGAACATGAAATGCAATACTAACTACGTTGATAACAAGGACAGGTGTTTGAGTTTTTATATTGGATTAACTAACTAACTATGATTAATTACTAGTAATTACAAAGCTCTGACGCCAAGCTCTAACATAGTTGCAGAAGGAGGACACGATGGGTGGACTGTATCTGTAGTAAGGAACAAGTCCAATAAAACAGAAGTAGGAAATGGCAGCTGATATGATGAGAGAACGATGTTTTGTTGGGTGATTTAGCATCCACATGGAAGTCGTAAAACTTGTGCAGAAATATAAGAACGAGAAAAAAAATCCGGTAAGGATAATCATCCACATAGATATTTTCCTCTCCGTCGGCATACAGAGCCCTATGATTGTGAACACTGACCAAAGAAAAGCAGTCATGTTAGCATCTACGAATTCTTTGTACTTCTCGGGATCGGTAGACGCCAGGATCGGTGTGCCGGCTTTGTGTGTTGCCGAGTCGTCCTGCCACACGCCCCCGGGAGGGTTGATCGCCGCCTGGAACGTCATGCCGGCGATCAGGGCCAGAATCCCCAACACCACCTCAATCGGCACCTTGTTCAAACAGGTATTTGAAAATTTTATTGTCGTTATGTTTTCGAGGATTTTTGTTATCTCAGATTGAATTGTGTCTTGGGGGCTCTGGAGGGAGATGTCCAAAGCTGTTTCTCGATTGGAATTCCTTGAACATTGATATTCTACTCCAGTGTTTTCTACCAAATACCGAACAATCTAAGATGATCAAACCGTCAGTAGTTTGAAGTATAAAGGTGAAGGGTCAAGTTAAACAGAGAATTATTTTATATTTTATTTTGAATAAATCTATATATTTTACAAACAAATTAATATAACTAAGGAACATATATATTTGGTAAAAAAAGAGAAAAACTCGCCATCAGCGGGATTCGAACCTGAGGCAAATTGTTGTTCATGCGGTACATTGATTTATTCATCAAATTTATACACCTGTTCATTTTTGTTTCACGAATTCTTTATTCTCTAAATATTTAGCATTCTCTGTTTAACCTATCTTTACTCATATTTAAAAACTAAAGGTTTAACCAAATACACATACCGAAATTTGGAAAAATTTAATACCTCACCCGTCCCCATAGAGGGATTTAAACGAATCGAAATTGATGATTTTTTAAACTAAACCAAGTTGAGAGAAATTTATTAATTTTATAGAGTTTATTAATTTACTAAAGATTGTTTAAAGTTGTTTAGTTGTGTAATCAAATAAATCATTTTTCCAAGTAAAAAGATAATACTAATATTATATCAATATTTGATTAAATAATCTTTGTTATTATAAAAATGTCTAAAACCTAAATTGAGTCAATTAATCAAGTGACAAAGTCGATATAGACAACTTACTAACCTCAACTTGTTTGTACCTAACAGCCAAATGCAATACTGTTTCTCCATAATCATCCTGCAAATGGACAAGCTCACGAAAATGGTTCACTAAAACCTGCAATACTCTAAGCTGACCATGTTTCACGCACAAATGCAAGACGGTCTGTCTGTGATCAACCTTCTCCGTTGCAGGCAAACGGTCGTGTCGAATGAACTCTTCCAAGATCTCAACATGCCCATTCATGGCGGCAATATGAACTGGATTCATGCCATGGCAGTCGCGCAGCCAGCACGTCTGAGGGGCGATTGCTAGCAATTTTGAGGCGATTTCGACTGTCCCTTTTGCTGCTGCGATGTGAAGAGACGACGATTTTTGGGAGTCCAAACTCCAGGCTAGATGTTGGTTGATCCTTAATATCTCTTCAACAATGGATGCTTGTCCGCTTCTTGTTGCTATGTGGAGAAGATTTCTTGAATCGGGAAATGAAACTACATCGAGAAGATATGGATCTTCTTGGAGTAGTTGTTGAAACGTTGTTGCATCACCTTGTGTTGCTGCATCGTAAAGCTTTTTTCTAATTACTTCTCGAACCATTGCTTGATTGTGAATATTAATTTCTTGATTATGGTTTTGATGGTGTTGAGGCAGTCAAGAATTCTGGAGATGTTTATATAAGACAATCTTTTTAAAGTGATCATGAATACAAGAGAAGTTTCTGCGTAACTTCCTACTTGTGACACTTGAGGTGAGTTTCATACTCACTTCCCTACTAATAATGAACTTCAAGTCTTTGTCGAAATGTTATTTTATTCATTCTCTATTGCATGCAGAAACTTATTTTCGAGACAATATATCAAAGAACCTGGCGATTTTACTTTGGGAAAATAATCTGATTGCAAAATATTAAATTTTGATGTTTGATTTAATTTTTATCTAATTGGAAAGTAATATGAATCCTGATTTAGTGAATAATGTGGAGATAAAAGTAGTGGACTGTGTGTGGTAGAATATGTAATACGTTGGTAGATTGAAGTTAATTTACTGTGGAATAATGTCTATAAATAGAATATGACTATTTTTTGTGGATACCAATATGACGTTTTTTTATGGACATAGAGAGTATTATTTTAAGCAATGCTTAATTTAATTCTTAGAACTATGAATTTTTATTATACTGTTTAGGTTATTCGTGACATTTTATTTTATTAGATGATGCAATTAAATTATGTTTTTGAAAATTTCGTAGCATATGCTACTAAATATTTCTACGTGAGATTTTCATTATCTATTAATGTGGTTTTTCTTTTAAGTCAACCTTACTTAATATTGTGGTTTTTTCTTTAACATTACCACAAAGTAGTGAGAAAATTAAGTAGAAATTAACTAGTCACCTTAATATGTGGTCCTTTCTTTAACACTTCGACGAAGTAGTGAGGAAATTAAGTAGAATTTCCCTTAAAAAAAATATAATAATAAATTAAGGGTGTGTTCTCTTTGATGGATAAACTTATCATGAGAAAATAAAGGATATCATATTATCCTTTTTGAAGTGAAAAAAAAATGAATAAAAAATTGTGAACTTCTCTTTTCTAGAAAATGAGAAAAAATAAAAAAGACATAAATTCTTATAATCCCTCATTTTCTAATGATAAATTTATCCATCACATCAAGTAGAACCTTATCATGCGAGGTCCTTATATATTGCCTGCAGAGTAGTTGGGCATGAATATAAAAATATGAGAAGGAGAAAGCAGAGAAAGAAAGAAAGAAAGGCATTACTAATTAGCCGTGAAGGCAGAAATCTACGATGCTGTATTGAAAAGGCATGTGGTTCAACAAGATCCATATCTTGTTGAAAGTGTTACATTTGAATGTTCAAGAAATGTTCCTACACATTAGCAACACTGTGGCCTGTGGGGATATGTTTTAAAAATGTAATAAAGGGTTAACCAAATATACCCAAAATTTTGCTCTTAGTTAGACTCGAATTTGGATTATATATACTGTCAATTGTGGTTTATGTAAGTTGAAGGGGTCCTACTGCACATATACTACTATTGGAGGACTAAGGTGCAAAAGGAGCTGAAAGTTATAAGTTTGTTATGACTAACAAACTCCTGCTGATCCACGCGTTTATTCCCTGCAGAATCAACGGTGAATATGTCTTCTTAGATGGTTTATATAGGCTTGTATGTAGTATCTCTCAGTTGATGTAAGTTTCACTTCTTGTTGGAGAGAGAGAGTTTTCTTTTCTTAGCAAGAAACAGAGAGAGTGATTGTTGCGTGAGTTAAGCGAAGTTGTGAGTGAACTCGAAGCTCGGCGTTGTAATCTCTTCTCCGGTGAAGTAATAAAAGTCAGATCATCTTCCTCCGTGGACGTAGGCCCTTGTGGCTGAACCACGTAACTGCTGCGTGTGATTTACTGTTTTCATTAGCATTGAAAATCAACAATTGGCGCCGTCTGCCGGGAATAGATCTCACGGCGGTTTAATCTCTGCGCGATTGACGGATTTATCGCAGCACACATCTTCACGCTTGCGATTGAAGCTGATTCAAAGAAGATGAATCCATCAAAGATCGAGATGGACAAATTCAATGGAAAGAACGATTACGCACTTTGGAAAATCAATATGCGTGCGATCTTGGTGCAACAAGGTCTTGCAGATGCAATTTCAGACAAGACCAAGAAGGAAGTAGAAGGTGCCAAGATGAGCAGGGAGGAATTGGATCAGAGAGCACACAGCATGATTATCTTATGCCTCAGTGATAAAGTTCTTCGCGAAGTAGCGAAGGAGAAGACGGCAGCTGATGTCTGGAGCAAATTGGAGGCGCTGTACATGATGAAATCTTTGGCGAATAGGTTGTATCTAAAGCAACGCCTCTATTCTCTTAAATTCACTGAGGATAAGAGCATCGAAGATCAGATGGAAGAATTTTCAAAATCCATAGACGATCTTGAGAGTATAGATACTCAAATTGCTGATGAAGACAAGGCGATTCTACTTCTCAATGCTTTGCCAAAAAGCTATGAGCATGTAAAGGATGCCATTGTATTCGGCAGGGAGGGAGCAATTTCCCTAGAAGAAGTTCAGACAGCCTTGAGAGCAAAAGAACTTCAAAAGATAAACGATGGGAAGCAGGAAGCATTCTCAGAAAGCTTGAACATCAAAAAGTTCAAAGGGAAAGGCAAGAAACCGACATATGATCAAAAGAAGAAGAAAGAGGGCAAGAGGAAGGAAGAAAGTGGGAAAGAAACCAGGAAGTGTTTTGAATGCCAAAAGTCCGGCCACATCAAGAAAAACTGTTTTATATGGAAAAGAAAACAGCAAGAATTGAAAGCTCAAGGTCAAAACAATGCTGACAACATACAAGAAAACTCTGATGCAGAAGTCTTGAATGTATCCCAAAAGAGCCCTCAAAACAACTGGATTATGGATTCTGCTTGCACTTTCCATATGTGCCCCAACAGAAACCTCTTCACAAAGCTGGAGATGGGAGATCAAGGATCGGTGTTGCTTGGCAACAATCAGGTATGTCAAGTTAAGGGAATAGGGAGCATAAGATTTAAAATGCATGATGACTCTTTCATTGTAATAACCAACATTAGATATATCCCTGATATCGAGAGAAACTTAATTTCACTTGGCATGTTGGAAAAGAAAGAGTGCAGTTGGGAATCCAATAATGGTGAGCTTCATGTTAAGAAGAATGGAAAGATCATCATGAAAGCTCACAGAAAACATAGCCTATATTATCTAGATGCTAAAGTTGTCACTGGTGAAAGTGAATCCAATGTTGAGAATAACATGATGAAATGGCATTCTAGATTAGGTCATATAGGTGAAAAAGGGCTTAAAGAACTGATAAAACAGGGAGTTATTTCATCCACTGATAGTAATAAATTGGATCACTGTGAAGCATGCATGTTAGGTAAAAGTACCAAACTACCTTACCCTAAAGGCAAACATACATCTGCATCTACTCTTGACTATGCCCACGCTGATTTGTGGGGCCCAGCTAACACTCCTACTTTAGGAGGAGCAAGATATTTCTTGTCTATTGTTGATGATTTTAGCAGGAAAGTCTGGGTGTTCCTACTAAAGCAAAAGTCAGATGCATTCACATGCTTCAAGGAGTGGTGTATTGAAGTGGAGAATCAAAAGAGGATGGCTCTGAGGTGCCTAAGAACCGACAATGGTTTGGAATTTTTGTCAAATGATTTTGACAAGTTCTGCAAGAAGAAGGGTATCAAAAGACACAAGAGTGTTCCTGCCAATTCACAACAAAATGGTGTTGTGGAGAGGATGAACAGGACATTGCTTGAGAGAATGAGGTGTATGCTAATAACCTCAGGAATGCCAGAGAAGTTCTGGGGTGAGGCTGTTTCTACAGCCACGTATTTGATCAATAGATCACCTTCTTCAGCCATCGATTTCAAAACACCAGAGGAAAGGTGGAGTGGGCATGCTGCAGACTACTCAAACTTGAGACCCTTTGGTTGCCAAGCTTTTGTGCACATTAAACAAAACAAGCTAGCTCCGAGGGCTCTAAGATGTGTTATGCTGGGATATCCAAATGGAGTAAAAGGTTTCAGGCTATGGTGCACTGAAAAGGGACAAAACAAGGTCATTGTGAGCAGGGATGTGGTGTTCAAAGAAGCCATTATGCCTTTCAATAAGGAGATGGCTCAGTTACTTGGAGAAAAGCAATCTTCTGAAAAAGATGAGATGATCAATTCAGAAGTTAAGGTGGAGCCTATGGGCAATAGTGATTGACAAACATGGTTTTCGTACCTCAATATCGCATGAATTGTTGTCATTTTCCCCCATGAATTGATTGCTAATATGTGTTTGTATCCCAATTTTGAGTTTTGTTGAGTTTTAATTCCTTGGTGTAGTTTTGGAGTGATTTCAGGGAAAATCAAGAATTAATTGGAGGATTTTGAAGACATGAGATCGAAGTACGTCTCGAGAGGAATCCGTGAGCGCAAACGGCGACCAAATCCGAGTCCGGATGAGGGAGAACGGAGCAAAACGAGCGGACTGTGCAAAACGCCCAGTACCCCGCGGTCACCACCCGCGGCCGCGGGGTAAGACCGCGGGTCAGCTGTTCCCGACTCAGGAGACACCCGCGGTCACCACCCGCGGCCGCGGGGCGGGACCGCGGGTCCCCTGAGCATCCCCCACGTTTGAAGGCCGCGGACGCGGGCCGTGACCGCGGGAAAAGGGCGGGGCTCCCCCAAATGGACCCCAAACGCGATTTTAGCCTCAAAACTCCATTTTTCTCTTTTTTTCCCCATTCATTCACCACACACACCCACTTCATCTTCCCCAACTCTCCAATCCCAAACCCTAGCCTCCATTCTCTACCATTTTTTCTCTCTTCCACACACAAAAACAACACCAAAATCAAATAAAGAAGGGGAAGACTTGGAAAGGAGCTCATCAAGACTACATGATTGAAGATCAAGATTATAGGATTTGTCTATGAATCTCTATCTCTCTATATCTTTATTTATGTTTTCTTATGACTTGAGATTTGCTTTTATTATGAATATGCTTGGCTAAAATCTCTTATCTTAGGGATTAGATTAGATGGATTTGTAATGGATTGATTTCTTTGTTCAATATATATCTTGATTGTGCTTATTGTTATCTTTTCAAGTCCTAGATTTATCTCTTGTATGATTGGTTGGCCACCTTTTGTGCATTTCTAATTTGTGATTTGAATCGGGAGAGGATAATTACAATAGATTAGGAGTTTGATACATATCATCTCAATAAACCGGGAGGTTGAGAGGTGGGTGAGGGCTTGTTGATCTTTTGTGCTCTTGGGAGTTATAGGTTAGAAATTGACCGGGGACGGCAATTATGACCCGTAATCTACTGTTTTAGTCGTCCGGGAGGGGTCTAAAACTAGTGGGGAGATCGCCCTAGATAAGTAGGCCATATCAAGATTTAAATTGATTTAGATTGAAGTTCATTACGATCTATCGAAATCTAGTCCCTAGGATAACTTTCATTCAAGTCATTCCCCAATTTATTCACTAAGTTTATGTTATTGTTATTTACTTTTCTTGCTTTATTTAGTTTTGTTTTAGTTATCAACACCTCTTGAACTTTGGTTGTCTAAATAGATTAAAAACAACTTATTAATAGTGTAAAGAAGTTTAAATTCACCAATCCTTGTGGAATACGACCTTGCTTCCCTTATATTGCAACTACACCGTATACTTGCGGCGTGGTGAAAATATTAGCGAACAGTGATCAAGGTGTTCAAGCCTCAGATAGCAGCTCAGATGGAGATGAAACTACACAGTCACTTGATGGGGAAAATGAACTGGAAAACTATCTTTTGGCTAGAGATAGAACTAGAAGGGAAGTCAGAGCTCCAAATCGTTTTGGACATGCTGATATGGTTGCTTATGCCTTCCACATAGCAGAAGATATTGAATATCAGGAACCCAAAACATTCAAAGAAGCTATGAGAAGCAAAGATAAGGACAGTTGGATTAAAGCCATGCAAGATGAGATTGATTCTCTTCTTAAAAACAATACTTGGGTTATTGTGGATAGGCCTAATCATCAAAAGCCAGTAGGATGCAAATGGATATTCAAAAGAAAATTTGAGATGATCAATGGAAATGAGCAAATAAGATTAAAGGCAAGGTTGGTAGCAAAGGGATATACTCAAAAGGGGGGAATTGATTTCAATGAAATATTCTCACCGGTTGTAAAACACTGCTCTATCAGGATATTATTGTCACTTGTAGCTCAGCAAGATATGATTCTGGAATAATTGGATGTAAAGACTGCATTCCTAAATGGCTACTTGAATGAGACAATTTACATGGAGCAGCCTAAGGGTTTTCAAATTCCTGGACAGGAATCAAAGGTGTGCATGCTGAAAAGATCTCTATATGGTCTCAAACAAAGCTCGAGACAATGGTATATGAGGTTTGATGAGTTTATGTTGAGTTCTGGTTTTAGAAGATCCATGCATGACAGCTGTGTTTACTTCAAAGGAGATAAGAAGAAACCAACACTATACTTGCTACTCTACGTGGATGATATGCTCATTGTTAGTAAGAGCAAGATGGAGATTCACTCACTAAAGGAGCAAATTAAATGAAATCTGTTTTTGAAATGAAAGAGCTAGGTCCAGCAAGAAGAATCCTTGGGATGGATATTATAAGGGATGTAGAGAAAGGAAGATTGTATCTCTTGCAACAAGATTATGCCCTAAAGGTGATCAAGAAATTCCAGATGCATGAAGCAAAGAATCTGTCAATTCCTTTATCACAAGGGGTAAAACTATTTGATAGTCAATGCCCACAAACTGATAAAGAGAAAAAGGACACGATGGCTGTTCCTTATTCAAATTCAGTTGGTACAATAATGTACATGATGATTTGCACTAGGCCTGATCTTGCCTATGCAATAAGCATCCTGAGCAGATTCATGTCAAAGCCAGGCAGACCACACTGGGAAGCTTTGAAGGGTGTGTTCAGATACATAAAGGGCTCAAATGAGTGTGGATTGATGTTTGAAAAAGTGAAAGACTTCAAAGGAAATGCTATGTCAGGATATGTAGATGCTGACTATGCATCTAATGTGGATTGCAGAAGATCTCAAACAGGATATATATTCACATTATTCAACACTGCTATCAGCTGGAAGTCTATGCTTCAGTCTGTTGTTGCCTTATCCACAACAGAGGCAGAGTTTATGGCTATGACAGAGGCTGTGAAGGAAGGTATATGGCTAAGAGGCATGCTTAGTGAGTTTGGCATTTTTCAGAAAAATGTTGAGATTTTTTGTGACAATCAAAGTGCCTTACATCTAGCAAAACATCAAGTGTTTCATGAGAGATCGAAACACATTGATGTAAGATATCATTTTGTAAGGGATCTTGTTAACAAAGGAGTGATACAAGTGGTGAAGATTGGAACAGAGGATAACGCAGCTGATGCACTTACAAAGGCATTACCCCGGGTCAAATTCAAGTATTGTTTTGATCTGGTTAATGTTCATTAGCAGGTGGAGTTTGAGGAAGATTTTTTGACTGCTTACATAAATCAAGGTGGAGATTGTCAATTGTGGTTTATGTAAGTTGAAGGGGTCCTACTGCACATATACTACTATTGGAGGACTAAAGTGCAAAAGGAGCTGAAAGTTATAAGTTTGTTATGACTAACAAACTCCTGCTGATCCACGCGTTTATTCCCTGCAGAATCAACGGTGAATATGTCTTCTTAGATGGTTTATATAGGCTTGTATGTAGTATCTCTCAGTTGATGTAAGTTTCACTTCTTGTTGGAGAGAGAGAGTTTTCTTTTCTTAGCAAGAAACAGAGAGAGTGATTGTTGCGTGAGTTAAGCGAAGTTGTGAGTGAACTCGAAGCTCGGCGTTGTAATCTCTTCTCCGGTGAAGTAATAAAAGTCAGATCATCTTCCTCCGTGGACGTAGGCCCTTGTGGCTGAACCACGTAACTGCTGCGTGTGATTTACTGTTTTCATTAGCATTGAAAATCAACATATACTTCCGATATTTATATATGTGCAGTTAATCCTAAAAACATCACCAATTTCAATACTTTAGACACTTTTTACTCAATGTTTCAATAATAATCTAACTTTTTGGTTGCTAACAAAACTAGATAGATTTTAAAATTTATTGTGGCCACTGTCTTGGACAAAAATAGATCAGTTTTTTACAGGCTTCTAAAATTAGGTCAATTATTTTAAATTTCAGTATTTTTGACCACATTAAGCTCCATTCAATTCGGCATCTATTGGACACATTTTGAGTCATATTTGGATCCAAATACGGCCCAAAATAGCTCAATTAGACTCAAATGTAGCTCACGGACACCAAAATTTAAAATAATTAATCTATTTTAATTGAACATTGCATTTAATTCCCGCAACTAATCGATCTGCAAACAATTAATGCTTTGGAAAATTGAACATTGCCGTGTTGAAAAATTGGGAGGTTGATTTAATTCTGGAGACCAATTGACATCGTTGCTTACGTATTAAGCAAGATTCTAGTTTATCAAGTCAATAAACACACGAACTTGGGCTAAAAAAAATAAGTCTCTAAACAGAAGTTTAAATTCAAAAATTACAAACAAGTTCGATGCTGCTGCCTATGAATTAAATTGCAAGTATCAGTCAAGATCTGATCGTTTTTGATTCATTATTATAATCAAATAATTATAAAGAATAATCTTTATTATAATATCTGCATTCTTCGTAATTCAATCTCCTACGTGGTTTTATTAGAAATTTTCATGTTTACTACTAGTATTTATTTGCAATTCTACATCGATTTGTAAAACTTTCAACATGGAAATCTCAAATTAAACATAGAAATTTCTCATAAATGATAATATTTTCTTTATTTCTTTTTTTCCTTTTCTTTTTATTCTCATTTTTGTTCTTCTTTTTCTAAAAAATATGCATTTTAATTGATAATAAAATATTCAATATATATATATATATATAGTAAATTAAAGATCGTTACAAGAGCTTCTATCTTTATAGTTTATATATAATATGTAAATAATTTTACTAGATCTGATATAATATGTAAATAATAGATCTGAAATAAGAATGTTACTTAAGATAGAAGTTTCAAAATAAAATATTTCTCTCTCTTACTTAATTTACACAATATTGTTTTTATTGCATTCGAAAATATTTTATTTACATGTAATTATTTAATCTATTGAATTTTAGAACTTGGTGAAAGTAAAATCAAGATAATTATTCAAAAAATAATCTAGGATTTAGTATTATAACTTTCTTTAAATGTATGCTATAACTTTTCTATTTCAACAATATTAACAATCTTAACCTTAAATTTAAAATAGGAAAACGATTATAGTATGTGATATTTTTATAACTTGATACTCAAGCGTTTTAATTTGCACTTCTATTATTCTACGTTCCTTTCTCATATAGTATATTGGGTGGATGAAGCTCATAATTATCTTTAATAAGTAAGTAGAATTTAATTTGTAGGGCTTCCTATTATATTGTTTAGATTAATCATGACATTATATTATGCTGGATGATCGATGCAATTAAATTATGTTTTTAAAAATTTCGTAGCACTTAAGTTAGTCAATATTTCTACATGAGATTTTCATTATTTATTAATGTTTTGCTATTTATAGTTTATTTAATTAAATTCAACTAATTAAATAGTTTTTTTAATTTAATTTGATCAAATTGGTTATTGCAATAACATAATTGTATAAAATATATACCAATGAAATACAATTTGGAAACATGACCTCGACGTGGGGTGTAAATTCCTAGAAAATGAGGATAAATGAATTATCTAACTTTAAAAAATGTAATTATTATTTATCACACAATTGTGTACGTGTAAAAATAAATTAATTTTCAATTACATTTTCTTTCCAATTACTTAAATTTTATCTGGTCTTGTGCCTAAATTTTTGCATTACCGGATGATCAAGGCCACCAAAAATTACTTGGATATTTTTACCAATTAAATCTCCAATATTTACAAATAAAATATATTTATTTATATAATATTTCAAGAAAAATCGTATTTACACCACAAAATCTGTGATAGAAAAAATCAAAACCGATTATAGGCATTAGGTTTGTCGAAATCGAAATAGGTCGACCTATACGACATTTAAATAAATGTCTATTATTATTATTATTTAGTTATTTATTTACTTACATATATTCTTTCCTTTTTACGCTTTTCATTTTTGATATATTTTGTTCGCTTTACTATTACTGGATGGTATAGTATCACAAAATTTCTAAAGTTTTTTTTTCAAAATTAATACTAATATCTCTTCATTCGTTCAAGCACTGTCTTTTTAAAATCATAATTAATTTACTACATTACATTTAATTTGATTGCTGAAGTCTATAATAGAATAAAATCATAATTAATATTCAACTATAATAAAATTTGTATTATTATTAAATTCAAAGTAAATTTGTAGAAATTACAAGCTATAAGTCCAGTTGTTGTTGTATCCCTCCTGTTGGGAACTTTGCTACAAAATAAAATGGTTCCTATAAAACATCATTTGGAGTATCGAAGGCTCACCTTCGCTGCAATCTTCTTTGTTGGGATAACACAAGCAACACTTGGCATTCTTATTAGCGGGTCTCATTGAAGCGCTCCCCTAATTTCCACTAATTATATGTGAAGACTAAAAAGGACTATATGTGATAATTTCCACTATTTATAAAGGGGTTCTCTACAAATTATAATTTTATTAAAATTGATGATGTTTTTGAATTAGGCTATGTTCGAGACATGAGAAATTTATTAATTTATAGAGTTTATTAATTTATTGAGTATTATTTTAAAGAGGTTTTATTATAGTTGTAGAATTATATAAACCAAATTGCTAATTAAAAAAAATCAAATAATATATATATTTATTGATTTTTATCAAATAAATAACATTAATTACAACTGAACAAAAGGTCTTTTTGCTAATTATATTGGTGGTACAGACAATTGAATGCTGCACAGAAAAGTCTACATAAAACAACTGTAACTTGTTTTATTGATTTCAAGTTTCAATAATGCTGCACTTAACTTTTTTTTGACTTGGGGGAGTTGGAGGGGGGAGCAGTGAGGTTCGAACCCGATACCTCACTGTTCACAGACAGGAGGTTGCACCGCTTGGTATCCCCTTAGGGACAGTGCTGCACTTAACTTGTTCATATATATCTGCTATAAAAAGTTTCAAATCTCAATTGTGGAATCATAATATATACTACCAGATTGGTTGCCTTCTTTCACCTCTGAAATATTATCTCATATATTTTCAATCACACATTCACACTTCCCATAAATATATACATT
Source organism: Salvia miltiorrhiza (assembly GCF_028751815.1). NCBI lineage: Eukaryota > Viridiplantae > Streptophyta > Magnoliopsida > Lamiales > Lamiaceae > Salvia > Salvia miltiorrhiza. Next base: position 57,966,143 of record NC_080393.1, read on the forward strand.
ATTCAAAGAGTTAACCATGGCGGCTTATGGAGCTCTGGTTTCTCTTATGCATATCATAGATCGGCTTGAAAATCATCCTTCCCCTCCAATTTCTCTCGACAATCAGCAAGTTGAATCTCTTACTGAAATTGTTACCTTCTTGCAAGATTTTCTTGATGCTTATATTTCCCCAGTTGTGGATGACCATATTGAAGCAGATCCATTGGAGCGTCGCATTGCTGATGCAGTTTATGCAGTTGAGGATGTCATCGAATCCCAAATTGTGCTTCAAATTGAAAACCAATCCACAATTATTGGAAGAAGTCCAGTTGATAACCGATCCACAATTCGTAGGAAGATGTCCAGTTTTATCATCTTGTTTCTAGATCTGTGTAAATGGGCAACTATTGTGAAGTGGGAAGATGTAAATGCAGCTGACGACTTCGTGGGAAGATGTCCAGTTGATAGAAATGAATTCTATCTCGATCTGCAACAAGTGATAGAAGAAATGAATTTGATCAAGAAGGAAGCCATGGAGTTTTCAGCAGCAGCACAATTGCAGACAAAGGTCACCTCAACTCATGGTGGCTCCTCTTCCACTGTGAAGGAAATCGTGATGGTGGGCTTCAAGGAGGTGTTAGTTGAAGTGCTGGATAAGCTCACCGGAGGTAAACTCAGTCGCCAAATCATCTCAATTATGGGTATGGGCGGCATTGGTAAGACCACTCTTGTCCGACATCTATTTGAACATGCGCATGTTAAACATCGTTTTGATATTTGCGCTTGGACTACAATTTCTCAAACTTATAATGTGAAAGAAACACTTAGAGAAGTTCTTTTCCAAGCAAGTGGAAATTCAGGTAGTGATCTGAGTGAGGGCGAATTGGGATTAAAACTATACCAGTATTTATCGGGCATGAGGTATCTCATAATTATGGATGATATGTGGAGTGTAGAGGTGTGGGATAAGATCAAGTTTTTCTTTCCTGATTGCAATGATGGGAGTCGAATAATTGTAACAACAAGGATGTCAAACTTGACTTCACAGTTGGGTGAGTCTTATGGTGTTGGTATGAAATTTCTAGATGAGGCTAGTAGTTGGGATTTGTTCACCCAGACTGTGTTTGGGGGCGAATGTTTCCCTCATGAATTGGAGGATATTGGAAAGAATATTGTAGCAAATTGTAAAGGGCTTCCTTTATCAATTGCTACAATTGGAGGTCTTTTGGCAAAATCTGAGCGCACTAGAGAATATTGGATGCATATAGAGCAAAATTTAAATTCAATTGTCATTACGAATAATGATGAATTTTGCTTGAAAATTTTGCGATTGAGCTATACCTATCTGCCCAACTATTTGAAGCCATGTTTTTTGTATATGGGTGTTTTTGAGGAAGATCGTTCAATTCGTGCCTCAGCTTTGATGAAGCTATGGGTTTCAGAAGGATTTTTAAAACCCGTGAGTGGAAAATGTTTGGAAACAATAGCAAAAGAGTACTTGAAGGAGTTGGTAGATAGAAATCTGATTTTAGTTGATAAGTTGGGGTTTAGTGGAAATGTAAAGTTTTGTAAGATTCATGATTTGTTGAGGGACGTGTGCTTGAAAGAAGTTGAAAAGGACAGGTTTTATCGTATCATAGGAAAGCCTCCTTCAGTCATACATAACGAACGTCGGGTTGTTTTTAAAAAATCTGGAAGTTGGGTAATAGGTGAAGTCTCGAGATCTTGGTCACATGCTCGTTCGATAATATGTGATGGCGAGGGGAGAAACTTTGAAAGGCCTCACAATCTTAGATTGTTGAGAACATTCAAATCATGTGCTAGAGATACAGCTGGAGTTTTTTCAAAAGAGGATACTGAGGGACATGGTTTTAATTTCCTAGACAATGTTTTTCAACTGGTGAACTCACGGCTCCTTGCTGTTAGACTTCATCAGGAGTCCAAATTCCCTTCTTCAATCAAATTGCTTTGGAATCTACATACGTTAATAGTTTATTGTTGGCATGAAGTTATTGCACCGATTGAGATTTGGAAATTGCATCAACTTAGGCATCTCAAGTTTAGGTTAGCAGGATTGATTCTACCAGATCCTCCGAGTGAGATGGTTATCATGGAGAATCTACAAACGCTCAGAGGAGCAAAGAATTTGTATTTGAATGAGGATGTGGTTAAAAGAATCCCCAATGTGAAGAAACTGCATCTAATTTACAGATCCGAAGAAATGAAGAGTTTGAGAAAATTGAAACAAATGGAGAGAGCAAACTGTTTGAGCTATCTTGAGTGTCTGAGTAAATTGGAAAACTTGTGCTGCATATTTAGAGATGGATGTGATGATGAGTATTTGCAGAGGATTAGTTTCCCACACTCCCTCAAGAAGTTGAAGTTAACTCTCTCTACTGGTCATCTGGAGTTGGTAGAGATGTTGGAAAAGATAGGGACATTGCCCCTTCTTCAGAAGATAGTATTACATCATGGTAGATTCAAAACAGGCAAGTGGGACACTATTGAGGGCCAATTCCGGAGCCTCAAGCTACTACAGTTGAACTCGTGTCGTGGTCTAGAAAATTGGATGACGGCAGAGAGCTCCCACTTTCCACTTCTCCAGGAGCTTCATCTTCAAGGTTTGCGACAATTGGAGGAGATCCCTTCCGAAGTTGGAGAGATAGCAACGCTGAAATCAATTACTTTGGAAGATTGCAGTGAATCAGCGGTAGAGTCAGCTAAAAAGATAGTAGAAGAACAAGAGGATATATATGGAGATCAACTAGACCTTCATGTTCGAACTATACTTCGTTACAGAGACGAAAGACTGCAGAGCTTGGCCAATCCCAACTTTGAAGTTACAGTAAGAGGTTATTAGAATCATCCAAGATTTCTAGTTACAAGTTCAGTTGTTTCGTAAGCTTATAAAACTTTGAGCTTCTGTTACTTCATTCATTACTATAAGCTAGCTCCACAAGTCTTTCTATTGTTCCTTTTGTTCTAATACATAAATGTTTTATCAATTGATGTTTTCTAATTCCAGTTTCTTTAATAACCTTAATTTTTGCTTTTGTAGGAATAACCTTATTAGAGAAACACTTAGAGAAGTTCTTTTTCAAGCAAGTGGGGATTCAGGTAGTGATGATCTGAGTGAGGGAGAATTGGGATTAAAACTACACTAGTATTTATGGGGTAGAAGGTATCTAATAATCATGGATGATATGTGGAGTATAGAGGTGTGGAACAAGATCAGATTTTCCTTTCCTGATTGCAAAAATGGGAGTCGAATAATTGTAACAACTAGGCAGTCAAACTTGAATTTGCAGTTGGATGAGTATTATGACATTAGTATGAAATTTCTAGATGAGGCTAGTAGTTGGGATTTGTTTTGCAAGACTGTGTTTGGGGAAGAAAGTTTTCCTCATGAGTTGGAGGATATTGGAAAGAATATTGTAGCAAATTGTAAAGGGCTCCCTTTATCAATTGCTACGATTGGAGGTCTTTTGGCAAAATCTAAGTGCACTAGGGAATATTGGACGCATATAAAGCAAAATTTGAATTCAATTATTATTACGAATAATGATGAATTTTGCTTGAAAATATTGCGAATGAGCTATACCTATCTGCCCAACTATTTGACGCCATGTTTTTTGTACATGGGTGTTTTTGAGGAAGATCGCAAAATTTGTGCCTCAATGTTGAATAAGCTATGAGTAAAGATAATATTAAAAAAGAATGAAAAAATAAAAAAAATTAAAAAAGTGTTGAAAATAATAAATTAAACAAAAAAATAAAGGAGCTAACAAAAAAAAGCAAAAACGAAAAAGACAAAAAAGTTAAAATTAAAAAAAAGGAAAAAAAACTGAAAATAAGCAAAAAGGAAGAAGAAACAAAAAAACAAAAAAACAAATAAAAGGAACGAAAAAAGAAGCAAAATTAAAAAGGAAAAAAAGAAGCAAAATTAAAAAGAACAAAAAAAGAAGCAAAATGAAAAAAAAAAAAAAGTGGAGAAGAAAGGGTTTGAACCCTGAACCTTTGAGAGGAAAGGGGCGTGCTTCAGCCAACTACACCACACGACATTTTCGCTTTATTTAGCGAAATATAGAATATAAATCATCAAAGCTGTAGTATAAATGTGCACCACCGCATACTATATGGTGGTCGCACGCAAGACTAGCTCAGTAAATAAAAGCAAACATAATTAATAATCGAATGAAACAAAAAAAAAAAAAAAAACTGTCACCGAAAATTCAAACTGAAATCAAACGCTAATCCACTATCTCCAATCAAAATCAATCTAACAAATAATAACAAAAGTCAAGGCATTATAAAGGTAAACACCTAATCTAAGCCACAATGCGCATGGGCCAAAAATAAATCAATTAAAGCCCATTTATCCCAAGTTAAAATCATGGCAGACACTTATTAGGATTAGTAATTAAATTCATGCATCTTTTGGATCTTCACGTGAATTTGCATCAAAATCCCTTCACCTTTTATCTCCTTTCCCTCGACTCCATCAATAGCAATTTCTTTAATTTCTGCACAAAAAAAAAATCACCAAATTATATATATTAAATTTAATTAAAGCACGAAATAATTCAAGAATATGAACAAGTAAAATACATACATAGACACCAACTTGATGTATGAAATATTTTGAATGCTTGCAAAAGAAATAGTTGACAAACAAGTGGGAATTACAAGGGAACGGTCTCTTTCATGTGGTGCACATATTAAGATATATTTATTTATTTTTAAAATTTTAAATTATATAAAACTATTAAAATATCATTATCTATGAGTTAGATTAATTTGTAACAAAAAATTATATTAATTTAAATATTAGTATTTGATTTTAAAAAGTGTATAATGACAATATTATCAACTTAATGAGTATATATAATATTAAACTTAATTAGTATTGTATACTAATAATAATTAAATTTATATTTTAATATAACTATTAGCCCACTAAAGTATGACATCAACATCTCATATAAAATGAAAATTTGTTTCTATTTTGCAATCATAAAATATAAGCTTTTTTCTTCCAAACTTCCAAGGCTTTCTCCTGCAACTCTCAATTTTGCATTTATAAAAATCTTCGAAATTTCCATCAAAATTACTTATCTTCTGTTTTCTTCCATCCGCCTCCATCCATATTAGACTCTTCAATTCTTGCACCAAAGATTACTTAATTGTATTTATTAAATTTTATTGAAGTATAAAATAATCCAAGAATTAATATTAACAATTAAAATACATCAACGTCCTGGCCGGCCATGAGATATTAATTAAACATTGCTTTACCCGATTAGTAAGAAATTAGTTAGAATTTTGTTTTGAGTTACCATTTCTTTAATGTGAGGTCCTTTTCTGAACAATGCGATCAAGTAGTGAGGAAATTAGGTAGAAACGTATTTGGGTCAACCTTGTCATGCGAGATCCTTTTTTAAACGTAGTTGGCTCTGTGTGTGTGTGAATATAAGAATAAGAAAAAGAAAAAGAGAAAGCAGAGAAAGAAATAAAGAAAAGAATGGCTGCAGAAGAAGTAGAAAAGAAACTCTATGATGCTGTATCAAAAGGGGATGTAACAAAATTTCGAGAACTAGTTGAACAAGATCCATATCTTGTTGATGAAGCATCATTTTCATGTTCAAGAAATGTTCTACACATAGCAACGATGCGGGGACAGACAGCCATCGTGGAAGAGGTGCTGAAGATGAATCCGTCGCTTGCTCGGATTTTAGACTCCCAACAATCATCGCCTCTGCACATTGCAGCAGCGCAAGGGCACGTCGAGATCTCGAGAAAATTGTTATCCGTAGCCCCGGTGACTCGCTGGTGGCGAGACTGTCATGACATGAACCCGGTTCATGTCGCGGCCATAAATGGGCATGTTGAGATGTTGGGACATCTCCTTGAAGAGAGTCCTTTGCCTGCTATGGAGAGGGTGGGTCGCGGACAGACTGTGTTGCACTTGTGCGTCAAGCACGGCCAGCTTACGACGTTGCAGGTTTTGGGGGGCAAGTTGTGGGAGCTTATGGATGAAGTCGATGAGGATGGGGAGACCCTATTGCATTTGGCTGTTAGGTCCAATCAACTTGAGGTAACCACCATACTTAATTTGATCAATTAGTCATATTGTACCACAATTTTGTATATGTCACTTTACTACTGTTTTTATGAAATAATTTTGAATTTTATCAACATACAACTCCCCCTGTCCCATTAAAGATGGCTTGTTTTTCATTTTGGGTTGTCCTACTAAAGATGACTCGCTCATTCCATAAAAAAACAATATTTAACTCTTGAAAATGTGTGAGTCCTATACCATGTTTATTCAATTTACACCTTATCCTTAATCTCCGAACCGAAAAGAACTGAGTCGTCTTTAATGAGACAAATGGAGTATTAACTAATAAAAGTGTAATGTAATGATAAAATATAATCAAATACGAACGAAAATTACAGAAAGATCACACTTATCGTGAACGGGCATAGGTTAGATTGAAATTGATGAGGAGTAAATTAGATGGGCATTAGGATTAGTTCTTATATATCCAACTGTTGTGACTTGTACATGTCTTGCAATATCCAATTGATGAAGGTATGTATATTAATAGAGTATATATATAAATCTCAGATTCTCCAATACTTGGGGGAAAGCAACAAAATACGAAGGAGAAAGCGGAATTACGTGGGTAAAACAGCGCTGCAAATCTTGAATCAGAGCCCTCCAGCTACAATTGCTAGCTATTCAGAAATGAGGAGAATCTTAAAAACTTTGTTACCACCATCATCGATCAAAATCCTGCCCAAGATCAACGACGCCGCCATGGTGGTGGTGGTCCTGATAGCAACAATGGCGTTCCAGAACACCGTCAACCCACCCGGCGGCGTGTGGCAGGACAACGCATCCTCACACGAGGCTGGCAATGCTGTGATAGCATACACTCATCCCTACATCTACAAACATATGCTACGTTCAAACACCGTAGCATTTGTTTCATCTCTCGTCACAATCTTCCTCATCACCACCGGATTGCCATCCATTAGCGTCACCTTCTTGATGACCACCTTGTGTGCTATGTTGGCGTCGATACTGGCTATTGCAGTGAGTTACGGAGCTTCGATACTGGCGATCACCCCCAACGCGGACACGGAATCACCCGGCGCCGGCGTTGTTGTTGGGATTGTAGTTTCTCTTTCCCTTTCCATCCTCGTACTCATGTTCTTGTTTGTTCGAATAACACGGTGGTACTTCATGTGGATGAGAAGAACACGGCATCAGGAAGATCTTACAACTGACCCTCTACCCTTACGCCTCCTCTACTGGATTTTTCAACGTTTAAGACGAAGGGATGTTTCAGAGAACAATGTTAACCGTTGAGGAGGCGTTTAGTTTGAAAGACATGATTGATAAAATAACTCACTCTAATCAAGTGTTTGGTTTGTATGATTGGGCCCGTGATTGATAACTCACCTGTATCCAATCATTCAAATGAGTGATTATTTACCACTTTAAAATTGGCTAGATTAATTATTTAATCGCCCCTCTAATCCTATGAATCTTATCTATTTCATCCACCAAACCAGACGCCTCTCGAGTGATCTATATCTTTTTTATTTTTGAATGAGATGAAAATATAATTACATAAACATTGTTCAATTTTAAATCTAATTTGCTCGAATAACAGGCATCATGAGGAAGAGAAGAACACGGCATCACGAAGATCTTACAACTGTGTCCCTCTATCCTTACGCCTCCTCTACTGGATTTTTCGACATTTAAGACGAAGGGATGTTGCGTCATCTCCCACGCTCTCTTCGTTAACTCCTTGATGAACAACTCACACGCCTTGGAGAAGACGATGGGGGCCTCGTATGAATTAAATGGAGGAAAAATTCCAGAATTCCGACGAGTTTGACAACCAGGGGCACCACTAAAAAATCATATTCCAAATCACCGCAAATCCCAATCCACGAAAAATCCAAGGAAATTCTAGCGATTCCTCGCAGTTCACTGCGTCTCCCAGAAATTCTCCAAATCAGATCCAAAACTGCTATCTTCTTCCACAAAATTGGAAATTAAAAGTTCATATCCACAACTGCTATCATCGTCGTAGCAAAATCCGTGTGATTTACACGCACTAGTTAATAATTCTTTTTCGCCTAGATTAATTCTAAGTTCAATTTTTAATTAAGTTTTTAATTACAAGTTCTAGTTTAATAATCAAAGTTTACTGCTTTCTTTACTGTTTTCCTTGTGACATAATTAAAAGCCCTTAAAGATCTTCCTTGAGAGATGACACTGGGTCAACTTACCATCTCTAGGATGTCCTTGTTCTATTGCAAGTCAATCTAGCGTAGTGTTTAGGTTGAGTCAATATTTATTCTGCAAAATTTACTGAACATATCAACATTTGTATATAGATACATATCTATATATATATATCTATTTTTTTAATATAAATCATCTGGTTACCTTTTTTTGATTCAGTTGCATTTTTCGGCTGATTTAACTTCTTTCTTTTTTTCTCTAATAGAAAATTTTCTGCTAAAGAGACTTCTTTCTTCTTTCAGTTTCTTTGGTCTTCGACATCAAGAGACTTCATTATCTGTAACCTTCAGTCTAGCTAGAAGATTAAACTCTAACAGTTGAGTTTAAACAAGAGTTCTAGTCTAGAGAAAGTAAAGCTAGGGGTTTGAGGATCATCAAAATTGGGATAAAATATTTCTTCTATTTTCCAACATTCAATTTTATACAAATGTGAAACCATTTTAGATTTGTTAGGTACATCACTAAAGACATTTCCTATTTACGATTGATAATGTATGATTGAGTTTTTGTTATTTTAGTTATCAGGATTTTCTTCAATAATTATCTCTTTGGATTAAATATGTATAAATCAATTAAATAAGCTAGCTTATATTATAAAAATTATAAAGGAATATTCCAAAATTACAGTTCATTTAATTAACATTAGATCTTGATCAGCTTATACTATATATCTTTTACTTGCTAATCTTTAATATTAAATTATATGCTAATGCAAAGCAGTCTTTATTCTTTAACAAAACAATTGATTAATGTGCGGTACAGATAGATACAACAAGAACCACCTAATAAGCATTTGGTCCATAGAAATTTGCCCCTCTCTCCGTCATTTTCCTTTTGTTTTTCTTTTCTTGACAAACCTATAGAATAGAATCGACTTTTGTTTGATAGTGCATAGAAGTCAATATAAATTATGCAATATAATAATAATATATGGTTGTTACAGTATAATGCATACAATAACTTATTATTTATGTGTTATGCAATATAAAGTATAATATATGGTTGTTACAGAAAACATAGCTCGAGTAACAGTACTATGATGAATATAATAATATATTATGCAATATAATAATAATATATGGTTGTTACAGTATAATGCATACAATAATTTAATAGTATAAAGTATAATATATGGTTGTTACAGAAAATATAGCTCGAGTAACAGTACTATGATGAATATAATAATATATTATGCAATATAAACAATATTGCAAACTTCTCAGGATTTTTTTAATGGATGCAACTTTCCTATTGGACCGTGTAGCTCCTGCCTCCTTCTTTCTCCTCTTCGTGCCCGGCCCGCCAAATCTCGCCGCATTATTGGAGATCGTAATGATGATCAAGTTGAAGTTGATTTGACAATAAATTCATATTTTAACAAGTTACCATAATATTCATAATTATCATATTATTTTGAGTTTAAAATTATTTCAGGCTATTATCTTAGAGCGATTTGCAAAAATATGCCATTATTTTTCGAACTTGCAAAAATAGGCCAATTATTTTAGTTTTTTGTATTTTTAGGGCACATGTGTACCAAATCAGGCTATTTTGGTTAGATTAAAAATGAAGCATATATATCCGGATTCCATTGATCCGGTCGTGTAATGTTAAAGTCAACCTTAATAGTGAGTCATTTTTTAAACATTTCCAGTCTGTCTTAACAAGGCTCGTCTAGTGTGTGTGTGTGTCAATATACGTATATAATTATATATATATATATGTGTGTGTGTGAGAGTTCACAAAATCACAAGCTTGTGTGGAAATTAAAAAAGGCATTAGTTGAATAGGAAATCAAGAATGGCTGGAGAATCAGCGGAAAAGAAACTGTATGATGCTGCAACAATTGGGGATGTAGCAACGTTCCAACAACTGCTCCAAGAAAACCCACATCTTCTTGATGTAGTTTCATTTCCATGTCTCAGAAATGTATTACACATAGCAATAAAGCAGGGACAAGAAAGCATCATGGAAGAGGTGTTGCAGATCAACCAAGAGCTAGCTCGAGATCTGGACTCCAAGAATTCTTCATCTCTTCACCTTGCAGCTGCGAAAGGGAACGTCGGAATTGCCAAAAGATTGTTACCAATAGCCCCAGAGATGTGCTGGTGGAGAGACTGCCATGATATGAACCCAATTCATGTTGCAGCCATGAAAGGGCATGATGAGGTGTTGAAGGAGCTGCTTCAAATGGATTTATTTCCTGCTATGGAGAGACTGCATCGCGGCCAGACCGCGCTGCACTTTTGCGTGAAACATCGTCAGCTTACCACATTGAAGGTTTTGGTGGAGAAGTTGGGAGACCTTGTGAATGCAAAGGATGATGATGGGGAGACGCTCTTGCATTTGGCTGTGAGGTCCAATCAAGATGAGGTAATTAACATCCAACTCTTTTTGTTTGTGTTCGTCATTTGATCAATATTATAATTAGGGTTGTCGATCGGTTCGGGTTCGGTTATCCATACCCGAATTTTCGGTTACCCGAACCCGAAATTGCCATATTTCACTAACCGTTCCCGAACCGTTTTAGGTGTTCGGTTACCCAATAACCGCTTCGGTTACCCGATTCGGTTATTTGGGTATCCGAAATCTATATAATATATAAAAGAGAGTTTTCTCCCTCCATTTTCTCTCTCTCTTCTCCGCCCATCAATTTTTTATATCTTTTTTTTATATATAATTTTAATTATTTTCTAAATATCGCCAAATTTGATTTATGAAGATATATTCAATATGCATATTAAGTTTAAGTTTGTAACAAGATCTTTAATATAGTATAAAAATCATCAAAAATGAATAGAAAATGAATATGTTATTAAAATTTTAAAATAATTTATTTTCTTTCCCTTCCTTAAAATTTTACAATTTTTTTTATTTATGTTTTTCTATAAAAATATTTATTTATTTATTATTATGTGGAATAATCTATAATAATAATGTGTATATTAATTTTCATTATCAAATAATTTAAAATTATTTAGTAACTATAATTATCATTACATTTTATACATAGTTGAAAATTATATTTTTAAATTTGGGATTTTATTGAGCAATTGATATTTTATGTTTAAATCATATTTTGCATTTATTTATATTTTGATTCTGTTTAATATTTATGTTCATTTATTTAAAATATTATTTAATTTTAATTTCGCCGTGCATAGCAGGGATGGTCGTACTAGTACCCATTTAAAAAATTAAAATTCAAATAATTTGCTAGATAGAGGATTTGAACCTTAGTCTCTAAAAAATACACAAAGCAACTTATCCACTAGATTAAAGCTTATTCTTAAATTTTAAACATACCATAATTTTATTTTAGCTAAGACTAAATAAAAAATAAATAAATTAATGAATTAATAATTAAAATATATATAATATATATATTAAATAATTTATTAAATAATTTTCGGTTATTTCGGTTAACCCGTTTCGGTTATTGGGTTAACCGATATCCGAAATTTTTCTAAAAATGATACTCGAAACCGAACCGATACCCAAAAAATTTGGTTATTGGATACCCAAACCCGGAAATTTCGGTTCGGTTAACGAATTATCCAAAACTCGATAACCAATTAGACAGCCCTAATTATAATAAGCACTACAAGAAAATACGGCTCTAACGACCGAAATTTCGGTCGTTAAAACCCAAAAATCGGTCGTTAATATTATTAACGACCGATTTAACGACCGTTTTTTTCGGTCGTTGTTTGCATCGTCGCCCGAGTTTTAACGACCGTTTTTTCGGTCATTAAATTTAACGACCGATTTTTTATTTTTAACGACCGAAATTTCGGTCGTTAAAAAGAGAAAAAAAATAAATAATATAAATAAAAAAAATTATTTTTTTTTAATTTTTTTTAATTAAAATAAATAAAAAAAAAATATATAAATATATATATATTTTTTATATATATATATTTTTTTTCGGTCGTTAAAAATAAATAAAAAAAAATAATTTTTTTTTCGAAAAAAATATATATATATTTTTTTTAATCTCTTTGTATCCCACAAGTATTTTTAGTGTATTTCTAATGTATTTTGACCTTAATTGCATACCATTTGACGAACTTCCCAGTAGGTCACCCATCTTACTTGTGCTCTAAGTCAAGCACGCTTAACCTTGGAGTTCCTTTCGAGTAGTCACCAGTACAGAACACTCGTATTATTGATATATATAGTACCTATTAATTCATTTAAACTCTAATTCAATATAAAATATCATTAATCATTCATAACCTTATAATATGTCGAGATAATATAAAATATCATTAAACATTTACGATAAATATACGATCGAATTAAAAATAATAAAAAATTAATATTATCGTAATTAAATAAAGAAAAGAAAATATGAGTATGAAAAATAATAATCGTATACAACAATAATTCAGAAAATCTAATAAGTCTAATAATTTATTATAATAAATCTAATAATTTATTATTATTTGAAAATAATAATTAAATAATTAAATAATAAAAATAAAAATAATTTGAAAATAATTAAATAATTATATATAATCGAAAAATAATTAAATAGAAAATTAATAAAAAATAATTAAATTTGTAAAATAATTAAAATAATATTAAATAGAAAATTAATAAAAAATAAATAAATAGAAATAGAAAAATTAAAATAAAATAATAATCGAAAAATAATAATTAAATAATTAATTATTTCTATAGAAAATAATAATTAAATAATAATCGAAAAATAATAATTAAATAATTAAAAATAATCTCTATAATTTGAAAATAATAATTAAATAGAAAATTAATAAAAAATAATTAAATATTTATATATAATCGAAAAATAAAAATTAATAAAAATATAAATGAACTTTAAAAATTTTTAAAATTTGAAAAATAATATTAACGACCGATTATTCGGTCGTTAATAAATAAAATAAATAAATAAATTAATTAAAATAAATAAAAAATAAATAAAAAATAAAAAATAAATAAAAATAATTTTAACGACCGAAAAATTCGGTCTTTAAAAAAAATAATTAAAAAAAAATATTTTTTTTATTTTAAAAATATTTAAAAAATAAAAAAATAATAAAAAAATTAAAAAAAATAAAAAAATAATATTAACGACCGAATAATTCGGTCGTTAAAAAATTAATTTTTTTTTTCAAAAAAAAAATTACTTTTTTAAAAAAAATATTTTTTAGTAAAAAAAAATAAAAAAAATATATTAACGACCGAATTTTCGGTCGTTACAATTAAAAAAATAATTAAAATAAAAAAAAATAATTTTTACGACCGAAAATTCGGTCGTTAAGAAAAATTAAATATTAAAATATTAAAATAATAATTAACGACCGACTTTTCGGTCGTTAAAAAATAAAAAAAAATAAAAAATAAAATCGGTCGTTAAACGGTCGTAAATCGGTCGTTAAGGCCGCAAAATTAACGACCGAAAATTTCGGTCGTTAATTTCGGTCGTTAAAGGCGCAGTTTCTTGTAGTGAAGGGTTAATTGTTAGCTGGGAACCTTTTCAGTGAATTTCAGTTTATAGCGTTGATTGTAATTTGATTTATTTTTTTGTATATATAGCCTGAACATTGAATTATTTAATTATAAATACAATCACATCAATAGTTATCCTTTATCAAAACTACACCTAAAACTATATTTTACATTGAAGGAGATTTCTAATGGTATGTAGCCCTTGTGATCGGACCATTAGTGTGGTCAGAATCATCCTGAAAGTTAATGCAACATCGCCAACTTTCAAACTACTCTGATGGTCCGATGACGATAGGCTAACTACTATTGTAATTCTCCTTTAGTGTACGTAGAATACATGATTCTCTGGTTTGGTGACCATTGGTCATCATTTCAGGTTTAATTTTAATAATTTTGATCATGTGATTGTGACTATAATTAAACAATTCCTCAAAATTCAGACTAAAAAAAAATCAAAGTAAAGACTATAAACTAAAATTCACTGAAGGTTCAGACTATATAAACTATAATTAACCCATATAATAAATCATATCAATTTGGAAGCGTAATTGTTTGATAATCAAAATAATTAGTTCCAACTAATGAAGCTAATTGTATCAAAATTTCAGGTTGTACGGTACTTGGTGGAAAGTAATAAAATGAAGAAGTTATCTATGAATTCCATGGGCAAAACAGCACTGCATATCTTAAATGAGACCTCTCGAGACACAGCTACATATTCAGAGATTAAAGGAATGTTGCGAAGTTTATCTGATCAGTCAATGCTCGAAGTCTTCCCCAAGTTGACCGACGTCACAATGGTGGTGGTGGTCCTGATCGCCACCATGGCATTCCAGGCCGCCGTCAGCCCCCCCGGCGGCGTGTGGCAGGATGACACATCATCGCACAGTGCCGGCAAAGCAGTGATGGCGTCTACTCATCCCAAAATCTACAAACACTTCGTTCGTGCTAACACCACAGCTTTCATTTCATCTGTCATCACAATCCTCCTCATCACCACCGGAGGGCCATCGAAGAGCTTCTTCTTCCTGGCTATCGCCACGTATGCAATGTGGGCGTCGTTGACATCTATTGGAGTGAGCTATGGAGCTTCCTTGGTGATGACCAATCCCATGGAAACAGTACTATCAATTGGCCATATTGCTACCGTAATTGTCTCCGTGTTTCTCATCATCTTTGTGTTAATATTCGCCTACGGTCCCATACATGAGTTTTACTCGTCGTTGGAGAGAAAAATACGAAGAGAGCACCAAAATAGTTTTTCATTCGGATACGCATATGGTTATAGACTAGGGTATAATTGCGGACGACGCTGCTTGAGGATTTTGTGCGGAAGGTCGGACTCAGCCCAGTCGCGAGACACTGGCCGCACCGTACAGGCTGCGTGAAATCGGAAAGTTGCAGATCAGCAGCAGAATATTACAAACGCAATCACCTTTGTTTTGCGATCATAAGTTACTGGTATTGGACTATCGTTGAAGAATTGTGCTCCATAAGTCTCTACTTTGTGTTGAATTCTGGATGTAGATCGATTTTTGTATAATTTTTCCTACTGATGGGATCCTTTTGATGGGGATGCAAACAAGAAAAATGGATGAAATAAAATAGTATGCTTAATTAATTCGACTTTTAAGTTGAAAAGAAAATTGAGAGCTCTATTCTCAAATTCTATATAATCAAGTTATCAAAATTCAATTCTGTATAGGCTATTATAGGCTCTAATACAAAGAAATCTTGATGGAGGAAATAAATAAAGAATTATCTAGAAATCACCAATATTAAAGAAAAGACTCTTTAGTTTTTGTGGTAATTGGAACGTGCTTAACTTTTTGGCTATTTGGAATATAAAGTCAACAATATGTTGATGGAAAGGTATCTGAACTAGCTTTTCAATATTGCAACTGATAGTTCATTATTTAGAGTTAAATTAAAAAAGTTATGATCGAAACATTGAAGTGTGGCTAATTAAACCGGCAGATTCCACGAATTTGCACCACATCAATTCAACAATTTATTATTGTAATGGCCCATCATATTCTACAATTAATTTCATTATTATTTTATAATGCCATCAAGTAGTGAATGGCAGATTTTATAAAACTTGGCAATGTATTTTGGTGGGAATTTTGAAAGATGTTGATTTAATGAAAAATTTCAGATTTTTACTCAACTTTTCCCTCTTCTTTTTTCATTTCAATTTTTACTAACACTCCAACTTTTGGAGGGGAGAATTCTGCTGCCTACTAACTTAAACAATGGAAGTGTTTAATTTTAATTTTTGGCAGTTTTTAAAATTGAATTAAAATTAAAAAATTAATTTAAAATTAGATTAAATTTTTAATTTTAAAAAAAGTCGGTCAACATTTTATTAAAGTCAAACACAAGAATAATTAAGTTATACTTACTTTTTTGTTAAACATGTGGGGCCTTTTACTTTACAACACTAATCTAACACTCCTTAATCTTTGTGCCCAAAAGAAAGGGGACAAGTTTATTGGGACGGATGGAGTAATTGATATGAAAAATGTAGTATTTCCAAATTATTATATTAGTTGTAATTATTGTTATAATAAAATGTAACTATTATTATGAAGAAATATAATGTTTTTGAAACATTACATTTCTTCACAATAATGTTTATTTTTGTTCATAAGAACTTTTAATTTTAGTTATGTTCTTAAGTATTTATTTTTATAAGTAAAAATAATTATTGAATTAAAAAAAGTAATGTTATTTTCACTCGCTAGTACTTTTATTCTTAAATATTTTGTCAAGTAATTATAGTCGTATAAAAAAATAACCATTGATATGAATAAAGATAATATTAAAAAAAGCAAAAATAAATGGAAAAAAGAAAAAAAATTAATTATTGTCTTAATAAAAGTAATTATTCATATGAAGAAATGTAATGTTTCAAAATTATTTTTTCACGAAAATTATTATTTTTACTCACGAAAACTTATAATTTTAATTATTTGGTTAAGTAATTATAGTTGTAAGAAAAAATAGCTATTAATGTGAATAAAGGTAATATTAAAAAAAAGAAATAAATGAAAAAAATAGAAAAAAGTTAAAAAAGTGTTGAAAAAAAAATTTACTTTCTTAACAAGTCATGTTCAAGTTTGGCCTTATCAGATTGTATCGATATCAGGTCGACCCGATATCGATCCGACACACACGATTTGCCAGCCCAAAATATAAGCACAAAACAATCATCAAACACTCAATTCTCTATAAAATTAACATAATAAAAATATTAAAAACCATGGAAAAGTGAGTGTTATAAAATTGCCAATTGAATCAAAGTAAAAGCTCATTTCTCGATACCCGAATTTCAATTGCGTGATTATGAATCCACATCACCATTTCAACTTAAGCATCTTACATAATCTTTTTTAGTTAGTTCAATTGCGTAAATGCTTTATCAAATGATGTTTTCTAATTCCTGTTTCTTTGATATAAAACTAGAATGGGTATTGTGAGTATAATATATATACTCACTTTGTTCCACTAAATATGACTTCCTATTTTTAGGCACAATTACTAAGATAAAGAGTGATTAAAGTATAAAACTGATGGATAATAGTAGAGCCCACAATTTTTTGTAAAAAATACTCCCTCCGTCCACGAAATGAGTACCTATATTTCCTTTTTAGTCCGTCCACCAAATGAGTACTCATTTCCTTTTTTGGTAAGTGTACCCCACACAACCCACTCACAATAAAAGTGGGCCCCTTATTCCACTCACACACACTTAATCAATTTCTTAAAACCCGTGCCACCCTCAAATGGGTACTCATTTCGTGGACGGAGGGAGTAGTAGTTTTCGGTTTTGGAATGTGCCATTATTAGAGTGATGCTAAATAGCCACATTGTGGCCACCCACAATTCACTTAAATTGAAAAAAAAAATTATTTAACTTATTTTTTAAAATAAAAAGAAGATTTATTTATTTTATTTTAATTTATTTTAACTTATAATTTTTTTGTATTTTTTATTTTTATTAAAAAATAAATTAAAAATAAAATATGCAAAAAAAATTATAAAAAAATAACTAGAATGTAGATAATACAATAAAATAACTAAATCTTATTTTTATTTTAAAAAATAAATTAAATAAATTTAAATTTTCCCTATTAAACTAAATTGTGGGTGGCTACACAGTTTTATTGCCATTATTAATGGGACAAATGAAAAAGAAAAGTGAGCCATTATTAATAGGACAAAGGGATCCCTTAATTTACTTTTGTTTTTGTAGGAGTAACCTTTATTGAGAGAGAGAGAGAGAGAGAGATTTTTTGAAAATGTGTAGTGTGTTTGTTAGGATGAATTTGTGGATAACTTTTTAATTTTAATCTTAGGGGTAATTTTGTATTTTTACATAATTTTTATATGATAGGCTAATTTCTAAATTTACTAAATAAAAGTGGCTAATTCATATAATCACTATATTTTTCCAACATTTTTTCCTCAATTTTTTCTCACTTTTGCCACTATTTTTCTTTCTCTTAAACAAAAATTTAATTCACAACAAGTATTTTTTGTTGTGAATTCACACAACCGGTCGAATTCACAACCATAATTTAATTCACAACCAGAATTGTTTGATTGTGAATTCACAATCAGAATTTATTTTGGTTGTGAATTTGAGTTTTTAAAGTTTAAATTCACAACTAAAATTAGAATTTATTTTGGTTGTGAATTCGAGTTTTAGTTGTGAATTCATAGATTTGGTTTTGAATTCATCGAACTGGTTGTGAATTTAAAGATATGAATGTGAATTCATGAACAAAATTTATAGATCTGGTAAAGTCAACAACCAGATTTATTTTAGTTTCTTCATTCTTCATATCACAATAAAATTCGAGTTCTCGATGAAGTTTGACGATGAGACCTTTTTCTTCTTGTTTGAATTCCCATCTTTTCACACCAGTTTTCAGAACCTCAGGTAATTTATCCGACGAAACCCTAATCTTCATCGGTGTCAAGAAATTGAACGGCACCACGACCTCCTCCTCTTCCACCTCCTAATCCTCCACCAGCTCCAAAACCTCCACCAACACAGAGAGAAACTATAAAATTAGAAAGAAACGCAGAGAGAGATCTGTCGAGAGAGAGAGAGATCGAGAGAGATCTGTCGAATTGAGAGAGAGATCTGCCTGAATCTGGATGGCCGGCGAATCTGGCTTCTCTTCGCCGAACATAACTCAGATGAAACTTGAGGAGATCGACTTGTCTCCTGCAAAACTGTGCGACGCTGCTACTGTGCGTCGCGGTGGTGGTGGCTATGCGACCCTGCCGTTCAGCCACGGACGGAGATAGATAAGGGTAGGGGTGAGGGCGACTACTGGATTTGGGGGAGCTAAGGCTCAGGCGTCGAAGCTCGAGCAGAGAGAAAAAATTGTTGAGGGCGGCGGTTGTAGCAGGAGCTGTGGTCGCCGGAGGAGATGCTCATAATTAGTATATAAATTTCAAAATCCTGCAAATAAATATTTATTCAGTAACGTGACAACAATAAATAATTTAAAGCTATTGCATTATAGGACTAAGCATTGGAGATGCCAAAGGAGGTAAGACTTACCTTGTCGTTTACACTTGCGCCTTTAAGCCTCTGTGTGTAGATAAAACGTCCAGGGAAGACGATGTATTGCCTAGATCCAACCTAAGCAAGTAAAAGGCCAAAAGAAAAAGTTCTAAGTCGACTATTCAAACATGTTCATCTATTGGATTGCTTTTCAACTTCTCAACACATTTGAGCTTCTCAATAAAATCTAACCCTATAAATATATACGGAATTAGAGTGAACTTCTTCCATAGATAATTCTATTATATCCCTTAATTTACTCAATGTCATTCTCTTTAAAAAGAAAAAAAAATCAAAATTAATTGAAAAATCGTGAGGGTGATAATTGTTAATCTATACTAACAATTTTATATTTTAGGGGTAAAATAGGCAATCCACAAGTTGTCCCTTAGATTGTCATTCGCCCTTTTTCTATTAGTAAGTATAGATAGATTAGTATAGATTTAATTTATTTCTGCTAGATTATCAAAATATCTTAATCTTTCCATTATACATCCATGCAAGGACTGCTTCGCACCTGCTTGGAAACTTGTATGACAGCGTACAACCTCATCATCATAAACTAATTCAATCATCGATAATCATTTTTCATCGATACCAGCAATAAGTTTAATTAGCAGGAAACATGTAATTAATTGAATTATTGACAGTGTTTATATTTTAAGAGCGACGTGCTTATTCAGACAACTGCAGCATATTTAAATGAATTTCATTATAATGTGTGGATCCAATTAGTTTTTTCCAGTTGACTTAACTTCTATAATTATAAAAAAACCACGTTAGGTGCATAAAGAAGTTTGAATCTAACAACTGCAGCTTATTTTATTGATTTCAATAATGTTGCACATGACTTAACTTCTTCATCTGTATCTGCTATAAAAAGTTTCAAATCTCAATTGTGGAATCATAATACCAGATTGGTTGCCTTCTTTCACCTCTCAAATATTACCTCATATATTTTCATTCACACTTCCCATAAATATATACATTATACAAAGATTTAATCATGGCGGCTTATGGAGCTCTGGTTTCTCTTATGCATATCATAGATCGGATTGAAAATCATCCTTCGCCTCCAATTTCTATCGACAGACAACAAGTTGAATCTCTCACTGAAAATGTTACCTTCTTGCAGGATTTTCTTGATGGTTATATTTCCCCAGTTGTGGATGACCATGAGGCGGATCCATTGGAGCGTCGCATTGCTGATGCAGTTTTTGCAGCTGAGGATGTCATCGAATCCCAAATTGTGCTTCAAATTGATAACCAATCCACAATTATTGGGAAGATTGCTCAAGCGATAGAAGAAATAAATTTCTATCACGATCTACAACAAGTGATAGAAGAAATGGATTTGATCAAGAGGGAAGCCATGGAGATAGCAACCGCAGCTGATCAACTGCAGAGAAAGGTCTCCTCAACTCATGGTGGCTCCTCTTCCACTGTGAAGGAAAGCATAATGGTGGGCTTCGACGAGGTGTTACTTCAAGTGCTGGATGAGCTCACTGGAGTTCAACGCAGTCGCCAAATCATCCCAATTATGGGGATGGGCGGCATTGGTAAGACCACTCTTGCCCGACATGTATTTCAGCATGCGGTTGTTAAAAAACATTTTCATATTTGTGCTTGGATTACAATTTCTCAAACTTATAATGTTAGAGAAACACTTAGAGAAGTTTTTTCTCAAGCAAGTGGGGATTCGGGTCGTGATTTGAGTGAGGGAGAATTGGGATTAAAACTATACCAGTATTTATGGTTTAGAAGGTATCTCATAATTTTGGATAATATGTGGAGCATAGAGGTGTGGGAAAAGATCAGGTCTTCCTTTCCTGATTGCAATAATGGGAGTCGAATAATTGTAACAACTAGGCTGTCAAACTTCACTTCGCAGTTGGGTGAGTCTTATGGTGTTGGTATGAAATTTCTAGATGAGGGTAATAGTTGGGATTTGTTCACCAAGACTGTGTTTGGGGGAGAAAGTTTTCCTCATGAGTTGGAGGATATTGGAAAGAATATTGTAGCAAATTGTAAAGGTCTTCCTTTATCAATTGCTACAATTGGAGGTCTTTTGGCAAAATCTGAGCGCACTAGAGAATATTGGGTGCATATAGAGCAAAATTTAAATTCAATTGTCATTACGAATAATGATGAATTTTGCTTGAAAATATTGCGAATGAGCTATACCTATCTGCCCAACTATTTGAAGCCATGTTTTTTGTATCTGGGAGTTTTTGAGGAAGATCGTAGAATTCGTGTCTCAATGCTGGAGAAGCTATGGGTTTCTGAAGGATTTTTAAAACCCATGAGTGGAAAATGTTTGGAAACAATAGCAGAAGAGTACTTGAAGGAGTTGGTAGATAGAAATCTGATAATAGTTGATGAGTTGGGATTTAGGGGGAATGTGAAGTTTTGTAAGATTCATGATTTGTTGAGGGACGTGTGCTTGAAAGAAGTTAAAAAGGAGAGATTTTATCATATCATAGAAAAGTCTCCTGTAGTCATATATAACCAACGTCGTGGGGTTGTTTTTAAAAAAAATGCTGGAAGTTGGGTAATAAGTGAAGTCTCGAGATCTTTGTCACATGCTCGTTCTATAATATGTGATGACGAGGGGAAAAACTTTGAAAGGCCTCACAATTTTAGATTGTTGAGAACATTCAAAGCATATGATAGAGATACTTTAAATCGATATGGAGATGATGGTGATCATTTCCTAGGCGATGTTTTTCAATTGGTGAACGCACGGCACCTTGCTGTTAGACTTTATTGGGAGTCCGAATTCCCGTCTTCGATCAATTTGCTTTGGAATCTATATACGTTAATAGTTGCTTTTGCTTTGGTTCCATTGGCATTGCATCCGCATAATCTTATTGCACCGATTGAGATTTGGAAATTGCATCAACTTAGGCATCTCGAGTGTATGGGAACAGGATTGATTCTACCAGATCCTCCGAGTGAGATGGTTATCATGGAGAATCTACAGACGCTCAAGGGAGTAAGGAATTTTTATTTGAATGAGGAGGTGGTTAAAAGAATTCCCAATCTCAAGAAATTGCATCTAATTTACCATGTGGAAGATGTGGAGGGCTTGAGTGAATTGAAAGAAATGGAGAGAGCAAACTGTTTGAGGTATCTTGAGTATCTGAGTAAATTGGAAAACTTGTACTGCAGAATCGGTTATAGAAGTGATGGTAAGTATTTGCAGAGGATTAGTTTCCCACACTCCCTCAAGAAGTTGAACTTATCTCTCAATTATGATACGGAGTTGGAAGAGATATTGGAAAAGTTAGGGTGGTTGCCCCTTCTTCACAAGTTAGTATTACATCGTGGTACCTTCAAAACAGGCAAGTGGGACACTATTGAGGGCCAATTCCAGAGCCTCAAGCTACTACAGTTGGGCTGGTGTTACAGTCTAAAAAAATGGACGATGGCAAAGAGCTTCCACTTTCCAGTTCTCCAGGAGCTTCGTCTTCGAGATATGATAGGATTGGAGGAGATCCCTTCAGAAGTTGGATACATACCAACGCTGAAATCAATTACTTTGGAATATTGCAGTGAATTAGTGGTAGAGTCAGCTAAAAAGATAGCAGAAGAACAAGAGGATTTCCAAGGAAACCAACTAGACCTTCATGTTCGAGTTGTGGTTTCAAAACGACGACACAAAAGACTGCGGAGCTTGGCAAGTCCCAACTTTGAAGTTACAGTGAGAGGTTAATTATTAGAATCATCCAAGATTGTTAGTTACAAGTTCAGACTTTTTGGTTTGTAAGCTTGTAAAAATTTGAGCTTTTGTTGCTTATTACTGTAAGCTCCACTTACAAGTTCAGACTTTTTAGTTTGTAAGCTTAAATAACTAAAACTTTCTTAGATCATCCATTGTTGTTGCTGCTGCTCATTTCTGACCACAAACAATGACACATTCGGAAACGTAAATGCTTTATCAAATGATGTTTTCTAATTCTTGTTTCTTTACTGTGAGTAATATATATACACTCACTTTGTTCCACTAAGTATGACTTCCTATTTTTAGGCACAATTACTAAGATAAAGAGTGATTAAAGTATAAAACTGATGGATAATAGTGGAGCCCACAACTTTTTTGTAAAAAAAAGTAGTTTTCGGTTTTGGAATGTGCCATTATTAGAGTGATGCTAAATAGCCATATTGTGGCCATCCACAATTCACTTAAATTGAAAGAAAAAAAAATTATTTAACTTATTTTTTAAAATAAAAATAAGATTTAGTTATTTTATTTTATTTTAACTTATAAATTTTTTGTAATTTTTTATTTTTATTAAAAAATAAATTAAAAATAAAATTTGCAAAAAAATTTATAGAAAAATAACTAGAATGTAGAGAATACAATAAAATAACTAAATCTTATTTTTATTTTAAAAAATAAATTAAATAAATTTAAATTTTCCCTATTAAACTAAATTGTGGGTGGCCACAATGTGGCTACATAGTTTTATGGGTTAAGGTGCAGATAGGCACCTGTAGTATAGGCCCTTATAGCGTATTGTGTGTGCAAATAGGCCCTTATAGTCCGAAAAATCATACATTTAAACCCTTCTGACCTAACGCCGTCCAACTCCGTTAGTCAAACTTTTTTTTCTTTTTTTAAAATTCAAATCCCTTTGAACATTTTTTTAAAAACTTAAAAAATGGCCACGATTACCATTTTACCCTTTGAACATTACCCCTTTAAAAATTCGCGCATTTCACAACCAGTTGAATTCACAACCAGGATTTTTTGGTTGTAAATTCACAATCAGTCGAATTCACAACCAGAATTTTTTGGTTGTAAATTTACAACCAATCGAATTTACAACCAAAATTTAATTCACAACAAGATTTTTTTGTTGTGAATTCACACAACCAGTCGAATTCACAACCATAATTTCATTCACAACTAGAATTGTTTGATTGTGAATTCACAACCAGAATTGATTTTGGTTGTGAATTTGAGTTTTTAAAGTTTAAATTCACAACTAAAATTAGAATTTATTTTGATTGTGAATTCGAGTTTTAGTTGTGAATTCATAGATTTGGTTGTGAATTCATCGAGCTGGTTGTGAATTTAAAGATATGAATGCGAATTCATGAACAAAATTTATAGATCTGGTAAAGTCAACAACCAGATTTATTTTAGTTTCTTCATTCTTCATATCACAATAAAATTCGAGTTCTCGATGAAGTTTGGCGATGAGATCTTTTTCTTCTTGTTTGAATTCCCATCTTTTCACACCAGGTTTCAGAACCTCAGGTAATTTATCCGACGAAACCCTAATCTTCATCGGTGTCAAGAAATTGAACAACACCACAACCTCCTCTTCTTCCACCTCTTAATCCTCCACCAGCTCCAAAACCTCCACCAACACAGAGAGAAACTAGAAAATTAGAAAGAAACGCAGAGAGAGATCTGTCGAGAGAGAGAAAGATTTGTCGAATTGAGAGAGACATCTTCCTGAATCTGGATGGCCGGCGAATCTGGATTCTCTTCGCCGGACATAACAGATGAAACTTGAGGAGATCGACTTGTCTCCTGCAAAACTGTGTGACGCTGCTACTGTGCGTCGCGGTGTGGCTATGCGACCCTGTCGCTGTCGTTCAGCCACGGACGGAGAGAGATAAGGGTAGGGGTGAGGGCGACTGGATTTGGGGGAGCTAAGGCTCAGGTGCCGAAGCTCGAGCAAAGAGGGAAAATTGTTGAGGGCGGCGGTTGAAGCAGGAGCTGTTGTAGTGACCCGCTCTTTTTATTATATTTAAATCCAGTAATGCGATAATTAGTTATCGTTGCATCTCCCAGTAAATGAAACCCAGTTATTATCTGTGATATAAATTGAGCTTATGATCCTGAATTATATATTATTGGAGGCCGAGTTATTGGTTTATCAGTATGCTTTTAATTTCGCGTGAGTAAGACCGCGACGTGAATTATTGAGGCTATCAATAATTATTGTTTCAAGCAATAACTGACTTAGCGAAGTCATGTCTTTTATTAATCGAGATCGAGTTTTATCTATTCACATTGTTACTCAAGTCGTGGATTATTTCTGACTTATGAAGTTAATTAAATCTGCGGATTTAATTTAGAACAACAAACGAATTAAATCTACTGATTTAATTTAGTCTTCGGCAAGATGAAGAATCAAATGGCGAGCAGATATAGAATACGATGTTTAGAATTTGAAACCAGTATTTTATTTTACAACCGGGGGTTCAACTCGGCTATTTCCTATCTCCACAAGAGGATACTCCGACTTACAAAGAAAGAAAAGAGAAAGAAAAGTCAAAAAGGGGGAGGGAAATGTGTGCTGCAGTGAGAACAAACTCTGCACTCCCTCTTCCCCTGCAGAAGAAGCCGACCACCATCTCTGCACCCCATCTTTTCAACCCTCGACAAAGAGGACTTTCAGCCACCCTATCTCTGCTCATCTTACTAGCATACTCAAGTATGCAGCAACCAATTTCCTCTTTTAGTATCAACTCCCACCAGCAAAACAATACTCACTAACATCTCATTTTTTCACCCAAAAGTATCGAAGAGACCGCCCAGCTTGTGTCTGCCAAAGTCTCAAGGTAAAACCTGCTGTAATGCTCCATCTTCTTCCATTTATCTACCTGAAATTATTGAGACAACAACATCAATTTCTTTCATTTCCAGTTCATTCAACACACCATAACCGAAAAGCAAGAGAATCACTCATTCACTCCTTGCCAGAAACTTTAAGGTAAAAGTTAGCTTTGATTCATCATCTCCTACCAATTGCAACTTACATTTATTGAAAGGAACAAGTTCGATCTTTTCAGTACAGTTATTCCAGTTCCTCTAATACCTCAACAGCAACCAATCAATTTGAACATATTCAAGGTGTTTCACTATCCCAAGTATTCAATCCAGTTCGCATTCATTTCAAAGCATGACTAGTCTCGATTGATAAATGACCATAAGCATGTTAAACTTAGCAAAGTTACATGTTCTCTAAGGGATAACATCAGTAGACTTAAGGACTAATAGAAAATAGAGGGAGACGAGAACACAGCTTTTAGAGAGGGCGGGGCTGCTACCCTGTTCGTTCAGACCGACATACGTCCAGTGGGCGGCAACTCGCGGGGACAGAAGCATCGTCGGCGTCGAGCGGTGAAAGGCAGACGACTCCCGACTTCACGACGACCCTCGCCGATTCTGGACCAGCAGCAACGTGGCTGAACCGAGAAGGGACGACGCCGGGGTTAGACACGGAGACAGCCGACGCCGGACGGAGCTGGCGGAAGCTGAACGGCCGGGGAAGGAAAGGCCGATCGGATTTTGGGGGGAAAAACCCGGTTTGAAACTTCAGGGGAGAATTAGGGCTTTGCTTCCCCTTCGTGGTAGAGACGAGGAGTGAGGCAGGCACGACCGGCGCCGACTGATTTGCCAGATTCCGGAGCCGCGGCGGCGGACTCCTCGGCTGAGGGCGGTGCGAGAAAGAGAGAAGTAAGGAGGCATACCGGTGCCAAGGTCCGGAGCAGCGGCCGCTCGATGGAGGCAGCAGACGCCGACCGGAGCAGGAGGCGGCGAGATTTCCGGACGGAAGTGGCCGAGCGGTCCTCGGCGAGAAAAGAAGAAACCGAGCATCTGGCTTGAGAGAGAGAGAGAGAGAATCGTTTGAGAGGGGAGGAGGAAGCTTGGGCTTCCTCTTTTATTTGGATTGGGCTCCTTTTCCTTATTTTTCCTTTGGTCCGAAAGTTGGGCCTTCTTTTTATGTGGGCTGCAGATTTTAAGTGTTTTGGGCTTGGGCTATTTCTTTTAATTTGGGCGATTTTTTTATTGAGTAGAATGGGCTGGATGATTATTTCAGTTGGGCTTTTCATTATTCCTTTCATGCCCACTTTCATTTAATTAAGGGTGATTCTATTCATAACCCTCATTTTACTCTTTACAGCCCCTCTTTAAAATATTAATAATAATCAATTAAAAATTTATTATTTTACCCAACGTTGTATAGCCTCCAAATTATATTAAATTTTAAATTTAACAATAGCCTCCCCCGGTGTCATTAACAAAGACACACTGCTAACACACAAAACTCCATCAACTTCAGCTTTCATGAGTGAGAGAGAGAGAGAGACATAGACACAGAGAGATTGATGCTTACCGGTGTGCCCAAGAGACCCACGAGAGAGAGAGAGAGACAGACAGACAAATAGACATAAAACTCGACTAGATCAACGAGCCCAAGAGACCCACGGACAAGCCCTTCCATCTCCCACTTCAGGACGTGTACAAGATTGGCGGTATTGGTACTATGCCTGTGGGCCGTGTGGAGACTGATGTACAACGAATTATCTCTATTCTGATACAACAACTCAAGCCCTTTACTCCCTACAAAGCAACTGAATTACTTCGCATGCAAATAAGAAAATTGGTTTAAGAAGAAAGAAGAAAACTTTGACTTAGAGATGATTGATTTAAAATCCACAAAAATCAAACTATGCTTCAAAAAAACAAAAAATCCCCAGCTACCCTTATTCAGCCCGTACATGAATTTGAAAATTACAGAGATGCATCCAAAATTAATTCAAGAAAATGCTGAGACGAAAAGATTAACCCATAAAGAACGATTAATGCATGTGAATTCTGCATCAGAAAGGTGAGATATGCGAATCAACAAATACTAAAAACAACATTCAGGAACAAAAATAGTGGCGATAGATCAGAAGAAAATTCATTTATAGCTTTCCAATTGAATAGATAAGGAAACGAGAGAGAACTTACAAGAGAATAATCGCATATCAAAGCATCCAACGAGAAAAAGATGAACAAAAATGGAAAGATCAGCAGATTTATGGTCGTGGAGATGTTCTCCAAGTACCCGGCGCTCGGTCGCTTCGCCGTTCGCGATATGCGGCAGACTGTTGTTGTTGGCGTTATCAAGAGCGTGGAGAAGAAAGACTCATCCGGTGCTAAGGTGACCAAGGCTGTTGCGAAGAAGGGCTCTAAATGAAGCCTTGGGCAATTCTCTTTACATTACCTAAGCTCACATTTTGAGACGGTTTTCTGAATTTAGTTTGCTTTGCCCACTTTCTCTTGCCCCTGTTTTTCAAGGATAGTAGAGTTAGAACTAGTTTTGAGGATCAGTTGGTCGGCGACGCCATCGCTGGCGACGGAGGGGCTTTGAGGCGGTGGCAAATGGGGGCTACGAACTAATATAGTAAATAGTAAAAAAAAAAAATCAATATAATTTGAGGCTATACAACATAGGGTAAAATAGTAAATTTTTAATTAATTATTATTAATACTTTAAAGAGGAGGCTGTGAAGAGTAAAATGTGGGCTATGAATAGAATCACCCTTTAATTAATTATTAGGCTGCCTTATGTTGAGCCTTTTAATTATTTGAACTTATATTATTAATTCCGTTCATATTTATTAAGCCCGATTAATTCTTACGAGATCATATGTCGAATGTTCAGTTTAACTGCCCTTTTAATCGGCTATATCGAGCGAGATTTATGTATTTGGTGGGTTAGAACACCTAAGATGGCAGATTAATTTTAGTTAATTATCCGGCTTCATGAGACGAGACTTAGTTTTTGTTTAAATCCGATAGCCTGGATTAACAGTAGAATTTCTCCGATTATTATCTCAGAATAATAGTTCATGCATACGAGATTCATGCATAGTTAAAGCACGCATTCTCATTTAATTGAGAATTTTTCCCTCGATTTAAAGTCTTACGTTATTTTCTGGGATTAAAGGTCAAGCGCAAGAATAAGAGCTAGTCAAGGAGTCACTAATCTGTAGCAAAGCTTTGCTATCAGGTGGGCATTACTTTCATACATATCAAATGAGTTTCATATTACAGTTGAACAAGTTGTTTCATGACAAAATCT
This sequence comes from Salvia miltiorrhiza, assembly GCF_028751815.1. Taxonomy (NCBI): domain Eukaryota; kingdom Viridiplantae; phylum Streptophyta; class Magnoliopsida; order Lamiales; family Lamiaceae; genus Salvia; species Salvia miltiorrhiza. The sequence goes on from NC_080393.1 coordinate 57,995,388, forward strand.
TTGAATGTAAGTTATTTCAAGTATTGTTTTGCCATAAAATGTTTCCATTCCAGTATGATATCTATCTGATGTGGCTTTTATCATGTAATCGAATTCGGGTCTTGAGCAGTTGATAGCTATCCTGCCTTGATTAGTGTACACGAGGGACCGTGAGTCATCTAGCGGGTTGGCCGGTCCGGTGTTCGTTGAGAGGTGGCCACCTCTCCGGCACGCAGCTTCAGATATGATAGATTATGAGAACTTAGACTGCAGTCGAACTTTAAGAATCACAAATGAATTTAGTAAGCTTGGGCCTTTTAGCTAAAACCCCTTGCTGTACTGTTTATGATGGCTTGACAATTTACAGTTTAACGAAGCATCTTATGATTATACTTAGGCATACGTGCCCACTGAGTACCTTTTTGTACTCAGCCCTGCATATATTTCTAAATGTGCAGGTTGAACAGTGGCTGGTGATGATGAAGTGACGAGCAGCATTACTTCTGTCATAGTTATATGTATTGATGAACTCTTGAGTACATGTCTCCACACATGTAATCAGAACCTCATTCCGCTGCGTACTCAAAGAGTCCTTTGTTATTTTGATTAAGTCGGAGCTATCCGAACTTATTAGTTTGTTTGAGTCATTGTGACTAAACCTTCGTTATTTATGAATGTTTCCTTCGTTGTTAAGTACAAATCATTGTTTATTTATTTACCCATTTCTATCCCCGCTTCTAATCTCCCTCCCTTAGTCATGGTTTCCCGGTTTAATTATCCTTAATTAAGTCCGGTCGTGACAGTTGTGGTCGCCAGAGGAGATGAGAAAGAGGGAGAACGACGGCCGGACCTTGAGGAGAGGGAGTTCGATAGATTTGAGTCATGTGTATGTGTTTCGATTTGGATTTGTGTGTGTGTGAGAGAGAGGATCAAGTGACTTGTGACCGACCATTTTTTTAAATTTTAAAGTAAGAGGTAATTTTGTACTTTTACACAAAAATTGGTCAATTTTTAATGTTTTTATTTCATAGGCCAAATTTTAATTTTACTATATTAAAGTGACCATATCTATATATTAACTCATAAATTTAAGCTCGTGACATGATCTTTAAAATGGTATAAAAATTATCAAAAATAAATGTAAAACGAATAAATTATAAAAAAAATTAAAAATTAAAGCTCGTGACATGATCTCTCTTCATTGAAATTTTTTCACTTTTTATTTTCTCTCTTCTTATTAATGCTGAACATAATTTTTTTTCTCTTTGTTTCTTTTTTTTATATTAATTTTATTTCATTTCCTATATTTTTTAGATATCAATTTTTGTGTTTTGTATTAATATATATTTAAATTATAATAATATTAATTTAATGCAACTAAGAAGAGTGATATTCATTCATTTTTTAGTACTTTTAAATTTTAAAAATAAAAGTAAAATATATATTATTTTAATATAAATTTATAGATGAATAATTAGTTATAATCTAAGTAATAGAATTTCTTATTGATTTAAATATACTTTTTGTAGTTATTTTTATCATAAATTATTTGTTTATATATATAATTTATTATTATTTTTTCTCATAATTGAATTAGTAAAAATATTTTTTCGTGCATTGCACGGGATGCAAATGCTAGTATATATAAAACCTAACTTCAAAATTGATTTTTACATGATAAATCAAGTTTCCTAAAAAATACTTAATAGAAGAAATAAGTAATTAAATAATGCACATAACGTATACAATTCCGCTTAATGTAATTGAAGAAGTCAAATTGAAATTACGACCAATACACGACTGTAAGACTCTTGTACCTACGATACAATTTGCATTGAAATGCGGAATCCCTTTTCAACCTAAGCAGCCCAGAATCGATTTCAGTTGTGTTAAAGAATTAAATGATGCAATTGAATTGTTTCAAAAAATGAAGAGTATGCAGCCGGAGCCTTCTGTTCTCGTGTATAATAAACTTATGAGTGTTAGTGTAAAGATTGAGCATATTCTTTTGCCCTTTATATGTTTGATGAATTGCTTAGGATGGGTGTCCCAGTTAATGATTACACAATGACTATTGCCGTGAACTGTTGTTGTGTCTTGAAAGATATAATGGGTTTATTTTTCAAGAGCAGCTACGAACCAGATGTCACGACATTCACCACTTTGATTAAAGGGCTGTTTTTAGATCGTAAGGTGGCCGAGGCTGGGAAATTGTTCAATAAGATTTTGCGTTTCGGAATATGTGAGCCTGATGATGTTATGGGAAATTGTTCAATAAGATTTTGCGTTTCGGAATATGTGAGCCTGATGATGTTATGATTCTGGAGATGGTAGATGGGCTTTGTAAATCTGGAAATGTCCCGAGAGATTTAGTTCGTAGATTAGAAAGAAGTAGGTCGAGACCCGATGTCACAGCCCGCCCTAACTAGGGATAGTTAGGCCGAGTGATCCACGACTAGGGATGGGGTTAAAGAAGAAGGGGAAGAAAAGGGGCGTCATTTATAGCCGTAAAACTTACTCATCTTAATAAAACTCGTCATTTTTATTCATTAATACTCAATTGAAAACAGTCTATGAAAGACTGCATAAAAGTTAATTAATATCATTAATCAAGTTATACATCATATGAAACCATTCTCTTAAGACTCAAAGTATGACATAACATACTATAACATCAACAACATCTTGCAGCGGAAAGTAGCTAGACATATGTATGAAGACATATTCTAGACAGGTTAACTATTTATTAACAACCCTGGAGACTCCGCTCATTGCAGCACCATCATCACATCAGCTCAACCTGCACATTTAGAAAACATATGCAGGGCTGAGTACATAAGCACTCAGTGGGCACGTATGCCTAGGTATAAAAATACATGCTTCAAAACTGTAAATTGTCATGCCATCATAATCAGTACAGCAAGGGAGTTTTTTCGCTAAAAATGCCCAAGCTTACTAAGTTCATTTGTGATTCTTAAAGTTCGTCTGATCAGACTAAGTTCTTTTGTAATCTATCATATCTGAAACTGTGTGCCGGAGAGGTGGCCACCTCTCACGGTCACTTGACCGGCCAACCCGCTAGATGACTCACGGTCACTGGTGTACACTAGCCCTGGCAGGATAGCTATCAACTGCTCAGGACCCGAATTCGATTGCATCATTGGCAAAGCCAAAGCAGATAGATATCATACTAAAATTTAAACATTTTATGGCAAGACAATACTTGAAATAACTTTAACTCAAATATTTTGTAACGAAATAACTTGCTCAAATGTAACATTAAACTCATTTGATAGATATATATAAAACTGAAATTAACAGTTAAATCATCTCATGCATTCATTCGTATAAGAGGCCTACGACACGCAGGGGATCTCTATATACGTATAGTAAAAGTAATGCCCACCTCGTTGTGTCTCTGTATCAATGAGTAACGTCACTCTCTCCCTCAAGTCGTTATTTCCCAAAAGGACCTTCATCGTTATGAAGAATTGGTGAGAAGTTATAAAAGAAACCTCGATTAATAATCTAATCTCTTTTATGAAACATTAGTATCTCTAATGTTCATCTCTCTTGATTGTTAATCAATATAACAATTATTATCTCTCGTCATTACTCATTAATTATAACATCCTTATGTTATAATTAGCAGCGCTTCAATTAAAAGAAATATTTAACACATCGAAAAGTCCACTTTCTTAGCAGATCTATTCGCTCTCATCTCGTCTAATTAACCGATTAGAAAGTTAAACTTTCCATTAGGCATGTATTTGAGTCACGGGTCAACAAGAATTGACTATGCTCAAATTCTAATTTCACTAAAAATTTCGGCATGACCTATTCATATATAATGTCAGCCACGAGATTTCAACGCGTGAATCTCACTACGTGAACTCGTCTCTCGACTCAAAACTTAACATCTTGACATCTTTTCAACGCAAACCAAACAATTCAAAATCATCAAAACTCTTTATCAGTAAACTATCATTTATACTCGACACCAATTGTTCGAGTGTCAGATACCAACATTTATGTGCGTTAATCATAACTCTCACAACTCACACCATTTAGTCATATCGTATCATCCATCAAAACAAATATAATCAAGTTGTTTTCTAGAAAGTTTTGCTGTTTTTGTGTCATCTTTAAAAATTCATAACAACCAACTCAATCATCATAAACTCTCATACCAATTGATCTCAAAAACTCCATGAAGTGTAGTTCACTCTAAAAATGGTAGTTAACCAAAAAGGTTAAAGGTTTTTGGAGATATTGCTCTTTTAGTGCAGGCTGTCAAAGATTGACAGTTTCTGCCAATTTTGTTTAGGCCATTAGAAACCAAGGCAAACCTTAATAAAATTCCATCAAATTTAATCAGCCAAAACTAAAGGTATCCTTGAAGATTTGGTTAAAATTTCACAAGAGAAAACGTTCATATGATCTGCCAAATAAACAATGAAACTCATACACTTTTACTGTTGGAAAAATATGACAGCAGAACAGGGCATTTTTGAAATAATAAACTGCTCTGTTTCAGAGGTCATAAAAATCGAAATCTTATGTTTTTAGAAAAGTATTGAAGTCTAGTTTCGTTTAAAAAAAACGGTGATGCAAAATCCTTCATGGATTAATAGATATAAACGTTTTTGTGAAGTCTACCAACAGTTGACAGATTCTGTCAAGGATTTTTTCAAAATATCTTTAAAATACCAAACATCATCCAAAAGACATGAAATTTTGCAGCAACGAAATACACATATCATAGATAAACATATTAAAATTTCAGAGCCATCAAGCAATGAAAACTCATCGAAACATAAGCTTGAAACTGCTGTAAAATTTTGACAGAATTCCAGTTTTAATTTCGTTCAACAATTATCATCCATAAATTGTAAATCAATTAGCATGCTCATGTGATATCGTAGAACACATATACGCAATAATATTCATTATGCAACGTCTCAAACTTCACGAATTTAAATAATCATACTCTAAAAATTTATACAATTTTCGTGCTTGGAAAAATACGAATTTAATATATATCGATTCTAGCATACCCCTAAGCACAAATATCAAGTCAAAACGATCAAACAAAAATCGAAAGACAAGCTAATATGTGAAAAACGGGGCTGCCCTCATGGGTTTCATAGCTACGGTTCGTTCCGTTCTTACTCCCTTCATTAAACATGCTCAACATCTACCCAAGAACAACATACTAAAATTTCACGACGATCCGACGTCGTTCCAAAATAAAGTCGAGAATCGACGTTTTTCGACGTCGACGAAAATCGAAAATAAAACCATCAAAACGTAGGTAAAGATCTTACCTACTTAGATACGTGATCGAAAAGATGATCGGCGCTCGTCTCGGTGCTCAAATCGGAGGTCAAAAGCTCCGTCCAAGCTTAAATGGAAAATGGCGTATGTAGTGTGTGTTTTAGGTGTTGTGTGTGTGAATATGTGAGTTGTGTGTGTGGTGTGGGCTGATATAGCGTGAGTTAGTGAGGGGAAAGGGGTTTTGGGAGGTTTGGGGGTGGTTAGGGGTAGGGTAGGTTAGATATTTAGGATATTAACCCGTTAGTCGTTAAATATCTCGTATCGTCTCGTTTTAACAACTAACAACACATACTCTTTGTTACTCGCCCTCTCAACCTCTACTCACTTTCATTGCACTCGTAATTCTATATAAATATAGAAAACGCAAGCTCGTTCTCAAAATTCTGATAAACGAGCTCGGTTCGTTTATCGAGAAATCCCGATTTACTATTCACTCGTCGTCCAAAAATAAAAACTTTCATTATTGGACTCGTATCGAAAAACTAAGAATATTTCTCGACGACGTGCACGTAAGATTTTGAAAGTCGACAAAAAGACGAAATAGCCGTACTTTACTATTCATCGTCAAAAAGTCAAAAATTTCAAAAACGTCTTAACGGACTCAGATTTCACTTCCGAGTTCACCGTTCTCATTCAAATAGTTATCTAGAATTATTCAAATACTCAAACTCAAATACGGATATAAAATCCCACATCATCCTCACATCATCAAAAGAACATCTCAACATCTTTAAAATATAACAACAAAACTTCATATAACTCTTCATCTCTTTACAAAGTAAATCAAACAAGGGATCTAAACCCTAATTACTCAAACTTAAGCAATTAACACGTCATCAAAAGCCCGGGTGTTACATACCCTCCCCCTTAAAATAAATTTCGTCCCGAAATTTGTACCTCCTGTAAATGTTTCGGGTACTTCTCTCACATCTTATCCTCAAGCTCTCTTTCCACTTCTTTCTAACTATCATATCTCCATTGGACCTTATCCAATGCAATCGACTTATTACTCAATTGCCGAATTTTATGATCTAGCATCATCTGAGGTCTCTCTTCATAACTCAAGTCTGGTTCTAAGATCATTTCTTCTTAGTAAACCACATGGTTTGGGTCGAAAATATATATCCTCTCAATTGTGACACGTGAAACGCGTTATGCACATTTCCAAAGCTAGGTGGCAAAGCCAACCTATACGCTATTGGATCTATCTTTTGCAATGTCTCGTAAGGACTTATAACTCTGGGTCTAAGCTGTCCTTTAACTCCAAACCTATTCATCCCCTTTGAGGGTGAAACCTTCAAGAAAACTTTGTCTCCTACCTCGAAACTTTGTCTCACATCTTATAGGCAAACTCAATTAGTGGCAATACATTCTCCCGATGTACTCCTCTATCAAGGATAGTAGTTCTTATCATATCTTCTATCGTCTGCTATGCTAAAATTCATCCTTGTACCCAACTCTTTCTGTAACTCATCCAAAAACGTGATGTAATTTTTTTTTTATTGATCTCTTTCTGAGGTGATCTTACATCGGTACTCAAAGCAATCTTATAATCTCACGAACGTACAATTGTGCTAACTTATCTGGTCCATACGCGATTAGGATCGGTATGAAATGTGCAGATTTTGTTAGTCGATCTACAATCACCCAAATTGCTGTATTTTCTCTTTGACTTTTGGGTAAAGCTGTCACAAAATCCATCGTTATGTGATCCCATTTCTACTCGGGAATCTCCAACGGTTTTAACTTCCCATAGGGTCGTTGGTGTAATGCTTTCACTTGCTGACAAGCTAAGCATCGCTCTACAAACAAAGCTATGTCTCGTTTCATTCCGTCCCACAAAAATCTCTTTTTTTTTTTTTCCACAACCTGATACATCTGTGTGCCTCCTGGGTGGGCGGTGTAAGGCGTGTCATGAGTCTCACTCATGATCGTATTCTTAAGTTCATCATCGCGGGGAATGCATCTTCTCCCCTCAAATAAGATAGCATTGTCTGATTTTTTTTTTTTTTTTTTTTTTTTTTTTTTTTTTTGTAGCTCTTGAGATCTCCTGCTCTTATCCTTTCTCGTAACTTGTTCATTGTCTCATCTTTCCTTGTGCTTCAATCACCATTTTCCTCAAACTAGGCATCGTCGCAACAATACTTGCTATCGTCCCTGGTGGTTTTATCATCTCTATCCTCATCTTGTCAAAGTCCTTTATAAGTTCATCCTCTCTCGTGAGAATACATCCTAACTTTGACGAGACCTTTCGGCTCAATGCATCGGCTACTACATTGGCCTTGCCAGGGTGATAGTTAATGTCGCAGTTAACATCCTTTACTAATTCGAGCCATCTCATTTGCCTCATGTTAATATCCTTATGCTTGAAAAAGTATTTCAAAGTTTTGTGGTGCGTGAAAATCTCACATCTAACTCCGTAGAGATTATGTCTCCAAATTTTTTTTTTTTTGGGCATGCACAACGGCTGCAAGCTCTAAATCATGCATTGGATAATTTATCTCGTGGGATCTAAGTTGTCGTGATGCATAGACTATAACTCTTCCTTCTTGCATCAAAACACATCCTAGCCCATTCTTTGACGCATCTGTGTAGATGGTATACTCTTTATCCATTTCCGGGACTAGCAGCACTGGTGCTGTAGTCAATTTCCTTTAAGCTCTTAAAAACTCTCTTTACACTCCTCTTTCCAATTGTACTTAACTTCTTTTCTCGGTCTTGCTATCATGGAAAATCCTTTAATAAACCTCTGATAGTATCCTGCTAAACCTAAAAAGTTGCGAATCTCGTTAGGCGTAGTTGGTGATCTCCACTCATGTACAACTTGTACCTTGACGGGGTCAACTTTAATTCTTTCGGATGATACAATATGTCCTAGAAAAGTTACTTCGTTCAACCAAAACTCGCACTTGGTGAATTTGGCAAAAAGCTTCTCAACTCTTAGCGTTTCCAACATCGTTCTCAAATGTTTTGGCGCTCCTGCTCATTCTTCGAATAGATGAGAATATCATCTATGAAAACTAGGATAAATTTATCCAGTTATTGATGGAACACTCGATTCATGTGATCCATGAAAACTACTGGTGCCTTCGTCAAACCGAATGGCATAACTATGAACTCATAGTGCTCATACCTCATTTGAAAAGCTGTCTTAGGTGTATCCTCCTGTCAAAATTTGAACTAGTGGTATTATGATCTCAAGTCAACTTTCAAGAAAAACTCGCTCCTCGTAATTGATCAAACAAGTCATCTATCCTCGGCAAAGGATATTTGTTCTTGAGTGTCAATTTATTCAGCTCTCGATAATCTTTGTACCTTCTCAACGTGTCATCCTTCTTTTTGACAAAAAGGACTGGTGCTCCCCACGGGGATACACTAGGTCTAATAAAACCTAACTCGAGCAATTCTTGTAGCTGAATCTTCAGCTCTCGTAGCTCCTTAGGCGCCATTCTATAGGGTGCCTTCGACACTAGTGCTGATCCAGGTTCTAGGTCGATAGTGAACTCCAACTATCTTGTTGGTGGCAATCCTGGTAAGACCTCGGGAAATACATCTCTATATTCCCTTACCACTACTACATCCTCAAAGTTTTTACTTGATTCTCCTTCATCATTCAAGTAAACTAGGTAAGCTTGTGCTCCTTTCTTCTTTACCAATTTCGATGTCTGAAGTGCCGAAATGATTGAAATTCTCTTCTTTCTATCAATGTCGTGAAAACATGTCTGTTCCTTCCCAGGTGGTTGGAAAGTTATCTGTCTCTTCTTACAATCAATCGGGGCAAAGTTCTCTTCTAACCAGTCCATCCTTAGAATAATGTCTACGTTCCACATAGGCATTAAGTGCAAGGTTCTTGTTTTCATCTTTAGTGATCATAACTCAAGCTCTAAGTTAGAAATCATGTGAGAAACTGTAGTAGCTCTTCCTACAGGAGTGATTACTCTCAACTCGGGACTAGCTTGTTTTGGTTCGAGTTTGAAGGTAACATGCTTCAACCAATTAAAGAATGCGAAGCTCCTGTATTAAACAGGATTCTAATTGGTGCATCCAATAACTTGCCCATACTACCTTAAAGTCCTGCCTTAAACCAGCACTTAAAACTCAGACATCTCTTCATCAGTATCCATCTTCTGATGAGCGAACGTGTTAGCTCACAGAATTCTCGATTATACTCTACAACCGATTTCTTTCCTTGCATCAAACTTCGATAATCAGCCTCTCGCTGCTTACTGTACTCCTCTGTACATACTTCTCAAGAGTAGTCTTCAATTGTTCTCAAGTGTAGTTTGCCAGTTGCTCGGGTGTTAAAGTCCTCTGACGTGCCTCTCACTGGTCTTATACATCAAAAGAATCTACTAGGATAACTCAAAAGTTGTAAGGGTTCAACCCTAGAATGACATCAAAACAAATTGTTCAAGAGACTCAAATGAATGACCAGAGGGTAGAATGAAGTAACTACCAGGTCGAACAAAAATGACCTAGAGTAAGAACCCATCTGGCTTTTCAACCGAAAGTTGAAACACATGGGTTTATAAACCCAAAACACGTCTACTGAGATTTGGATCATGCGGACTGGCCAGGTCCAACATAATCACTCCCCAGTCACACGGGATATACTATCCCGAACTTGGAAATTCTGTGTCTTCTAAACCCTCAACATACTATACATAACAAAACTTAAGTTCACACCAGCAAGCTAAAAGCTTAAACTCAGGGTCCTATGTTCTAGACTCTTGTTTCGAAAGTTCAATATTTTTTTTTTCTCTCCTCTCATGTTGCGGTGGTGGTGGCGGAGTATTATCCCGCCTATCCTTCACATCACACTCTTGATGACATCTTTGAGGCATTTTTGAAATCACAAAAGGAAAACTCAACTCGACCAACGCTCTAAGCATCCTCAAACTCAAGTTCAATTTACTAACTCAACTTTAAGGAAACCCTCACGGTCACCTTAACATTCATCTGTAAGGCAATAAGCACTCACGAAATGCTAACAAAAAGACCACTCTGGTCAACCTAATATATCCATCAGTAGAATGCCTCTTTTTAGAGGGCTTACATAAAGGGGTTATTTAAACCCTACAAAAACCATAGTATCTATCGTAATGTCCCTTCTAAACCGACACCATTAATAGTACTATGTCTCGGTCTGGACCTCCTACGGTAATTGCTACCAGTTAACTCATCTAGTTGCTACTTTAGCACACTAGGAACATCCATCTACTTAACATCAGTAGGGTACTATATTCGCATGCTTATCTATCATCATGTCAAAATCTCAAGTACCAGTATCTCCTAAGTAAGTTATATACATCGCAATGTAATTGCAACTAATCAAAAACGAGGGTGTACCGCGCATACTCTCAAGATCATCCTTAGCTCTAGCCTACATCGACTTCTCTTCTCATCCTCATCAACTCTAGCCCTCCTCGGCTACTTCTCATCCTCATTATCGTTTATCATTTTATCATATTTGGTAACTGATACTCAAGGATCGACTCGATATCTACTACACTCTTCTAGAGTCCCTGGTAGAAAACAAGCATCCGGTCAGTAGATCCGCATAGAAAATCTGGGTATCTGTAACAAATCTCATCTCCTGTGGGTCCAATGCTCAAGACAACATGTCCCATCATATTGAGTGGCTTTCTTCTTTGCTCAATCCTACCACTCGATTGGTAGCACGGGGACTAGGTGCACGATGCCATCCAGTCTAGTAACAACCATAAGGCTTTCATCCTTTCATAGTCTATGAACATGTGTTTGAAAATCTGCTAGGGTATCTCTGTACCACATACTGTACGCCTCGTCCTCGTATCCGATCTTTCCTGAGTTCGATCTCACAACAGTCCACTTTCGTGCAGTGCCAACAGTCCTGGCCAACCTATAAGGAGAACTTAAAGGTGACTCTAGGAACTAACTCTACTTGGCTCCAGCAACAAAAATAAACAAAACATAACTTAGCAAAACTCCTATTAAGTAGTACTGTTATCTTAAAACTCAAGCTCAAAACATCTAAATTCTCATCTCGTCCCATCTTTACTTAGTAGGGAATCTCTGTAAACAATGATATTAGATCCCTTAATCTAAATCATCGTGACTCAGTAAGACAACTTAACAATTCTCTCTCAAAGCCATCTCCAAAGACTATGGCTCATGATACCTCCTCAAGTACCATTAAGGTTGCGTGAGCAAAACTCGCGTCACAAAACAACTCAACATATCGTACAATATCTCATTGCAGCATGCTAATAACTCATCATTAATCATGCTATTATACTCAAGCTCATAACTCAAACTCATAACTCAAACCAACAAGTACTTAAAGCAATTGCTAATTCTCTCAAGCTTTAGCTCTAAGTTCTCATTTCATCCTTCTACTTAGTAAAAAAAATCTCTCTTAACAATGACATTAGATTCCTTCATCTAAATCATCGTGACTTATCACAACTGCTCAAACAATTCTCATCACAAAACATCTCAAATACATCACATCATAACTCATAATTATGCATCCTCAATCATATAACATCATATGATATAAACGCTCTCATGATTCATCATGTAACATCAACATATGCTCTTACAACATAATAACTCATTATTAATCATGTTGTCATCCTCAAACTCAAACTATGCACCTTTAAAGTGTAACATCATAACTCATCATATAACCTCAACATCATGCTCTTCAAAATTTAACGTCAAATAAACTTTGAAATTTTACATACCTCGTTGAGCCTGGTGTGATGGTGCGCTGAGCTCACGGTTGTTAATAACTATTAGTCTAGTGACTCATTCTAGACTAAACTCAAGACTTCTAATTCAGAGCTTTCCTTCGCTCTGATACCACTCTGTCACAGCCCGCCCTAACTAGGGATAGTTAGGCCGAGTGATCCACGACTAGGGATGGGGTTAAAGAAGAAGGGGAAGAAAAGGGGCGTCATTTATAGCCGTAAAACTTACTCATCTTAATAAAACTCGTCATTTTTATTCATTAATACTCAATTGAAAACAGTCTATGAAAGACTGCATAAAAGTTAATTAATATCATTAATCAAGTTATACATCATATGAAACCATTCTCTTAAGACTCAAAGTATGACATAACATACTATAACATCAACAACATCTTGCAGCGGAAAGTAGCTAGACATATGTATGAAGACATATTCTAGACAGGTTAACTATTTATTAACAACCCTGGAGACTCCGCTCATTGCAGCACCATCATCACATCAGCTCAACCTGCACATTTAGAAAACATATGCAGGGCTGAGTACATAAGCACTCAGTGGGCACGTATGCCTAGGTATAAAAATACATGCTTCAAAACTGTAAATTGTCATGCCATCATAATCAGTACAGCAAGGGAGTTTTTTCGCTAAAAATGCCCAAGCTTACTAAGTTCATTTGTGATTCTTAAAGTTCGTCTGATCAGACTAAGTTCTTTTGTAATCTATCATATCTGAAACTGTGTGCCGGAGAGGTGGCCACCTCTCACGGTCACTTGACCGGCCAACCCGCTAGATGACTCACGGTCACTGGTGTACACTAGCCCTGGCAGGATAGCTATCAACTGCTCAGGACCCGAATTCGATTGCATCATTGGCAAAGCCAAAGCAGATAGATATCATACTAAAATTTAAACATTTTATGGCAAGACAATACTTGAAATAACTTTAACTCAAATATTTTGTAACGAAATAACTTGCTCAAATGTAACATTAAACTCATTTGATAGATATATATAAAACTGAAATTAACAGTTAAATCATCTCATGCATTCATTCGTATAAGAGGCCTACGACACGCAGGGGATCTCTATATACGTATAGTAAAAGTAATGCCCACCTCGTTGTGTCTCTGTATCAATGAGTAACGTCACTCTCTCCCTCAAGTCGTTATTTCCCAAAAGGACCTTCATCGTTATGAAGAATTGGTGAGAAGTTATAAAAGAAACCTCGATTAATAATCTAATCTCTTTTATGAAACATTAGTATCTCTAATGTTCATCTCTCTTGATTGTTAATCAATATAACAATTATTATCTCTCGTCATTACTCATTAATTATAACATCCTTATGTTATAATTAGCAGCGCTTCAATTAAAAGAAATATTTAACACATCGAAAAGTCCACTTTCTTAGCAGATCTATTCGCTCTCATCTCGTCTAATTAACCGATTAGAAAGTTAAACTTTCCATTAGGCATGTATTTGAGTCACGGGTCAACAAGAATTGACTATGCTCAAATTCTAATTTCACTAAAAATTTCGGCATGACCTATTCATATATAATGTCAGCCACGAGATTTCAACGCGTGAATCTCACTACGTGAACTCGTCTCTCGACTCAAAACTTAACATCTTGACATCTTTTCAACGCAAACCAAACAATTCAAAATCATCAAAACTCTTTATCAGTAAACTATCATTTATACTCGACACCAATTGTTCGAGTGTCAGATACCAACATTTATGTGCGTTAATCATAACTCTCACAACTCACACCATTTAGTCATATCGTATCATCCATCAAAACAAATATAATCAAGTTGTTTTCTAGAAAGTTTTGCTGTTTTTGTGTCATCTTTAAAAATTCATAACAACCAACTCAATCATCATAAACTCTCATACCAATTGATCTCAAAAACTCCATGAAGTGTAGTTCACTCTAAAAATGGTAGTTAACCAAAAAGGTTAAAGGTTTTTGGAGATATTGCTCTTTTAGTGCAGGCTGTCAAAGATTGACAGTTTCTGCCAATTTTGTTTAGGCCATTAGAAACCAAGGCAAACCTTAATAAAATTCCATCAAATTTAATCAGCCAAAACTAAAGGTATCCTTGAAGATTTGGTTAAAATTTCACAATAGAAAACGTTCATATGATCTGCCAAATAAACAATGAAACTCATACACTTTTACTGTTGGAAAAATATGACAGCAGAACAGGGCATTTTTGAAATAATAAACTGCTCTGTTTCAGAGGTCATAAAAATCGAAATCTTATGTTTTTAGAAAAGTATTGAAGTCTAGTTTCGTTTAAAAAAAACGGTGATGCAAAATCCTTCATGGATTAATAGATATAAACGTTTTTGTGAAGTCTACCAACAGTTGACAGATTCTGTCAAGGATTTTTTCAAAATATCTTTAAAATACCAAACATCATCCAAAAGACATGAAATTTTGCAGCAACGAAATACACATATCATAGATAAACATATTAAAATTTCAGAGCCATCAAGCAATGAAAACTCATCGAAACATAAGCTTGAAACTGCTGTAAAATTTTGACAGAATTCCAGTTTTAATTTCGTTCAACAATTATCATCCATAAATTGTAAATCAATTAGCATGCTCATGTGATATCGTAGAACACATATACGCAATAATATTCATTATGCAACGTCTCAAACTTCACGAATTTAAATAATCATACTCTAAAAATTTATACAATTTTCGTGCTTGGAAAAATACGAATTTAATATATATCGATTCTAGCATACCCCTAAGCACAAATATCAAGTCAAAACGATCAAACAAAAATCGAAAGACAAGCTAATATGTGAAAAACGGGGCTGCCCTCATGGGTTTCATAGCTACGGTTCGTTCCGTTCTTACTCCCTTCATTAAACATGCTCAACATCTACCCAAGAACAACATACTAAAATTTCACGACGATCCGACGTCGTTCCAAAATAAAGTCGAGAATCGACGTTTTTCGACGTCGACGAAAATCGAAAATAAAACCATCAAAACGTAGGTAAAGATCTTACCTACTTAGATACGTGATCGAAAAGATGATCGGCGCTCGTCTCGGTGCTCAAATCGGAGGTCAAAAGCTCCGTCCAAGCTTAAATGGAAAATGGCGTGTGTAGTGTGTGTTTTAGGTGTTGTGTGTGTGAATATGTGAGTTGTGTGTGTGGTGTGGGCTGATATAGCGTGAGTTAGTGAGGGGAAAGGGGTTTTGGGAGGTTTGGGGGTGGTTAGGGGTAGGGTAGGTTAGATATTTAGGATATTAACCCGTTAGTCGTTAAATATCTCGTATCGTCTCGTTTTAACAACTAACAACACATACTCTTTGTTACTCGCCCTCTCAACCTCTACTCACTTTCATTGCACTCGTAATTCTATATAAATATAGAAAACGCAAGCTCGTTCTCAAAATTCTGATAAACGAGCTCGGTTCGTTTATCGAGAAATCCCGATTTACTATTCACTCGTCGTCCAAAAATAAAAACTTTCATTATTGGACTCGTATCGAAAAACTAAGAATATTTCTCGACGACGTGCACGTAAGATTTTGAAAGTCGACAAAAAGACGAAATAGCCGTACTTTACTATTCATCGTCAAAAAGTCAAAAATTTCAAAAACGTCTTAACGGACTCAGATTTCACTTCCGAGTTCACCGTTCTCATTCAAATAGTTATCTAGAATTATTCAAATACTCAAACTCAAATACGGATATAAAATCCCACATCATCCTCACATCATCAAAAGAACATCTCAACATCTTTAAAATATAACAACAAAACTTCATATAACTCTTCATCTCTTTACAAAGTAAATCAAACAAGGGATCTAAACCCTAATTACTCAAACTTAAGCAATTAACACGTCATCAAAAGCCCGGGTGTTACACCCGATGTTAAGGCTTATAGTGCATTACTCGATGGGCTACGCAAATCTGGATTGGTGGATGATGCTTTTCAGCTCCTATCCACGATCATCGAAAAGGGTATTTCACCCAATGTTGTCACATATATATAACTCGATGATTCAGGGGTTGTGCCACCTAGGGAGACTGGAGGATGTTAAGGTTCTGGTGAATGATATGTCCAATTTTAATATTTCTCTCAATGTCGTAACTTTTAGTATATTGATTGATGCACACTGCAACGAGAGCAAGATGAAAGAGGCTGAGGATTTGTTGGAAATTATGAAGCAATGTAATGTATGCCCTAATGTTGTCACTTATAATACGCTGATTGATGGGTATTGTTTGAGAGGGGAAATTGACAAAGCACGACAAGTACTTGATTCCATGATTGACAAGGGACTTAAGCCTGATATTATTAGCTACAACTGCTTATTAAATGGATATTGCAAAAAGGGGAGAACAGACGAAGCTTGGCTTCTTTCTCAAAGTTCCTTTGAAAGGTCTGGAGCATAATACATTTACTTATAATATCATGATTCGTGGATTGTTTAGTAAAGGTAGATTTTCTGAGGGCTGGAAGCTTTTCAAGGATATGGAAACTCGGCGAGTAACTCCTAACATATATACTTACTAGAAATTCTGCACCGCGTAGGACGCGGTGTTTCCATAATTGCTCCGTGAATTATGGGACCAATAACGGCGCTGGTCGAATCATTTTTAAGTGTAACATATTATAGTATGACTTGTAGATCACAATTGTAATACAGTTAAGAGTATTTAATTTGTACAGTTAGGAGCAACAATCTACACAATACAATTTATATAAAAACCATTTAAGTATCCTTTCACACATTACGCGTTATATAAACATATCGCAACGAAGAATATTAAAAACAAAAATTTATCTAATATTAAAAACGAAAATCTACACAATCTTTGATGTTTTTGCCATAAGGTCCTGTTTCTCCTGGTATAGTGTGCCTAAATGATGGAGTTAATATTGTTCACAACGAAGAATATTAAAAACGAAAATTTATCTAATTGGTTGAAAAATTACCTGCCAAAGGTAGATGTGACTCCATATGAGAATCCTCAACAAGTTTGCAATCAGTTGCTCTCTCCACAAATTCATCTACAAATAAAGTTGCTTAATTATATTTGTATGTGTTTTATAAGTTGTTGGAGCTAAGCAAGTAACTGGTACACATGTGTACTGGTTCATATTTCATGGTAATTACACAATAGTAACAAGTGGTAGTTCAAAACATAAATAGATTAACATAGGCGATATCAATTTAAAATTAGAATGTTTAGATGTGCATGCCTGAGGATCTTTGATCTTCATGTTCACCAGACTTTATGACCTCATGCTAATGTTTTTAGCTTTCTTTTTTATTTTTGAAATTTCTAACAATGACACAATATTATTCATCATTTGCTCGATTAATAAATTCTAGAAGATTCAAAATACTATCTATCATGTCTAACTATTACCTGGTAGAGGCATATCCAAGTGTGCATCATCAAAATTATCAGGTGTATCAACATCATCTAACATTACAAAACCAATATAAATATTGTTAGATCAATCATTATTCTTATATTAGTTATACAATTTCTCCATTGCAATAAAAAAAGTTAAAAACTCACTACTCATGGAAGAGAATATTAAAAGTTTCACCAACATCGTTGAAAGTGATCAAAAGAATCTTTACTTTCACTAAGCCATGATTATAATTTTCTTGTGGAAAACATATCATGAAAATCTTTAGCAAAATGCACTTGTGAGATTGGAACACTCCCACCGGTGTCAACAATGAGAACACGCCTCTTTCTGTTTTTCAAAGTCTTATCTGAAAATTACAAACCATAGTCAATAAAAAAAAAAAGTAATAGCAGCATTACTTGCTAGCGATCCCACATAATGTTAAATTAAATTGTGCAAATCTAGACACAATTCAACAAATATTATGCTCCTCGCAAACTTCTCGACTGAGTAGTTAGAGCATGTGAACACTCGGGGCCAAAGATAAATGGCATAGCCATATCAGTTGCAGACAGAGGAGGTAAACTAAAAAAATAAACGTCTTGAAGTTGTCACATGCTGTCTGAGCCATCTAAACACAAAAATAATACTATAAAATTTTCATCAAAACAAATAAAAGCAACAAAGAATTGGAAAGTAAATAGTAGGTGTGACTACACAGCTAGCAACATGCATTATATAATAATTAAAATTCCCATACACCATACTTTAAAACAAAAACACGAAATAAATAAAGGTAAGTGTGCAAGTGATACAAATGAGTTAAAAAATAAAATAAAATAAAAACACATAAAGCTCATTAGTAAGTAACCTTCCGTTGAAAGCACACATCTTTTTACCATCATAAAATATCTGAAAAACGCGGTCAAAGTCCTGACACATAAAAAGTCAGTAATTTAGCTAGTGATATAATAACATATGAAAAGAAAATGATACTCGAAAATACTATTATGAGATCAAAGTAGGGCAGCGACTCACCGAAGCTGCAATAAACGAATGAAAGTGTTCCAGCAAAGAAATCAATGGGAGCAAAGACAAGTGGACCCTGAGGGTGCCCGTCGAAAACCAGAAACCGAAAATAATAATTTCGTATAACACAAAGCAACGAATCCTTAAAAAACCTACAGGCTAAAGGCAATAACCCAATCTGCTCCTAGCCCTAGAATAATGAACCTCATTCTCTAAATTTCAAAACAATAACAATAACGAAGAAACATTGCGACATGACTTTTAAATATAATGAAAGAGCCAAAACACATGAAGAGAAAGATCACAACACAAATAAAAAATAGAACAAAAGCAAGCACACCGTTGAATTTGGAGAGGCGGAATAGCTTTCTTGGAGTAGAAACACAAAGGGAGAAAAAACACAAAATTAGAAAGTAAAAAAATGTTGGAGATCATAAGAAAACAAAAAACCAAACAAAATACATGATCGCAAGTCACCTAATAGGAATCAGCTATCGTACTCCTTATTTAATGATGAAGGTCTTGATAGTATACATTTAATTCTCAAGAACTATAGTTCTATATTTATGATGGTGCATTAGTACATAATATGTGGGTGTGTTGGAAAAAATGATGTTTCATAGGCAAGCTCAAGTTATTTATATATACTTTTTAACATTGAGCCTCAAAACTAATACATTTTAATTTACAAGGATTTGAACACATAAGAGAGAAAATCCATGTTGTGGAGACTTACTCAAGCGCCAGACAATACTCACTACTCTTGAAGAAGTGAATGTCAATGAACGAGCATGTGACTGAGAATAATTTAGAAAAAAAAATTAGAATGAATATTTAAATTACACACACGAGAAAAATAAAATAAATCATATTAATACTATTCTATATAAAAATTAGTCCATGACAAAAAATGAATGTAAAAGTTTAATCAAAATCCTACTGATTTACTGTATTTAAATTTTAATTTTCAAATAAGACACAACAAAAATAAACTGAAATTCAAATTAGTTTGAAAGAAAAATGCATTGAAGCTTGTCTAAAAATCATAATGTTATTCTAAATATATGGCATCGTAAAAAAAATAAAGCTAAACCAAACCATCTCATAAAATTGCTCTTTTTATATATTTCATATTTTGAAGTTGTTGAGTTTAAATTAAAACTCTAGGCCTATTCCTCCAATCATACTTCATTACCATCACCTGCACTCATGAGCAAGCCCAACCATACATTATTATTTTCAATTAAAAATAGAGCCCTAGTCAAAATCCACACAATTAATATAATCCATATTTCACTTGCACCTACAATTTCCTCTCTCTACCCTGTAACTCTTTCTCTCTCTCTCGCTACTCTCTGTCACACCTTCATCTCTCTCTTTACTTCACATCTGCAATAAAGAGTAAATCACAACCCCAAATCCCTCTTCTTCTTCTTCTTCTTCTTCCCCTTTTTTCTTAATTTCCAATGAATAACGAGAAAACACAGCTTGTTCTCTCGTAGACCTCACTATCGTTCCCCATTGTCGACCCACTCTTCTCACCTTAGCTAGCCCGACTATGAGCAGCTAAGAAAGCTGCTGATGCCGATGCCGACGCCGGCCAGTACTCTCAACGCAGACAACGACACAAGAAACTGAGCCACAACTCAGCTAAAGCTGATGCCGACGCCGACAGCGGCCAATACTCTCAATGCAGACAACGACACAAGAACTGAGCCACAAGTCAGCTAAAACTCAGCCACGACTCTCTGTTCCCGGCACCCTCAAAGCAAACAACAAAGCAAGAAACCCAGCCACAACACTCTAATTTGATTGTGATATGCTGAGCTCTGTTTTTTGTAAAAATTCTAGGGCTATTTAAAAAATTATTGATAAAAAGCAGGTGGTGCAGAAATCAAACTCACCTCCTTGTTTTGTTGGTGTAATGGATTCGTCTAGTTTGATTTTTTGTTAGATTATGATCAGATTTTGCACTTTCACTGGGCAAAGATTCGACAGGAAATCTCTTTCTTTTTTTTGTTGCGAAACTGTAAACATAGAAAGTGAAAAATAAAAATCTGCAGGGGAGATAATTAAGATAAAACAGATATTTTTCTTCTTGCAAAAAACCCACAAATGAAACAAAAATTACCAAAATACCATGGGCACTATTTTTTCTACAGTACTATTCCTTATAATAGTAGCCAAGTTCTCTCTTATTAAGATTGTTAAATAGTACATTGTTGGATGGCCTGTGCAGGAATGGGGAGACTGATGAAGCTCTTTCTTTTTTGCACTTGATTGAAGGAAAAGGAGTTAATATTGATAGAGTCACATATGCGGCTGTCATTAATGGGTTATGCAAAAATGGGAAACATGATGTTGCAAGAGATCTTTTCAACCAACTACCTTCTAGAGGTGTGCTACCTAATGCTCGTATATAAAATATGATCATTGGTGCACTTTGTCATGAAGGTTCTACGGAGGAGGCACAATGTTTGCTTACAGAGATGGAGAGCAATGGTTGTGCACATGATGAAGTGACATACAACATCATGACGCGAAGTTTGCTAAAGAAGAAAGCGCTTAGCAAGGCAATACCATACTTGGAAGTAATGCATGAACAGGGAATCTCAGCAGATGTTTCTACTCTATCCATGCTAGTTGATCAAATGCAAGGACAAACTAAAGATGATTTTCTTCTCAAATTGATGAAGGATGTTTTGCCAAAGGATTTTGTATCATAGTCATCTCGTCATCTGAGATGCAACCAACTCAGGCTTTGGGGCTGAACTTTGTGTCTTTTTATTTCCTCTTAGGCTGCGTTTATTTTGATGGAAAAGGTGAGAAAAAATATATTTTCACTATTTTTCCACTCTTTTCACATGTTTACTTTGATGGAAAATTTTCCCCGGGCAGGCTAGAAAATTTTCTGGGGCAGCTCCGTTTCAACCCTTTTCTCTCAAATGTTGGATAATATTATCCAAGGGTAGAGGTGTGAAAATTTTATCCAACATTTTCCATCAAAGTAAACACATGATAAAAAAAATGAGAAAATGATAATATTATCTCACATTTTCTTATCTATCATTTTCCAATGAAAATTTTCCATCAAAGTAAACGCAACCTTAATGAAAAAAAAAATGGCAAAGAAGAAGATGAAAATAAAATTCACCAAACATATTACTCATCCAACCACAATTTGAGCAGTGTTCAGACGTGAGAAGTGGTCGAAGAGGCTGTCATCACGGCCGTCATACATCAAGGGCGCATGTATTGCCAGTTCCAATGTAGTTTAGCATGCTCTGCAGCTTCCTTGGCGTATAAAGTGGTTACACCATCCGTTGTTTTCCACTCCAATAAAGTGATTACAACAAATTACACCATCCGCTAGCGCTGTTTAGAGCCACTTTTATATATAATAATCTCGACAATCTTTGCCAATTATATCTTAAAAAGTTAATGTGAGGTTGAAGATTTTAGAAAATTAACAAGAAAAAGATTTATGTGTATTTGACATAGGAATATGATGAATGATTATACATTGTATTTCTTGTTAATCGTGATCATTTGTTATTGATATTTGTCATGTTCATCGGGAGGCAAAGGATGCCGCCCATTGTTTAGCGAATTTGGCTGGCTTCTCGACCAGAAAGATATTCTTCATCGTGACTAAATATATTTCTTCTTTTTCGTCAAAAAAAAGTGCTCAAGTTAGCATTAGAATATAAGATGCATTGTATATTATGATTATTATCCAACTTAATTTAGTACGTCGCTATTTTCTTTTCAAGTTAAATGTTTTTTTATAAATAATTAAATTTCAAAATTAAAATCTATATCGATATACTATATAATAATGCTTACAGATTCCGTATATAGTAACTTTAGTTTTTATAACTCATTTCAAATTTCCATTTTTAGAAATTAATTTTACTAAATATTGAATAAATACAACTTTCTTAAGTTTATTAACTATTAATACGAATCAATTTGCACTCCACAAATTATGCACAAGTTAACACCTCCTGTCCCATCCAATTTCAATTTTAGTTTGAACACCTCCTGTCCCATCCAATTTCAATTTTAGTTTGAACTTAATTGATTAGATAACAAAAATATGACATTCCATTTACATGCACCAAAAACAATAAATACAAAATTATGTATATGGGAAGCCAATTAGCAATTGAATATGAGAAGTCAATAACATCAAGTAAATTAATACATTTTCATCTATTTTGACAATATATGTAGAGATTATATGAGAGTATTTTGAAAATAATTCACCACCACACCTGTATAATATATTCTAATGAAACTATACAAATTTAATCTTACTTTGTGCCTGTATTGAAACATAATTTAAAAGTGAAATAATAAGACTCTATCCTATAGTGTGGTTGTTTTTGCCTAGTGTGGTTGTTTTTGTTTAATTTATAAGCTTCAATATCTTATTTTTAAAACATGTTATAAGGCGCTTAATTTATAAGATTCAGTCCTCAAGGGGACACCACATGGTGCGAACTGAACTCTACGAACAGTGAGGTCTAAGGTTGAAATCCCACTACTCTCCCTCCCTCAAGTAAAAAATAAATACAAAAATTATAAGCTTCAATATCTTATAAAATGTTGCTAAATTTTATTTTAACACAAAAATTGTGACCAATACATTATAGAAGGTTGAGAATGTGGTTTGATCAGATTTTGATGCTTGGGCTAAAAGTAAAATTCTGAAACCTGAGCCCAAGGCCCCAAAGCAAACTTGCAGACATCTTAAAAATAAGATCTAGGTGAGTTATTTTTGCGGAAGCCTAAAATGAAAATTGTGACATATTGGCAGACAGAGAAAGTATAACATGCATACTCTTTTTGAAGAGTGACTAGCTTGTAAACCACCCTTAAATTATAAAACAGAGACAATTTTATATTATCAATAATAATTAAGATTTAATCTTTAGCAATTGTAATGTAAATATTTGAATTTTATATAGAATATGCCTGAATTTCAGAAATTAAACTATCTGCTTCTCATGTGATTCGATCTATAAGAGCTTATAAGCTCCCCAAAACATAAGTTTCTATACCCCAACTTATTTTCTCATTATTTTATAATCAATACTTATTTTACAAAAAATTACTTAACTATATTTTTTATTTTCGTCATAGTTCATTATAATTTCATGTTTTTTCGATTTTCTCTCTCTAACAAAATTTTTCACTCACTAACTAAAAATTCCATCTTTAGCTTATAAGCTCAATTACCCAAACACTTTGAAAACTTATAAGCTAATAAGAAACTACTACATCTTATAAGCTTTTGAAATATCATATAAACTCCAAGAACTTATAAGCTCTTTTATAAGCTTAGCCAAACACCCTCTAAGTTTTTCTTCATATTTTTTTAGCCCGTAACTGAAATTGTAAAGCTGCAAAATAAATGAAATATATTCTTTCAAAAATAATAAAAATTGATAATATATATATTAAAAAGGTAACTTCTAATTTGAAATAAATTTCAAGATTAAGTGGCAATTTTTAAATTATAATAAATTGAAGATTTATTTGTAAAACTATAAATTTTCTTTTTTATTTCCTTTTTATTTGTTTGTTTTATTTATTTCTAAAATTGTAAAATTCGACTAATTATGAAGTATGATAATTGAGTTGGTATCAATTTTATAAAAATATACAAATATTTCTCCTGTTTTGCACGGGGTGCAGATGCTAACTTATTTTAATGAAGAAGACAAAATATATAAATAAAATCGGAAATTAAATAGAGTAAAATAACTCTAACAGTGACGGTTAGTAAGATATTGGATGGAATTTTCTTTTGAATCAACCTTACTTATATAGGGTTTTTTCTTTAACATTTGCGACGAAGAAGTGAGAAAATTAAGTAGAAGCTACGCATAATTTTCTTTTGAGTCAACGTATTTAATATGTGATCCTTTCTTTAACAGTAGCGAGGAAATTAAGTAGAATCTTCATTCACAAAAGAAAAAGAAAGAAAAAAGAAAAAAGAAGAAAAAGGAAAAAGCATAAATAAAGTAGAACCTTATCGGTTATTGTTGGAAAAGTAAGAAAAAGCTAGAACCGAAAAGTGGAAAAGAAACTTTTCTCTCATTATCTTCTGATAAAAAAAAGAGTACAGCAAGAGGTATATAAACACTCACGCACTCATGCAATACAGCTGCAAATTCTAACTAACTAGCCAGCTAGGATAATGAAAGGAGCAATCGTGTGTGCATGCACCCATGCACAGTGAAGATACATTTCCAACACGCCCCCTCAAGATGGAGCGTAAATGCTGGAAAAGCCCATCTTGCTCATGATGTTATGCAAGGCCGGAGCAGGTAATGCCTTAGTCAAAACATCTGCAAGCTGCAAGGTATTTTTCACATGTAGTGGCTGCACAACACCTTGCTGGAATCGTTCACGGACAGTGTGGCAGTCGATTTCGATGTGCTTGGTTCTTTCATGAAAAACCGGATTGTTGCAGATGTATACTGCAGCTTGATTGTCACAGTAAAGCGGTGTGGCTTTACTCTGCGGAATCCCAAAATCAAGTAAAAGATTACGTATCCAAGTGACTTCACAACATACTTGTGCCATAGCGCGATACTCTGCTTCAGCCGAAGAACGAGAGATCGTGCTTTGCTTCTTTGATCGCCAAGAAACAAGTGAAGAGCCAAGAAAAACGGCAAAACCAGTAACTGATTTTCTGGTGGTAGGGCATGAAGCCCAATCAGCATCACAGAAGGCAGATAAGCTAAGATTAGAGTCTTTGGCAAAGAAAAGACCGTGCCCAATGCTACCCTTCAAGTATCGCAAGACACGTTCAGCTGCAGTAAGGTGACCGTCACACGGCTTAGAGACAAATTGGCTCAAATTATGAACCGCAAATGTGATATCAGGTCGAGTTAAGCTGAGATATAAGAGCCTTCCAATAAGTCTTCTGTAAGAAGAAGCATCTGACAGAGGAGCTCCTTCATTTAAAGTCAAATGTTTACCTGACTCCATAGGAGTAGAAGTAGGTCTGCAACTGACTAAACCAGTATCTTTGAGTAAGTCTAATACATACTTCCTTTGGCAAAGATAAATGCCTTGATTATTGCGAGCTATTTCCAAACCAAGGAAATAGGAAGGTCTTCCCAAGTCTTTGTATTTAAAAGTCTGACCCAAAAACTGCTTGAAAGAAGAGACTAAGTCATCATCATTGCTGGTAATCAATATGTCATCTACATAAACCACAAGACTCAAAAATTTTGAGCCTTCCTTCTTGTAAAAGAATGAGTGATCACAAGCTGACTGAACTAATCCAAAATCACTGAGTGCCTCAGAAAATTTGATATACCATTGCCTCGAGGCCTGCTTGAGGCCATATAAAGACTTCTTGAGCTTACACACTGATCCTGGAGGATAAGATTGCCCCTCTGAATCAAGGAGGCCTGGAGGAAGCTCCATGTAAATATCCTCAGACAAATCACCATAAAGAAACGCATTATTGATATCAAGATGTGTGAGGGACCAATCATGAATAGCAGCTAACGAAAGCATCATCTTGACAGTAACCAACTTTGCCACTGGGGAGAAGGTGTCAAGATAATCAATACCAGCCTGCTGTGTATACCCTTTGGCAACAATTCTTGCCTTATACCGATCTAGAGATCCATCTGCAAAGAATTTAGTGCGAAAAACCCATTTGCATCCAATGGCAATCTTATCGGGAGGTAATAAGGTGACATACCAAGTGTCAGATTTAATAAGAGCCTCTAACTCAGCCTGCATAGCTTTCCTCCATTCAGCATACAAGGAAGCTTGATGATAGGAGAAAGGTTCAGGAATGGCAGAGAGAGAGCAGATTAATCGATAGTAAGAGGAGGAAAGTCTAGAATAGGAGATGTATTTATGGAGAGGATAAGGAGAAGAAGTAATAGAGTTGCATACATAATCTGACAAATGAGCAGGAACCTTGCTAGTTCTGCCAGATTTTGTAGTAAGAGAAGGAGGAGGAGGTGCTGCTGATGCAGGAACAGAAATAGGATGGCCATGGAAGGACTAGATGAAGTAGGAGCAGAATTAGCAGTAGTTGTGGCAGTTGGAAGAGCAGATTCTATAGGAAAAGTGAATTGTGGCTCAGGAAAAGATGAAGAGGGAAGATGAGAGTAAGGAAAAGTATTTTCATGAAAAATCACATCCCTACTAATGCTCACTTGCTGAGTATCTAAATTCAGCACCTTATAACCCTTGTAACCAGGTGGATAGCCCAGAAACAGACACTTGGAAGCTCTAGGTGAAAACTTTGACCTATGTCTGTCTAAAGTGGAGACAAAACACAAACACCCAAAAACCCTTAAATGTGAATAAGATGGTTGTTTCCCAAATAACATTTCAAAAGGAGTGGTGTTATGTGGAAGAACTGAAGATGGTGTTCTATTAATGAGATAAGAAGCAGTGTGTACACAATCTCCCCAATAGGTGACAGGTAAATGGGATTGGAAAAGCAGACTCCTAGCTACATTAAGGAGATGTTGATGCTTTCTTTCCACTCTAGCATTTTGCTGAGGAGTGGAGACACAGGAATGATGAATGAGAGTGCCAAATTTAGAATATAGTTCTCCTAAATTGAACTCTGGACCATTATCACATCTAAGAATTTTGATACTCTTCCCAAACTGAGTTTGTATGGTATTGAAAAATTGGGTGAGAATTTCTTTAACATCAGATTTATGCTTCATTAAGAAGGTCCAAACAAATCTTGAATGATCATCAACAATTGTGAGAAAATAAACATATCCTTGCACAGTGGGTGTTGGATATGGTCCCCATATATCACAGTGGATCAAATCAAAAATATTCTGAGCTACAGTTTGAGATTCAGAGAATGACAAACGCTTTTGTTTAGCCAATGGACAAATCTCACAAAGAGTATTTTTACAATTGGAAAGAGATAAAGTTTTAGACAACAACTGGAGTTTACTAAAAGATAAATGCCCTAATCTATGATGCCATGTATCAGTTGACACCATATTGGACACTGGAGGAGAAGGAGTATGGACTGGTGGATTTGCAGAAACTGAAGAAGCATCTAACACATAGAGATTGCCCACTCTGCTACCCTTCCCAATCACAATCCCCTGAGAAGCTCCCTGAATCACAAAAGTATCAGGTGTGAAAGTTACTGAACATTGCATAGAAGATGTGAGTGAGCTTACTGAGATCAGATTATAGGAAAAGGAAGGTACACAAAGTACAGAAGTAAGCTCAAGTGTAGAGGAAAGAACAATGGTGCCAATGCAAGTGACAGGAGCATTACTACCATTGGGAAGATTCACATGAGTATTTGTGGATATGGATGTTTTAGTGAAGAGAGCAGGGTCATTACACACATGATGTGTTGCTCCTGTATCAAGCAACCATACAGAAGGCTGAAAAATAGAGCAAATGAAAGGATGGTTGGAAATCGTACCACTGAATGGAGGACTTGCACCAGCAGAGGTGGAGTTATGACCATGAGTCTTCACATCATTCATAGTAGGAGCGGAAGTAGTCATAGATCCAGCTACTTGCATCTGACTTTGCAAATAGGATATCATCTGAGCCATATCTGCAGTAGATAAAGTAGTGCTCTGATGTGAAGGTGTATTATCAGCAGCACTCAGCTGATTCACAGATCGAGCACCATTAGAAGAAAAACCAGTAGATTTCCCTTTGCCTTTGCCATATCCTGGTGGATAGCCTATGATCTCAAAGCACTTATCCACTGTATGGTTAGTTTTTCCACAGTTAGTACAAAGAAACTTGCCCTTACCTCCTTTGCCACGACCAATACCTGCTGCATTAATTATAGATCCAGGCATTTCACTGATAATAGGAGGTGCTGGAGTTGATACAAGAGTTGATACAGAATCAATAGACCTCTGCCTCTCTTCCTGAAGAACCAATGCAAAAATCTTTGACAAGGAAGGAAAAGGAAGAGAAGAGATAATCTGAGATCGAATCTGCGAATAAACAGAACTTAATCCAATGAGAAATTGCATTGAGCACTCTTGCATCTGGAATTCACACCATTTGCGCGAGCTATGGCATCGACAAGTATCGCAAGTGCACCAACGTGAGGGCTGAAAATCCTTGTATTCATCCCAGAGAATGCGGAGCTTGGTATAGTAAGCTCCTACATCATCAGACCCCTGCTTTAGGGTGAGAAGTTGTTGTTTGAGTTGATAAACTCGAGCAACATTCCCTTGAGCAAAGCGATCTTTCAAATCGTTCCAAATTAGAGAAGCATTATCGAGATACATAAGACTTGAGCTAATATCAGGCACGACAGAGTTGCGCAACCATGAAACAACCATGCTATTGCATCGGAGCCACTGAGAATAGATCGCTTCAGTCGGATGCGGTCGATCGATGGTACCATCAACAAACGCAAGTTTGTTCTTCGCCATTAGTGCCGTCATCATGGAGCGATTCCAATTCACATAATTGGATCCGTTGAGTTGTTGTGTGACCAGCTGCACACCAGGATTGTCACTGCTGGACAAATAATAGGGGCTGGACTGATCTTCATGTGGTGGAACTGGAGGAAATTGCGGCTTAGGGGCCATCGGAAAACAGATCGGAAAACAGCGGAAGGTTTATGCTCTGGATACCATGTTGGAAAAGTAAGAAAAAGCTAGAACCGAAAAGTGGAAAAGAAACTTTTCTCTCATTATCTTCTGATAAAAAAAAGAGTACAGCAAGAGGTATATAAACACTCACGCACTCATGCAATACAGCTGCAAATTCTAACTAACTAGCCAGCTAGGATAATGAAAGGAGCAATCGTGTGTGCATGCACCCATGCACAGTGAAGATACATTTCCAACAGTTATCATGCCCTTATGGCCTTATATATTGCCAGAGTGGTTGGAGACTATATCTGCCACATATAAAAAGTTTCATATCTCAATTGTGGAATCATAATATATACCAGGTTAGCTAATTGCCTTCTTCACGTCTCAAATATTATCTCATATATTTTCCTTCACACCTTCCCATAAATATATACATTATTCAAAGAGTTAATCATGGCGGCTTATGCAGCTCTGGTTTCCCTTATGCATATCATAGATCGCCTTGAAAATCATCCTTCCCCTCCAATTTCTATCGATAAAGAACAAGTTGAATCTCTCACTGAAAATGTTACCTCCTTGCAGGATTTTCTTGATGCTTATATTTTCCCAGTTGTGGATGACCATGAAGCGGATCCATTGGAGCGTCGCATTGCTGATGCAGTTTATGCAGCTGAGGATGTCATCGAATCCCAAATTGTGCTTCAAATTCATAACCGATCCACAATTATTGGAAGATGTCCAGTTGACAACCGATCCACAATTCGTAGGAAGATGTCCAGTTTTATCAACTTGTTTCGAGCTCGGTGTAAATGCTCAACTATTGAGGAGGACTTCTACCACGATCTGCAACAAGTGATAAAAGAAATGAATGTGATCAAGAAGGAAGCCATGAAGATTGCAGCCGCAGCTGATCAAGTGCAGAGAAAGGTCTCCTCATCTCATGCTGGCTCCTCTTCCACTGTGAAGGAAAGCATGGTGGTGGGTTCAGACGAGGTGTTACTTGAAGTTCTGGATAAGCTCACCGGAGATCAACTCAGTCGCCAAATAATCCCAATTATGGGGATGGGCGGCATTGGTAAGACCACTCTTGCCCGACATGTATTTCAGCATGCACTTGTTAAAGGGCATTTTGATATTTGTGCTTGGACTACAATTTCTCAAACCTATAATGTTAGAGAAACACTTAGAGAAGTTTTTTCCCAAGTAAGTGGAAATTCAGGTTGTGATGATCTGAGTGAGGGCGAATTGGGATTAAAACTATACCAGTATTTATGGGGTAGGAGGTATCTCATAATTATGGATGATATGTGGAGTATAGAGGTGTGGGACAAAATCAGGTCCTTCTTTCCTGATGGCAATTATGGGAGTCGAATAATTGTAACAACTAGGCTGTCAAACTTGACTTCGCAGTTGGGTGAGTCTTACAGCGTTGGTATGAAATTTCTAGATGAGGCTACTAGTTGGGATTTGTTCACCAAGACTGTGTTTGGGGGAGAAAGTTTTCCTCATGAGTTGGAGGATATTGGAAAGAATATTGTAGCAAATTGTAAAGGTCTTCCTTTATCAATTGCTACAATTGGAGGTCTTTTGGCAAAATCTGAGCGCACTAGAGAATATTGGGTGCATATAGAGCAAAATTTAAATTCAATTGTCATTACGAATAATGATGAATTTTGCTTGAAAATATTGCGAATGAGCTATACCTATCTGCCCAACTATTTGAAGCCATGTTTTTTGTATCTGGGAGTTTTTGAGGAAGATCGTAGAATTCGTGTCTCAATGCTGGAGAAGCTATGGGTTTCTGAAGGATTTTTAAAACCCATGAGTGGAAAATGTTTGGAAACAATAGCAGAAGAGTACTTGAAGGAGTTGGTAGATAGAAATCTGATAATAGTTGATGAGTTGGGATTTAGGGGGAATGTGAAGTTTTGTAAGATTCATGATTTGTTGAGGGACGTGTGCTTGAAAGAAGTTAAAAAGGAGAGATTTTATCATATCATAGAAAAGTCTCCTGTAGTCATATATAACCAACGTCGTGGGGTTGTTTTTAAAAAAAATGCTGGAAGTTGGGTAATAAGTGAAGTCTCGAGATCTTTGTCACATGCTCGTTCTATAATATGTGATGACGAGGGGAAAAACTTTGAAAGGCCTCACAATTTTAGATTGTTGAGAACATTCAAAGCATATGATAGAGATACTTTAAATCGATATGGAGATGATGGTGATCATTTCCTAGGCGATGTTTTTCAATTGGTGAACGCACGGCACCTTGCTGTTAGACTTTATTGGGAGTCCGAATTCCCGTCTTCGATCAATTTGCTTTGGAATCTATATACGTTAATAGTTGCTTTTGCTTTGGTTCCATTGGCATTGCATCCGCATAATCTTATTGCACCGATTGAGATTTGGAAATTGCATCAACTTAGGCATCTCGAGTGTATGGGAACAGGATTGATTCTACCAGATCCTCCGAGTGAGATGGTTATCATGGAGAATCTACAGACGCTCAAGGGAGTAAGGAATTTTTATTTGAATGAGGAGGTGGTTCAAAGAATTCCCAATGTCAAGAAATTGCATCTAATTTACACTTCCGAGGATATGGAGGCAGCAAACTGTTTGAGGTATCTTGAGTGTCTGAGTAAATTGGAAAACTTCTCCTGCAGCATCCATCCCGAATATGCTGAGTATTTGCAGAGGATTAGTTTCCCACACTCCCTCAAGAAGTTGAACTTATCTCTCTCTCCCTCTTATGATCCTCTAGATTTAGTAGAGATATTGGAAAAGATAGGGTGGTTGCCCCTTCTTCACAAGTTAGTATTACATCGTGGTGTCTTCAACACAGGCAAGTGGGACACTATTGAAGGCCAATTCCGGAGCCTCAAGCTACTGAAATTGGACTGGTGTAGTGGTCTAAAAAATTGGACGACGGCAGAGAGCTCTCATTTTCCAGTTCTCCAGGAGCTTCGTCTTCAAGGTTTGATGGAATTGGAGGAGATCCCTTCCGAAGTTGGAGAAATAGCAACGCTGAAATCAATTTATTTGGAACGTTGCAGTGAATCAGCGGTGGAGTCAGCTAAAAAGATAGTAGAAGAACAAGAGGACTTATATGGAAGAGACCAACTTGAGCTTCATGTTCAAGCTATAGTTGCAAAAGCACACGAAAGACTGCAGAGCTTAGCAAGTCCCAACTTTGAAGTTACAGTGAGAGGTTTTTAGAATCATCCAAGATTGTTAGTTACAAGTTCAGACCTTTTGTTTCGTAAGCTTATAAAACTTTGAGCTTTTGTTGCTTCAATTCATTACTGTAAGCTAGCTCCACGTACAAGTCTTTCTATTGTTCCTTTTGTTCTACTTAAATAATCGATTTAGCTTCTCTTCCTTTTGGGAAAGTTAATTATATGCTTAAACTTTCTTACATTACATCATTAATTAATTGCTGTTGCTGCTCATTTCTGACCACATGCAATAATAATAATTAATGACACGTTGGCAAACATAAATGCTTGATGTTTTCTAATTCCAGTTTCTTTAATAGCCTTAATTTTGGCTTTTGTAGGAATAACCTTAATTTGTTTAACAAATAATACCAAAACTATGTATGTGTGGGGTTTCCTATTATGTAGAGAGAAGCTTCATGGTTGCTTCTTATCGAGGGAAATTTTATTATAGTCATCTTTCATAAAAACATAAGTTTTAAGGCCCTAGTTTATAATAGATAAGTTATATAGCCATTTTAAGTTTAAAAGACTATAACACCCTTTGACTTTTTTGTACTCGATGGTGTACACGATGGTACCACCATGTACACCATTGAGTACTTCGAGTACTCGACGGTGTTATAGAAAATTTTCAGTTTTTTCATTACTCGATTGTGTACTCGATGGCACCATCGAGTATAAAAAAGTCAAAGGGTTTTATAGTCTTTTAAGTCTAAAATGACTATATAACTTATCTATTATAAACTAAGACTATAAAACTTATGTTTTTATAAAAGATGGCTATATGTGATGATTCCCACCTTCTTATTTGCTTATAAGTGGTGGCTAAGGAATTTTGATTGGGGCCCAAGAGAGGCCTATAATTAACCATCATCATCACTTCTTGATTCAATGTTGATAACTAGACAAATCACCCCGTTACTCACGCCTTCATCTTAATTTAAGGGTATTCGTGTCTAGTTATTTCAAGACTACGAGGTAAAATTTGTATAAAGAATGTGAATCTGTGCACACAGAAAATAACGATTGTAAAGGTGTGTTTACTTTGGTTGTAAAATTTTTATTGAAAAATAATAGATAAGAAAAAATGAAAAAATATTGGAAAATATTTTCACACCTCTATCATAAGATAATATTATCCACCACTGAGAAAATGAGTTGTTCGAAAAAAAAATTGTCCCGTTGATTTTTTTTTTTCATCATAATAAAACATGCGAAAATGGTGAAAAATTAAATTAATAAAAATATAAATTTTCTTTCATTTTTCATCAAAATTTTTCATCAAAATAAACGCTTCCTAATAAGTAAAATTTGTCTATACCGATTATTTTTTATAATCGGTTGATATAAAGAATGTTAATTTATTTAGTGTACACCGAAGGCAATTATTGTAGTATAACAAAAGAAAAGGACAACAAGGGGTGGGACATGGCATGTAAGACTTGGGCGTAGACTTTCTTGTTTATTTTGTGATTAATTGTCTATTACAAGTCTAACAACAGTCATAAGATGAAAATACAAGTCAATTTAACAATAATGTATTACTATATATGGTCGTAGATGTGTTCATTAACCATGTCATATTCGTAAGTAGGGTATATGTTGAAATAAAAAAAGTTGATATTATTTTTTTAAATTCATATGTATCATGTTCAGACTTGATTTGTTCGTTATCAAGCCAAACTGAGATGAGGGCTAACAAGTTATATTTAATCGAGTCCAAATGAGCTTTCTAAATTTATATTTAATAGTACAAAATATTAATTATTTAAAAAATATTTAAATTACAATATTGTGATATATTTTTTTTCCTTGTAACAATACAATTATTACTAATTTTAATATAAAAGTATAAGTTGTATTTAATTTATAATTATATATTTTTAAGCTACATCACTTAACAATAATGTTTAGGGTGCGTTATCTTTGGTTGTAAATTTATCATGGAAAAATGAAGGATAAACAAAATTTCACTCTTTAAATACTTCTTTTCTTTTCCCACATTTTTTACTTGACCCTTACTCATTCCTCATTTATACTACAAAGGAGAGATAATATTATCTCTCCAAAAATGGTGTGATAATATTATCCCTCCTTTGTAGTGTAAATGGGAAATGAGTAAGGGTCAAGTAGAAAATGTGGGAAAAGAAATGAAGGATTTAAAGGCTGAAATTTTGTTTATCCTTCCTTTTCCTATGATAAATTTACAACCGAAGATAACGCAGCCTTAAGAGATAACGAGCTCGAATAAAGTTTTATCAAATCGGAGTTGGAATTGCTTGGCGCATTTGCAGTCTTAGCTAATGTACTCCCTCCGTCCCATGAAGCATGACACAGTTCTTTTCGGTACGAGAATTAAAAAATTGATATTTTGTGTGTTAAAGTGTGATAGGTGAAAAATGAAAATGTGAATAAACGGTAAATTTTTTGCCATTTTTAGAAACGTGTCATACTTCGTTGGACAAACCAAAAAGGAAACTGTGTCATGTTTTGTTGGATGGAGGGAGTATTATATATATACATATGATTTTCAAACAATTTAAAAGTAGAATATCAACACCAGATCGACAAATCTCTCTTGGATGCTAAGTTTCTTTTTAGTGCTTTGATTTTTGCTTATCCGATCCCACACTGTCGGCCATATAATAAATTTCGTGACCTAAATTTTTAATTTTATATATAGGTTATGCCTGTATACGTCATAAATATGACGTAGTACATGATTTTACGCGTGAAAGGCATCCATGATTCATGCTTAATTACTATATTAATAATTAAAGACCAAATGAATCAGTTCACATTTGGATAAAGTACATTAAAGCTTATTCAAAAACAATAATGAAAGCAAGTTAAAGAAAGATAAAATAATAAAAGGTGACTACCTAAATCATGGTAGTATTTTTTATAATATGTCTTATATATAATAGGCAAGATTGAGAATGTGATGCCTATTTGGGTAAAAATGTCCATTTTCCAATTTTTTATTATTATACGTACGTGTTTCACACACATTATTTAAACTTTTTTAGCCTTAAAAATATTAGATAATTATTTGTCACTTAATTTTAAAATTAAGTGACAATTTTTTAATTACAATAAATTAAAGATTTATTTGTAAAACCATACATTTTCTTTTTTATTTCCTTTTTCTTTATCTTTTTATTTGTTTATTTTATTTATTTCTAAAATTATGAAATCCGACTAATTATGAAGTATATAATATGATGATTGAGTTGGTATCAATTTTACATAAATATAAAAATATAAAAAACGTTTCCCGTACTTTGCACGGGGTGCATATGCTAGTTTATTTTAATGAAGACCACAAAATATATAAATAAAATTAAAAATTAAATAGAGTAAAATAACTCTAACAGTGACGATTAGTATGATATTAGGTGGAATTTTCTTTTGAATCAACCTTACTTATGTATGGTTTTTTCTTTGACATTGGGACGAAGTAGTGAGAAAATTAAGTAGAAGCTATGGCAATGGATCCTGGACTAAGTTCAGATTCGCAGATCCGATCATTTTTATAAGATTTGGACCTTGTAAAAAAATAGATCAAATGGATTTGGACCGAATCTGGATTATTCATAAAATTTGCGGATTTCAATCTAGATCAAAAGTTTTGAGACCCAAATCCGGTTCAGATCCGATCCGTGAATCCAGTTATATATATATAAAAATAATTTTACTTTACTTTTATCGAACTATACCTTAAAGATCTATTACTAATCTATACATCTCTTTTCATAAATGATGTATACAATTCTATTAAAGATACTCCCCCGTCCCACGAATCTTGACATATTTTCAAATAAGGTAATTAATTAGTCCAAAAATAAGGGGTCTTAATTACATTCTCTCTTCTAGACTCCTACTTTATCACTTTATTATCTTCTCTATACGTTATACTCCCTCCGTCCACCAATCAACTTCCCATTTGCCTTTAAAATTTTGTCCACCAATTAACTTCCCACTCTGCTTTTTGGACATATATACCCTCCCTTACTTTTTAAATTACTACACTTTACCAATTGGACCCACTACACTCTACCATTACTTGTCTAATTAATCCAATTTTGATGTTAATTAAATGAAGTGGGATATTTCGAATTTTCCAGTTTATTTATTTATTTTCTGAATTTTTAGTATATTTATTTATTTATTTGAATTTTCAATTTATTTATTTTCTGAAAATTTATTTTCAGTTTATTTATTTTCCAGTTTATTCATTTATTTATTTTCTGAATTTTCAGTTTATTTATTTATTTATTTTCGAATTTCCAATTTATTTATTTATTTTTGAATTTCAGTTTATTTATTTATTTATTTTATGAATCTTCAGTTTATTTATTTATCTATTTATTTATTTTCGAATTTCTAGTTTATTTATTTATCTATTTTCTGAATTTTCATTTTATTTATTTATTTGTTTTCGAATTTTTAGTTTATTTATTTATTTATTTTCGAATTTTCAGTTTATTTATTTATTTATTTTCTAGTTTATTTATTTCCAGATTATTTTCTGAATTTTTAGTTTATTTATTTATTTATTTTCGAATTTTCAGTT
Organism: Salvia miltiorrhiza; assembly: GCF_028751815.1. Classification (NCBI taxonomy): domain Eukaryota; kingdom Viridiplantae; phylum Streptophyta; class Magnoliopsida; order Lamiales; family Lamiaceae; genus Salvia; species Salvia miltiorrhiza. Next base: position 58,032,271 of record NC_080393.1, read on the forward strand.
TATTTATTTATTTATTTTCTGAATTTTCAGTTTATTTATTTATTTTCGAATTTCCAGTTTATTTATTTTCTGAATTTTCAGTTTATTTATTTATTTATTTTCGAATTTCCTATTTATTTATTTTCGAAATTTCAGTTTATTTATTTATTTATTTTTGAATTTTCAGTTTATTTATTTATTTATTTATTTTCTGAATTTTCAGTTTATTTATTTATTTTCTAATTTTCAGTTTATTTATTTTCTGAAAATTTTATTTCCACTTTATTTATTTTCTAGTTTATTTATTTATTTATTTTCTGAATTTTCAGTTTGTTTATTTATTTATTTTTGAATTTCCTGTTTATTTATTTATTTATTTCCTGAATTTTCAGTTTATTTATTTATTTATTTTCAAATTTTTAGTTTATTTATTTATATATTTTCGAATTTTCTGTTTATTTATTTTCTGAAAAATTTATTTCCAGTTTATTTATTTATTTATTTTGTGAATTTTCAGTTTATTTATTTATTTATTTTCGAATTTCCTATTTATTTATTTATTTATTTTCTTAATTTTCAGTTTATTTATTTATTTATTTTCGATTTTTCAGTTTATTTATTTTCTGAAAAATTTATTTTCAAGTTTTCATTTTAATTATGTTTTAGTTTTTTGTTCATTTAATTAAAGAGTAAAAAACAAGAAGAAAGAAATATCGTATATATATAAAAAAAAAAAACTTTAAGTCAAGCCATGAAAATAATGTGAAATAGATAGTGAAAGATTAGTAAAAGTAATCACAATATATTAACACTGCCCTTTTAGTCTTTTACACCACTTTTACACTACCTTTTTCAGCTTTCTTAGTTTCCGTGCCGACCACCAAATGAGAAGTTGATTGGTGGACGGAGGGAGTACTTTATTACCTACACACTCAAAACACTAATCTACAACTCCTTAATTCCCATGACGAAACCAAACGTGTCAAGATTCGTGGGACGAAGGGAGTAATATTTTATTTTTATCTTAATTTAAATTATTATTATTATGATTATTATTATTATTATTATTATTATTATTATTATTATTATTATTATTATATCTTTTATTTGTATGCATAATATCGTTTTTTTCTTCTTCAGTGTAAAAATAGAAGACATAATATTCCACGGTTACTGAATATTGTGATGAAGATAGAGATAAAATCGACTTTAATGATATGATAATTAGTTTCCATCGCTTTTTTACATATAAAATTAAAATAATTGTGTATCTCATTATTCTACTACTAATATATTTAGTACTTCATTATCATATTTTTGCTTATTATGAAATTTTATAATTTTTTTATAAGTTATGATTTAATTATTTATTTTTTTAATAATTGTTGATAATCTAGACAAAATTGGATTTTATTTTTAGTTAATTTAAAATTTATAAATATTTAAAAAAAGAAAAAAATATGAATTTGGGTCTGGACTCGAGACACTGTGGATCTTATGAATCCGGGTCTGGATCTTATTTGTTTGGATCCAATGAATTTGGAGCGAATCTGAATTTAAGTAAAAAAATTCGAATCTAAATCTAAACCAAGCAAAATCCGGTCCAGATCCGACCCATTGCCATCTCTTGAAAGCTACGCAGAATTTTCTTTAGAGTCAACGTATTTAATATGTGGTCCTCTCTTTAACACTAGCGAGGAAATTAAGTAGAATCATCATTCACAACAGAAGAAAAAGAAAAAGAAAGAAAAAAGAAAAAAGAGAAAAGAAGAAAAAGAACAAGGGATAAATAAAGTAGAACCTTATCACTTATCATGCCCTTATGGCCTTATATATGGCCAGAGTGGTTGGCGACTATATCTGCTATAAAAACTTTCAAATCTCATTTGTGGAATCATAATATATACCAGATTGCTTGCCTTCTTTTCATTCACATTTCCCATAAATATATACATTAATTAAAGAGTTAATCATGGCAGCTTATGGAGCTCTGGTTTCTCTTATGAATATCATAGATCGGCTTGAAAATCATCCTTCCCCTCCAATTTCTATCCACAAACAGCAAGTTGAATCTCTCACTCAAAATGTTACCTTCTTGCAGGAATTTCTTGATGGTTATATTTCCCCAGTTGTCGATGACCATGAAGGGGATCCATTCGAGCGTCGCATTGCTGGTGCAGTTTATGCAGCTGAGGATGTCATCGAATCCCAAATTGTGCTTCAAATTCATAACCGATCCACAATTCGTGGGAAGATGTCCAGTTTTATCAAATTGTTTCGAGCTCGGTGCAAATGCGCAACAAATGATAGAAATGCAGCTGAGGACTTGTATCACCATCTACAACAAGTCATAGAAGAAATGAATTTGATCAAGAAGGAAGCCATGGAGATTGCAACCGCAGCTGATCAACCGCAGAGAAAGGTCTCCTCAACTCATGCTGGCTCCTCTTCCACAGTGAAGGAAACCGTGATGGTGGGCTTCAACGAGGTGTTACTTGAAGTGCTGGATAAGCTCACCGGAGGCCAACTCAGTCGCCAAATCATCCCAGTTATGGGGATGGGCGGCATTGGTAAGACCACTCTTGCCCGACATGTATTTGAGCATCCGCTTGTTAAAGAGCATTTTGATATTTGTGCTTGGACTACAATTTCTCTAACTTATAATGTTAGAGAAACTCTAAGAGAAGTTCTTTTCCAAGCAAGTGGAAATTCAGGTAGTGATCTGAGTGAGGACGAATTGGGATTGAAACTATATCAGTATTTATGGGGTAGGAGGTATCTCATAATTATGGATGATATGTGGAGTACAGAGGTGTGGGACAAGATCAGGTCTTCCTTTCCTGATTGTAATGATGGGAGTCGAATAATCGTAACAACAAGGATGTCGAACTTGACTTCGCAGTTGGGTGAGTCTTATGGCGTTGGTATGAAATTTCTAGATGAGGCTAGTAGTTGGGATTTGTTTTGCAAGACTGTGTTTGGGGGCGATTGTTTCCCTCTTGAATTGGAGGATATTGGAAAGAATATTGTAGCAAATTGTAAAGGGCTTCCTTTATCAATTGCTACAATTGGAGGTCTTTTGGCAAAATCTGAGCACACTACAGAATATTGGATGCGTATAGAGCAAAATTTAAATTCAATTGTCATTACGAATAATGATGAATTTTGCTTGAAAATATTGCGGTTGAGCTATACTTATCTGCCCAACTATTTGAAGCCATGTTTTTTGTATATGGGTGTTTTTGAGGAAGATCGTAGAATTCGCGTCTCAATGTTGAAAAAGCTATGGGTTTCTGAAGGATTTTTAAAACCCGTGAATGGAAAATGTTTGGAAACAATAGCAAAAGAGTACTTGAAGGAATTGGTAGATAGAAATCTGATTTTAGTTGATGAGTTGGGATTTAGGGGAAATGTAAAGTTTTGTAAGATTCATGATTTGTTGAGGGATTTATGCTTAAAAGAAGTTGAAAAGGAGAGGTTTTATCATATCATAGAAAAGAGTCCTTCAGTCATAGATAACGAATGTCGTCGGGTTGTTTTTAAAAATGCTGGAAGAAGGGTAATACGTGAAGTTTCGAGATCTTTGTCACATGCTCGTTCTATAATATGTGATAACCAGGAGAAAAACTTTGAAAGGCCTCATAATTTTAGATTGTTGAGAACATTCAAAGCATATGATAGAGATACACGTGAATATGGATATGGTGTTCATTTCCTAGGCGATGTTTTTCAATTGGTGAACTCACGGCACCTTGCTGTTAGACTCAATTGGAAGTCCAAATTCCCATCTTCGATCAATTTCCTCTGGAATCTATATACGTTAATAGTTGATCATTTTTCACTCATTGGGTCCTGGGATATGAAAAGATGTAGTATTGATCGTCGTTTGCAGGATCATCTTATTGCACCAATTGAGATTTGGAAATTGCATCAACTTAGGCATCTCGAGTTTGTGGGTACAACAAAATTGATTCTACCAGATCCTCCGAGTGAGATGGTTATCATGGAGAATCTACAAACGCTCAAAGGAGTAATGAATTTGTATTTGAATGAGGAGGTGGTTCAAAGAATTCCCAATCTCAAGAAATTGCATCTAAGTTACAAATCCGAAGAAATGGAGGGTTGTCTCATCAAGAGCTTGAGTGAATTGAAACAAATGGAGAAAGCCAACTGTTTCAGCTATCTTGAGTGTCTGATTAAATTGGAAAACTTGTATTGTGGCTTCTATTATGGATGTGATGATGAGTATTTGCAGAGGATTAGTTTCCCACACTCCCTCAAGAAGTTGAAGTTATCTCTCAATAATCTGGAGTTGGTAGAGATATTACAAAAGATAGGGTGTTTGCCCCTTCTTCACAAGTTAGTATTATATGGTGGTACCTTCCAAACAGGCAAGTGGGACACTATTGAGGGCCAATTCCGGAGCCTCAAGTTACTAGAATTGAACTGGTGTAAGGGTCTAAAAAATTGGACGATGGCAGAGAGCTCCCACTTTCCAGTTCTCCAGGAGCTTCGTCTGCGAGATTTGAAAGAATTGGAGGAGATCCCTTCCGAAGTTGGAGAAATAGCAACGCTGAAGTCAATTACTTTGGAACATTGCAGTGAATCAGCAGTAGTGTCGGCTAAAAAGATAGTAGAAGAACAACATGATTATTATGGAGACCAACTTGAACTTCATGTTCGAGCTATACTTTGGCACAGAGACGAAAGACTGCAGAGGTTGGCAAGTCCCAACTTTGAAGTTAGAGTGGGATAGTTATTAGAATAATCCAGCGTCCAAGATTGTTAGTTATAAGTTGAGACTTCTTGTTTGTAAGCTTATATATAAAAATTTGAGCTTTTGTTACTTTAAACTCCACGTACTTAAGTCTTTCTATTTAAATTTGAGACTTCTCAGTTATGTGCTTAAACTTTCTTGCTGTTGCTGCGCATTTCTGAGCACAAACAATGACACGTTGGGAAACCTAAATTAAATGCTTTATCAATTGATTTTCTATTTCTTGTTTCTTTGATACTTATTTTTATCTTAATTTAAATTATTATTATTATTATTATTATTATTATTATTATATCTTTTATTTGTATGTATAATATCGTTTTTTTCTTCTTCAATGTAAAAATAGAAGACATAATATTCCACGGTTACTGAATATTGTGATGAAGATAGAGATAAAATCGACTTTAATGATATGATAATTAATTTCCATCGCTTTTTTACATATAAAATTAAAATAATTGTGTATCTCATTATTCTACTACTAATATATTTAGTACTTCATTATCATATTTTTACTTATTATGAAATTTTATAATTTTTTTATAGGTTATGATTTAATTATTTATTTTTTTAATAATTGTTGATAATCTAGACAAAATTGGATTTTATTTTTAATTAATTTAAAATTTATAAATATTTAAAAAAAGAAAAAAAATATCAATTTGGGTCTGGACTCGAGACACTATGGATCTTATGAATCCGGGTCTGGATCTTATTTGTTTGGATCCAATGAATTTGGAGTGAATCTGAATTTAAGTAAAAAAATTCAAATCTGAATCTAAACCAAGCAAAATCCGGTTTGCCATCTCTTGAAAGCTACGCAGAATTTTCTTTTGAGTCAACGATTTAATATGTGGTCCTCTCTTTGACACTAGCGAGGAAATTAAGTAGAATCTTCATTCACAACAGAAGAAAAAGAAAAAGAAAAAGAAAAAAAGAAGAAAAAGAACAAGCGATAAGTAAAGTAGAACCTTATCAGTTATCATGCCTTTATGGCCTTATATATTGCCAGAGTGGTTGGGGACTATATCTGCCACATATAAAAGTTTCATATCTCAATTGTGGAGTCATAATATATACCAGATTGCTTGCCTTCTTTTCATTCACATTTCCCATAAATATATACATTAATTAAAGAGTTAATCATGGCAGCTTATGGAGCTCTGGTTTCTCTTATGAATATCATAGATCAGCTTGAAAATCATCCTTCCTCTCCAATTTCTATCGACAAACAGCAAGTTGAATCTCTCACTGAAAATGTTACCTTCTTGCAGGAATTTCTTGATGCTTATATTTCCCCAGTTGTGGATGACCATGAGGCGGAACTATTGGAGCGTCGCATTGCTGATGCAGTTTATGCAGCTGAAGATGTCATCGAATCCCAAATTGTGCTTCAAATTCATAACAGATCCACAATTATTGGAAGATGTCCAGTTGACAACCGATCCACAATTCGTGGGAAGATATCCAGTTTTATCAAATTGTTTCAAGCTCGGTGCAAATGCGCAACAAATGATAGAAATGCATCTGAGGACTTCTATCACGATCTACAACAAGTGATAGAAGAAATGAATTTGATCAAGAATGAAGCCATGGAGATTGCAACCGCAGCTGATCAACTGCAGAGAAAGGTCTCCTCAACTCATGCTGCCTCCTCTTCCACTGTGATCAAGAAGGATACCTTGGAGATTGCTGCCGCAGCTCAACTGCAGAGAAAGGTCTCGTCAAGTACTCATACTGGTTCCACTTCCACTGTGAAGGAAATCATGATGGTGGGCTTCGACGACGTGTTACTTGAAGTGTTGGATAAGCTCACCGGAGGCCAACGCAGTCGCCAGATCATCCCAATAATGGGGATGGGCGGCATTGGTAAGACCACTCTTGCCCGACATGTATTTGAGCATGCGCTTGTTAAACAACATTTTGATATTTGTGGTTGGACTACAATTTCTCAAACTTATAATGTTAGAGAAACCCTTAGAAAAGTTTTTTCCCAAGTAAGTGGAAATTCAGGTAGTGATGATCTGAGTGAAGGAGAATTGGGATTAAAACTATACCAGTATTTATGGGGTAGGAGGTATCTCATAATTATGGATGATGTGTGGAGTACAGAGGTGTGGGACAAGATCAGGTCTTCCTTTCCTGATTGCAATAATGGGAGTCGAATAATTGTAACAACTAGGCTCTCAAACTTGACTTCGCAGTTGGGTGAGTCTTATGGCGTTGGTATGAAATTTCTAGATGAGGCTAGTAGTTGGGATTTGTTCACCAACACTGTGTTTGGGGGAGAAAGCTTTCCACCTGAGTTGAAGAAAATTGGAAAGAATATTGTAGCAAATTGTAAAGGGCTTCCTTTATCAATTGCTACAATTGGAGGTCATTTGGCAAAATCTGAGCGCACTACAGAATATTGGATGCGTATAGAGCAAAATTTAAATTCAATTGTCATTACGAATAATGATGAATTTTGCTTGAAAATATTGCGATTGAGCTATACCTATCTGCCCAACTATTTGAAGCCATGTTTTTTGTATATGGGTGTTTTTAAGGAAGATAGTAGAATTCGTGTCTCAATGCTGAAGAAGCTATGGGTTTCAGAAGGATTTTTAAAACCCGTGAGTGGAAAATGTTTGGAAACAATAGCAAAAGAGTACTTGAAGGAGTTGGTAGATAGAAATCTGATTTTAGTTGATAAGTTGGGATTTAGTGGAAATGCAAAGTTTTGTAAGATTCATGATTTGTTGAGGGATTTATGCTTGAAAGAAGTTGAAAAGGAGAGGTTTTATCATATCATAGAAAAGACTCCTTCAGTCATAGATAACGAATGTCGTCGGGTTGTTCTTAAAAATGCTGGAAGAAGGATAATACGTGAAGTCTCAAGATCTTTGTCGCATGCTCGTTCTATAATATGTGATGACGAGGGGAAAAACTTTGAAATGCCTCACAATTTTAAATTGTTGAGAACATTCAAAGCATATGATAGAGATACATTATATCGAAATGGAGATGATGGTGATCATTTCCTAGGCGATGTTTTTCAATTGGTGAACTCACGGCACCTTGCTGTTAGAATTCATATGAAGTCCAAATTCCCGTCTTCGATCAATTTGCTTTGGAATCTATATACGTTAATAGTTGCTCTGTCTCCATTGGGATTGCATCCGCATGATCTTATTGCACCGATTGAGATTTGGAAATTGCATCAACTTAGGCATCTCGAGTGTATGGGAACAGGATTGATTCTACCAGATCCTCCGAGTGAGATGGTTATCATGGAGAATCTACAAACGCTCAAAGGAGTAATGAATTTGTATTTGAATGAGGAGGTGGTTCAAAGAATTCCCAATCTCAAGAAATTGCATCTATTTTACAATTTTAAAGATATGGAGGGTTGTCTCATCAAGAGCTTGAGTGAATTGAAACAAATGGAGAGAGACAACTGTTTCAGCTATCTTGAGTGTCTGAGTAAATTGGAAAACTTGTCCTGCGACATCTATTATGGATATGATGAGTATTTGCAGAGGATTAGTTTCCCACACTCCCTCAAAAAGTTGAATTTGATTGTCAATAATGTGGAGTTGGAAGAGATATTGCAGAAGATAGCGTGTTTGCCCCTTCTTCAGAAGTTAGTATTACAATATGGTATCTTCAAAACAGGCAAGTGGGACACTATTGAGGGCCAATTCCGGAGCCTCAAGCTACTACAATTGTACTATTGTAAAGGTCTAGAAAATTGGACGATGGCAGAGAGCTCCCACTTTCCAGTTCTCCAGGAGCTCCGTCTTCGAGGTTTGCGACAATTGGAGGAGATCCCTTCTGAAGTTGGAGAAATAGCAACGCTGAAATCAATTACTTTGGAACATTGCAGTGAATCAGCAGTAGTGTCGGCTAAAAAGATAGTAGAAGAACAAGAGGATTTATATGGAGACCAACTTGACCTTCATGTTCGAGCTATACTTTGGTACAGAGACGAAAGACTGCAGAGCTTGGCAAGTCCCAACTTTGAAGTTACAGTGTAATACTAGTTATTAGAATCATCCAGCATCCAAGATTGTTTAGTTACAAGTTGAGACTTCTTGTTTTGTAAGCTTAATTATAAAAAAATGAGCTTTTGTTGCTTCATTACTGTAAGCTCCACGTACAACTCTTTCTATTTAAATAACTCATTTAGTTTCTCTTCCTTTAGGGAAAGTTATGTGCTTAAACTTTTTTGCTGATGCTGCTCATTTCTGACCACAAACAATGACACGTTGGGAAACGTAAATTAAATGCTTTATAAATTGATGTTTTCTATTTCTTGTTTCTTTTATACTACTAGCAGACAGAACGTGCATTGCACGTTTAACTAATGTCATTTTATATGTTGAAAGTTAAATATATAGATATTATTATATAGTTTGAAATATTTGTATTAATTAATTGTATTCATGAAATTGAGTTATTCATTTGGCTATAATTTAAATTTTAAAAAGAAACCAATGAAGTTATTAATGAATAAATTTAAATGTAAAATGCAAAAAAGATACATGAAAAAGGTCCTAAATTATCTAAGTACGGAGCAAGACGAATTTTAAATATTTTCTTATTTGATTTTGACGATTAGGGATCTCTTTTTTTTTTTTTTTGGTTTGCGAATTAAATATATTTTTATCTTAAAAGAATGTAATAATTACAATTCAAATCACTTGTATTTCGTTTATGTTTTTGTAGATTTCTTCTTTGTCTATATACATCACAGGTTGCAATATATAAATATAACTATATTAATTAAAATATATATATTTTGATTTGTGTTCGTATGATATGTGGTGATTATAGGTTATGATTTAATTATTTATTTTTTTAATAATTGTTGATAATCTAGACAAAATTGGATTTTATTTTTAGTTAATTTAAAATTTATAAATATTTTAAAAAAGAAAAAAATATGGATTTGGGTCTGGACTCGAGACACTGTGGATCTTATGAATCCAGGTCTGGATCTTATTTTTTTGGATCCAATGAATTTGGACCGAATCTGAATTTAAGTAAAAAAAATTGAATCTAAATCTAAACCAACCAAGATCCGGTCCAGATCCGACCCATTGCCATCTCTATAAAGCTACGCATAATTTTCTTTTGAGTCAACGTATTTAATATGTGGTCCTCTCTTTAACACTAGCGAGGAAATTAAGTAGAATCTTCATTCACAAAAGAAGAAAAAGAAAAAGAAAATAAAAAGAAGAAAAAGAACAAGGAATAAATAAAGTAGAACCTTATCAGTTATCATGCCCTTATGGCCTTATATATTGCTAGAGTGGTTGGGGACTATATCTGCTACAAATAAAAAGTTCCATATATCTCAATTGTGGAATCATAATATATACCAGATTACTTGCCTTCTTTTCATTCACATTTCCCATAAATATATACATTAATTAAAGAGTTAATCATGGCAGCTTATGGAGCTCTGGTTTCTCTTATGCATATCATAGATCGCCTTGAAAAGCATCCTTCCCCTCCAATTTCTATCCACAAACAGCAAGTTGAATCTCTCACTCAATATGTTACCTTCTTGCAGGATTTTCTTGATGCTTATATCTCCCCAGTTATGGATGACCATGAGGCGGATCCATTGGAGCGTTGCATTGCTGATGCAGTTTATGCAGCTGAGGATGTCATCGAATCCCAAATTGTGCTTCAAATTGATAACCGATACACAATTTGTGGGAAGATATCCAGTTTTATCAACTTGTTTCGAGCTCTATGTAAATGCGTAACTATTGAGGAGGAGTTCTGTTGGGTATCTTCGCCTAGCCAGGGTTCACCACTTGGTTCCCGAACCTCCTGTCTTCCCCACTCGTGCTCAAGCACTTGAGTGTTCGTCTTCTTCTTCTTCCTCAGATCTTTGACTTCTCAACGCTTCAGGTCTTCAGTTTTTCTCTCCTCTGCTCTTCCTTCTCTTTTTCTTCTTCAAAGTCTTCTTCCTCTTCTGCTTCAGATCTGCACTATAAGAAAAAGAAAAAGAGTAAAAGTGATAAAAGGAAAGAAGAAGATAAAGGAAGAGAGAGTTCAGAGAAGGGGGAAAAGGTGTCCTTGGGACACGATGGGGCTCAAATTTTCCCCAGAACTCGGCAACTCTTCCGGCAGCCATTTGATCAAGACCAAAGTGATGGATATGGAGCGACTTCTCAGATCTCAGCCACCAACAGAGCCACAAACAGCAGGAGCCTAAGTACAGGACTTCGATGGCTCAGAAACACCTCAGGTAACCACCAATCAGGGCTCTGATGAACAGGAAAGCCCGGTGATACCACCACTCACACAGGGAATCCCGTACTATCAAATAAAACAACCACACTTGAAAGGAATAGCAGAGCCTTTCTCACTTTGATAATAACGGTTATCCCCATTTGAGAGAGCATCAGGGATTTAAGGAGAACAGCAGTAACGGGAGGGAGAATCGCCATTGAAGGCGATGGAGAAACCAAGGCAAAAGGGCGGTGGGAAGGTGGAGGAGTCGAGGGGTCAAAGAGAGAGAGAGGATTAGGGTTAGATGGAGCGGCGCAGAGTGAAAAGTGAGAGAGAGAGTGGGGCTGGGGTGGGGTATATCAGAAGGGGTAGTGGGCTAGGTTTTTGAGTGGGCTCGGTTCTGGGCTGATGTGTGTATTTTAGTTACCTAGTTTAGTGTGTGCTTTGCCATGATTTTATATGATTTTACATGATTGGTGGTATTTTGGCGCAGGAATTAGATGGATTGGAGATGAATCTCGTGGATGGAAGAAGCTGGTGGAAGCTGAGAATTTGAGACGAAGTTGATGGATTTTGAAGATAAAATTAGAGATTGGACTTGAATTAATTATTCTAGATTTAATTAAACTTAAAACTCTTATTTTAATTATCTTTTGGGCTTAATTTGTAGTAATAGGGGCCGAAGCCCATATTGTGGATTAGGCGGCACTTTAGGGATTGAATCTCATATATATATTTGCTGAGTAAAAGACAACCGCCGACTATTAGGATATTAGGATTAGTTTGTTTTTAATCATTAATTTTAGCACTAGGTTTTGTTTTTGTTTTGAGAAGACACAGCCGCATGTTGAGTATTTTTATGAGTAGCAGTTGACTTTCTTAGATGCACTTTTAATTTTCATGCAAATTTGATTCTACTCGTTTCCTTAGCATTAGAATTCCAATTGTTTTTAGTTTTAGCTTCTGTTCAATTCGTGCAATTTAAATTTCTTGTTTTTTAATTCATATTTTCGGCTGGAGTTGGAATCCAGGAGCAGACGAGTTTTATTGTTAATTCAAGTGGTGACTTTATTGCTTTCAATTTATTTTATTTCGATTATTTCTTATGATTATTTTTATTTATTTGATTGTTGTTAATTTAATTATGAGTAGCTAAGCTTTTTAATTCGGCGAGAATAATGAAACTCTAATTTATTAATCTGTGAGACCTAATTGAGCATAAAATTGGTTCCTATTGATTCCGATTAATTCCTAGGATTTAAAGATAATTCTGATTTTATTTAAGTCTGGCCAACTTAAGTTTAATTGGATTACAGTCAATTAGCACCTCCAATCCGTAATTGTTGGAATAGGGCTGATTAGTGATAAAACTACCATGTTCGTAGTAGGAATTAATTGGTATATTAATTATTACTAGCGTATCTAGGATAATTGATATAAATTAGGTTCCTTCTGCTGAAATAGAAATTTTATTAGAAATAAAAAAAGAAAGACAAGATTCAAAACAAAAGCAGTCTCAAACACCCGCGAGAAACCACGGGTAAACGAAAACAAACACCCAAACTATGAGAAAATATTTAGAGATTCATCCTCATCCAAAGAGTCGTCGTCATCCAACATATCTCCCCATCTTTTAGAAACCACCGCCGACATAGCTCGAGCAGCGTCGGAAGAAGATTGAATCACAAAATTTTGTAGAAGCGCACCTCCATCCTGAGCATGTTGGACTTTATTTAAGAACTCCACTGGCACAATATGTGCTCCTGCGCCCTGCAAAACGGCACCATCCGCACGACTCTTACTCATATCCATACCATTCTTGATTATACGCCGGAGCCGGTGCTTTATAGAGGAATCGGAAACCCTCCCCTTCTTGGTAGAACCCTTTGGACGCCCACGGCCGCGAGGAATGGGAGAATCCTCCATCATCGCCTTTCCTGGCATCACCACCAAAGCTAGATCCGATTGCGGGACCTGAAGCATAGTCTCCGCAGAGGAAGACGACCCAAGTTGGGTCTCAGGGATTGTCTCCTTTCCTGGCGTCACAGTCAAAGCCATGTCTGTATTGCTACAATGCAAAGTGACAATATCAACCTGTGTATCTGACACTATAGTATTTTCCACCGGATGTCGGGTAGTGTCATTCATCACCGGAACAATCTCCATACCAACAGACTTGTCCGCCCTGTTATCACCAACCGAGTGTTCAGAGACAACATCATTATCCAACTGAACCTCAGCATCCAACGACTCCAGAGCAGCAAAGGGGTTGTGAAGGTCCACCTCCACCTGCGCAGCATCCGATCCAAGATTTAGGGAACCAACGACTTCCTTCCTTGTTGAATCCGGGAAGGTGTCCATCTCGTCATCCCCAAGAGCAGAGTCACGATTCGAGGGGGTCAGGATTCCACCCTTCTCATAAACAACCATCTCAAGAGAAGCCTCAGAGCAGGCCTGTTTACGATCCACTTGTTTCCAGTTGGAGCGATGTTGCTGAACAGGGGCTGGGTCGGTACCTTTGCCAGCTGACTGACCCTCAGTATCATTCCTCCCCTCTTTAGATCTCCTGCAAGAGGTAGTAGCATGACCAACAACACAGCAAGAGTGACAATAATATGGGAGGTCTTCATATCCGAATTCGAGAACAAAAACCCGATCCCCACATTTGACATCCAAAAAATCAGGCACAGCCTTGGAGACATCCATCTCAACCAAAATACGCGCAAAATGACCCACAGAAGCCTGAGCAGATAAACCATCAATAACAATTGGTGCCCCTACGTGTCTAGCAATACCAGAAAGCACCTCCGGATGCCAATACTCGTGTGGTAAATTAAAAACACGAATCCAAACTTGTGCTTTAGTGGATGAATCCTTGTATGCATCAAAATTTGGGACCCATGTCCGCAAATGCAAGATGCCCGGACATAATTTCCATGTATTTTTAGCGAAAGCCAGTGCCATATCTTGCGCAGAGGAGAATTTGAGGGTGAAGTAACCTTTACCCAGAGGAATAATTTCCCAGGATAAATCCGGCTTCCATAACTGCTGTAACTCGACATGCAAATCAGCAGCAAAACGAGGACGATCCCCCTTGCGAAGGATAATCCGGCCATGCAGGGCATGAGAGAATGATCGCACTTGTCGTTGATGGAACCCTTCCGAAATGATAAGACAGGGTTTATCGTTCACTAAAGAAGGCTGAAGAACCGTGAATTCATAGGCAGGAACATCAGCTTGCCGACTTGCCTTCGTCTGTTTGAGAGTATCCGCAAAAGATCGACTGGATTGCTGTGCTTTAGATTGACCATTCCCGACGAACTGTTCCAATGGCGGCAAAGCCGAGGTCGGCCCCCCAAGCCGAAGATCAGACCCCTTCGGAGCAGACGGGGCGGCCATCGCAGGGTTTGGATTTTGGAGAAAATTGTTAGAGACGACCGGCAGATTGAGCGCCCCTCTGTCGCCCTGTGAACTGAGTCCACCGGAAACCAAAGACAGCGGCGGGAACCAACCAACGCTCGAGGAGCCATTGCCGCCGTTTGACGCCATCGGACGGACGGATCAGCAGCTGGAACCAGAAGCGCTCCACGCGATCCGCCGCTTCTTGAGTAGCAAGCACAAGCGGGCGGCCGCCGTCGGCTTCACCTGCTGGAGCTCCGGCAGCCGCGACCTCTGCCGCCCCTGATACCCCCTGCCGCCACTCCTGCTGCCTCAGCAGCTCGCTGGTGGTGCCGCGGACCGATGCAGAGCAGTGGTTGCAGCTGCGACTTAGGACGGACTGGATCGTGAGGTGCAGAACAGCAGCGAGCACGGCGGTCGGAGATGAGCAGCGGCGACCGGGCTGCAGATCCCCTTTGCCGGTCAACGGGCTGAAATTCCAGACGGAACGTGCTGGACTGCTGCTTCTCGGAGGAAGGATTCCGGTGTCGGGGTGGCTAGGCGCAGATCGCAGCAGCGTCACCGGTGAAAAATGGAGCTGCTGGAAGTTATGCTCCGGGTACTATTCATCTACAGTTGCATACTGTTCATCTACAGTTGCCTACTGTAGATCTACAGTTGGAGAGAGCAACTTTTTCGTTCCCCCTTTTCTGTCAGACAGACACGTAAGGCACATCTCATAAATTAGGTTCCTTCATCTTAATGCTATTAGAATATTAAATCTAAGACTGGCGTATCCAGCTAGGTTATATTTTAATAAGGGAAATAAGCAGGTCTGGCGTCTCCAGCTGTTTATCGACACAGTAAGTAG
Organism: Salvia miltiorrhiza; assembly: GCF_028751815.1. NCBI lineage: Eukaryota > Viridiplantae > Streptophyta > Magnoliopsida > Lamiales > Lamiaceae > Salvia > Salvia miltiorrhiza. The sequence goes on from NC_080393.1 coordinate 58,047,507, forward strand.
GAATTGGGGTACGTCCGTTGCGTTTCACGGTATCCTATAACTGGTTGGTTGATAGAGATTAATTAATCTTTGCGTCGATGATCAGAGCTTTGAATTAGTGTGGATTTATTTGAGTCGAATTACCTTTTTATTGATTTATTTCAAGAGTTATTTATTTGATTTAATTTGCTTTCTTAGTTAATTAATCTTTTCTCCCAATTTAAGGCGTGGTGGCATCACCAAAATTTATAGATTTTTGGGGAATTGAATGATTTTACCTGCTCTCTGTGGGATCGACCCTGCTTACCATTATACTAATTTATTTTGGTAATTCCGCAGGAATTATTTGGTGGTATACGACGTCCACCAAATTGGCGCCGTTGCCGGGGAGCGGTGTTAATTGAATTCTTTTCCCTTTTGATCTATTTTTCTTTTTTTTTCTTTTTGGTTTATGAGCAGATCTTCTAAGCCGAATCTCCTCTACGATTTTGAGATCGAGAAAACCACGAAGAGATTGAGGAAGGAGGCCACGGCGAGGAAGCTGCAAGGTCTGGAAGGCTCGGAAATTACTCCGTCTGACCGGACAGAAACGTTTTTCAAGTCTGAACCTGAAGTTCAGATTTCTGTAGAGGATCCGTTTGCCCAAACAGACCCTGATTCAGAGGCAGACACAGACTGTGAAGAAGAAATCGACTCGATTTCTGTCGCAAGTACTGAGAGTGACATGGCTTACGATCCTAGGCTGTGCGACCTCTCCAGCCACGAGGCCGATGACCCGCCCACCCCAATTCAGATGCCGGCAGCTGCTACCGGTATTGAGATTAAGCTTGGACTGCTTAATGTTCCCCCGAAGTACTATGGCAAGAAGGGAGAAGATCCGTATAATTTCTTGAGCGAATTCATCAAGATCTGTAAAGTGCAAAAGCGCCCTACTGGTGTAACGGAGGAACACTTCAGACTAGCTGCATTTCCCTTCACTATGACAGCAGAGGCGAACACTTGGTTCGCGAGTCTTCCACCCTATTCTATCACTTCATGGGTCGAGATGAAAAAGCTATTCCTGGAGCATTTTTTCCCTCCCACCAAGACGAATGCGCTAAAGAAGGAAATCAGTGGAGCGAAGCAGGAGTGTGATGAGTCATTAAGCGCGTATTGGACCAGGTTCAGGAGATTGGTGGATAGCTGTCCAAACCACAAATTTTTTGAGGGAGATCTGCTGCAATACTTCTACCAAGGGATGACGGTAGATACCAAAAATCTGGTGAATTCATCAAGTGGAGGAGCATTTTCTCAAAATACTGTGAGCGAAGCTAAGAAGTTGATTCAACACTTGGTGGAAGCAACGAGAGAGTATGAGGAGCCACGCATTCAACTGCTCAAGAAAGCCGCTCAAGCAAGTTCGTCGGATTTCGAGGATAAGTTTGAAGAGAGGATGGGCAGAATGGAAAGATTGCTCAATACCGTGGTGGAGAAAGTGGCGAGCGCTGGACAACCTGCAGAGAAACCATGTGGAGCATGTGGTAACCCAGGCCACACGAGCTTGCAATGCACAAGGGGTGAGGAAGAATATCAAGCCCAAACGAATTCTTCTCACAATTTTTACAGCTGCGACGCGCCACTGCCCCATTTGCCCAAACAGGACCCCTACTCAAGCAACTACAATGCGCCATGGAGAGATCACCCTAATTTTCGTTGGAGAGATCAAAGCAATCAAGTGCAGCAGCAGCAGAGCTATAGACCGCCTCATCAAAGAGGATTCCAACAAGCACCTCCACCTCCACAAGAAAATCAAGGAAAAGCTCTTGAAGAGATGATGAGAGAGTTGATTGGCTCACAACAATTGTTGCAAAATAATTTGCAAACAACGAATGAAGCAGTGCTAAAACTTCAACAGTCTCAAGCAGAGCAAAAGGTTCAGATCGAGGGGTTGGCTCGTCAAGTGTCTCAGCTCGCAACGTCTGTGAATCAACTCAAGGGCCATCAAGGCAAGTTACCATCTCAAGTCCAATTGAATCCGATGGAGAACGTTAGTATGATCACTTTGAGGAGTAGCAAGGAGTTGAGTGAGCCCACAAGCCAGAATTCAAGTGGATGTTCGAGCAAGGCCTCTGGAGTTGAATCTCAATTGCAAAAATTCAAAAATTCTGGAGGCAAGGTGGATTCTGCAATCCAGAATGCAGATCAGTCCGGTTTGGCTAAACAGAACGGTGACCTGGCAGCTGTGCAGAAAGGAAAAAAGGAAGAACACAAATTGGTTGAGGGTGAGCAGTCTAAGGTTCATAAACCTTTGAGTCTACATGATCCTGAGATCGAGATACCTGTTCCCTTTCCTAGGAGGTTAGCAAAGAAGAAGCCGAAGGAAGAGCTAATGGATTTCATGAAGATATTTGGAAAGTTGGAGATTAATCTTCCTTTCCTCCAAGCACTCAAACTCCCTCATCTGAGCAAGTTTTTGAAGGACTTCATCGATGGAAAGTCTCAGAAATCTGGAAAGATTGTGATGGGCGAGAACGTGTCAGTAGTGATACGAAAAGAGTTGCCGCCCAAATGCAAGGATCCAGGTATGTTTTCTCTGCCATGTTACATCGGTGATACTAAGATTGAGCATGCTATGTGTGATCTAGGAGCTTCTATTAATGTCATGCCTTTAGCTGTTTATAATAGTTTAAATGGTGTGAAGTTGGTAGATACTAAAGTTGTGATTCAGTTAGCCGATGGATCATGTGTGCACCCTGAAGGTTTGCTTGAAAATGTCCTTGTGAAAGTGAATAATTTTGTTTATCCTGCTGATTTCTATGTGGTGAAAATGAGTGGTATGCAGTCGAAGGAGTCAGCTGGTGTTCTGTTAGGTCGTCCTTTCTTAAGGACCACTAGGGCAGTCATTGATGTTTATAGTGGTACTATTTGTTTGGATTATCATGGAGAAAAGTTTACTTTCAACATTGATGATACCATGAAAAGTCCCCATGCTGTTAAAACTGTTTGTGCCACTAATGTTACTGACCCTTTTGTCCAAGAACATCTTGAGACTAAATCTGTGCAGGACAAATTTCTTCATGTTGACCCGAAACTCGCAGGTTCTGGACATACGGACTGTTTGCCCAAACGGAAGCCCCGCGACAGAAGTCTGCATTTTGATGTGGAACCACCCGACTTAAAAGATAAATGTGAGGATGAGCTTCATCTGGAAGCTTATGACGCCGCGATGTGGTATAAGGATCGCACCAAGATGTGGCACGACAAGAACTTGCAAGGAAAGACATTTACAGTCGGCCAAAAAGTACTTTTGTTCCAGTCAAAGCTGCGGTTGATGATCGGAAAATTGAAGACGAAGTGGATTGGCCCCTTCGTGATACAGTCTGTTTGCCCAGACGGGGCGTTTGAGATTCGCAGTTTAGACACGGCTAAGATATTCACCGTGAACGGACAACGTTTGAAGCCGTACTATGATGCCTCTTCTTTGGTTCTTGCGGAGTCTGTTTCGCTGCTGCTTTCGGGCACGTTTTAAGGACTTGAGCAGTCGAACCAACGACGTTAAATAATGGCGCTTATCGGGAGGCAACCCGATTTTCTTTCCCTTTGTTTCCCCCGTTTTGTTTTTCTTTTTCTTTATTTCCATTTCGTTCAGTTTTTCTTTCAGTTTTTCTTTCAGTTTTAATTCCCTTTCTTTAGTTTTAATTTTTGTTATGTTTCAGTTTAAAAAAAAAAAAAGAACGTGGCAGCCCTACAGGAGAGCATTGCGAACTTGAGCGCCACCATTCGACAGGAGATGCGGCGGCAGCGTACACGGTGACTTCCTTCCTTTTCTTGTTTTGTTTCGCATGTTTTTTTTGTGTTGTCTTCGTGTTTTATCTTTTGTCTTGTTTCGTGTTTTGTCTCTTGTCTTGTTTCCTTTATGTCTCGTTTTCTTCGTTTAGTTGTGCGTTTGTGTGCTCCTTGCTTATGTTTTGTTTTGTTTGCTTGAGGGCAAGCAAAATCTAAGTGTGAGGGGGGCGTCTTTGAGTTTGTGTTCTGTTGAGTCCGTTTTTATGTCGAGTCTTGTGATCTGTTAGCTTTAGGATTGTTGAAATGCTAGTGATGAACATGCTGCCGAATTGGATTGTGTCATGAACTTGAGATTTGATACTTGAGAATTGGGATTTTGAGATTGAAAATTTTGTGTTTTTGTTGGATGAAATTTGGGATGACAAATAAGAGCAACAATGAGTAAAAAGCCACATATAAGTGAGAATTGAGCTTATTAGAGTAGAGCACTCTCTACTATGTTTCTTTTTGAGTGGTTTGTTATTCATGAAGTTGTGATATGTTGTGAGTCATTGGTGATGCATGATAGAAGGCACTAGGGTAGCCTTTTGGCCTGCTTTTGAATTCCCACCTGAACATTATTCCCTAGTGAGCCTTTGAAGCCTTGACCATGTTCTTTCATTTAGTCACTAAATAATTAGCTAATGCTTGTTTTGGACTCTCTCTTTGGCCCAGTGATGCATGTCTAATTTTGAACTTCATTCCATTGATTACTAGAGGAAGTTAAGCTGTGTTTTTATGTGCCGTTTGCCCAAACTGTTGTTTCATGTAAAGTGATAAGGATCTGTGATCCGTTTGGCCAAACAGTGGCATTGATCAGTTGAGTTCTTGGGATGGGAGCAGTTTTGGGAGACGATTTATGGGGATATTTTGTAGATGATGATTGCATGTTGATTGAGGATATATATAAAAAAAAAGGTGCTGCAAAAAAAAAAAAAATCGAAAAAAAAGAAAAAAAAAAGAAGAAAAGAAAAAAAAAAGATGTTGCACCAGTTTGAGTTGAGCATGTAGTATCATTGTTATTGTTGGAGTTTTTTCCCCGAAGTTTGGTTGCCTTCTTTCTCTATAAACTTGAATTGTGGATGATGATTTGGATTAGACGTGCACACTTTGATCTTCAATGTTTGAGCTTAGGACCCCTAGGATCTTGCCTACATCATTGATAGTCCTTAGCCCCATTACAACCAATGAGAAAGACCTTTTTGAGTTACTATGTGATCTCGACATATCACGACCGATTGTATCTTCCTTCTTGAGTGTGAATTTCCAAAATACATATTTGAGAGAAGAGTGAATCTTGAGAGCAATTTGTTGTTGCTTGATTTGGACTGGATAGACAATGAAAATATTTGTTGATATTTCCTCTTCTTGATTTGAGAGTTGAAAATTGATTGTGAGTTGCATGGTTTGATTTGGCAGTAGGTCTTGTTGCTAGTGTTTGATAATTCTTTAGCTGTGGTTTTCTGTTGAGTTTGTCGTTGTTAGTGTCGTTGTTCTTTTCTATTTTCTTTCCAGTTAGTTGTTGCGTCCGTTGTTTTGTTATTTTTTCTGTGAGTCTTTAGTGTCGTGTCAAGGAGGAAAGTTGTTTCTAGTGGCTGATTTTTTTATCATTAAATTCTTCTTTCATGTCATACTTGAGGACAAGTACGATCTAAGTGTGAGGGGATTTGATGTGTGTATTTTAGTTACCTAGTTTAGTGTGTGCTTTGCCATGATTTTATATGATTTTACATGATTGGTGGTATTTTGGCGCAGGAATTAGATGGATTGGAGATGAATTTCGTGGATGGAAGAAGCTGGTGGAAGCTGAGAATTTGAGACGAAGTTGATGGATTTTGAAGATAAAATTAGAGATTGGACTTGAATTAATTATTCTAGATTTAATTAAACTTAAAACTCTTATTTTAATTATCTTTTGGGCTTAATTTGTAGTAATAGGGGCCGAAGCCCATATTGTGGATTAGGCGGCACTTTAGGGATTGAATCTCATATATATATTTGCTGAGTAAAAGACAACCGCCGACTATTAGGATATTAGGATTAGTTTGTTTTTAATCATTAATTTTAGCACTAGGTTTTGTTTTTGTTTTGAGAAGACACAGCCGCATGTTGAGTATTTTTATGAGTAGCAGTTGACTTTCTTAGATGCACTTTTAATTTTCATGCAAATTTGATTCTACTCGTTTCCTTAGCATTAGAATTCCAATTGTTTTTAGTTTTAGCTTCTGTTCAATTCGTGCAATTTAAATTTCTTGTTTTTTAATTCATATTTTCGGCTGGAGTTGGAATCCAGGAGCAGACGAGTTTTATTGTTAATTCAAGTGGTGACTTTATTGCTTTCAATTTATTTTATTTCGATTATTTCTTATGATTATTTTTATTTATTTGATTGTTGTTAATTTAATTATGAGTAGCTAAGCTTTTTAATTCGGCGAGAATAATGAAACTCTAATTTATTAATCTGTGAGACCTAATTGAGCATAAAATTGGTTCCTATTGATTCCGATTAATTCCTAGGATTTAAAGATAATTCTGATTTTATTTAAGTCTGGCCAACTTAAGTTTAATTGGATTACAGTCAATTAGCACCTCCAATCCGTAATTGTTGGAATAGGGCTGATTAGTGATAAAACTACCATGTTCGTAGTAGGAATTAATTGGTATATTAATTATTACTAGCGTATCTAGGATAATTGATATAAATTAGGTTCCTTCATCTTAATGCTATTAGAATATTAAATCTAAGACTGGCGTATCCAGCTAGGTTATATTTTAATAAGGGAAATAAGCAGGTCTGGCGTCTCCAGCTGTTTATCGACACAGTAAGTAGGAATTGGGGTACGTCCGTTGCGTTTCACGGTATCCTATAACTGGTTGGTTGATAGAGATTAATTAATCTTTGCGTCGATGATCAGAGCTTTGAATTAGTGTGGATTTATTTGAGCCGAATTACCTTTTTATTGATTTATTTCAAGAGTTATTTATTTGATTTAATTTGCTTTCTTAGTTAATTAATCTTTTCTCCCAATTTAAGGCGTGGTGGCATCACCAAAATTTATAGATTTTTGGGGAATTGAATGATTTTACCTGCTCTCTGTGGGATCGACCCTGCTTACCATTATACTAATTTATTTTGGTAATTCCGCAGGAATTATTTGGTGGTATACGACGTCCACCATGGGCCCTAAAGTTGGCCCTGAAAAAAGAAAAAAAGAGTTAAATGAGAAATGGGCCAACCTCACATATCCACCTTTGGCACATTGATCATTTAGTCACCAGTGAAGAGCCAGCCATAGAGTTGGAGTTATCATCACAGCCCCATTTTCACTTTTATCTGCCACAAAGTCAAGACAAGAGAGGGTGAGAAAAATATTGAGCATATTTAACTCAGTCTCAAACCAAAGAGACCAACCCAAAGGCAATAACCACATTCTCAAACCTGAGAGGTTATCATTGAAGACTCACAGACACAACAAAAAACACAACAGAACACACACATGCAGAGCAGACACACAAGCAACAAGACATAAAAGGAACATAGAAAGACACCTACAGAACTCAAGAAACATAAGAACAGAATAACACAACAAACAAAAGACATGCAAAAGGGAAACAAGATGAAAACATGCAGGACCAGACAACTACAAACTCATATGCAGACTGACTGACTATCTACAAACACAGGGTTTTTGCACAACTGAATTGCAGACTGACTATCAGAGAACAACAAGGGTTTATCATCAATATGTTGAAGTTCAGATAGGACTCCATTCAGCCAAATTGCTTCCTTTACAGCCTCAGTGGCTACAATGTACTCAGATTCAGTTGTTGATAAGGCCACAATCCTCTGCAATTGAGATTTCCAGCTAATACAAAAATCACAGAGAGTAAACACATAGGAAGTGGTAGACTTTCTATTGTCCTTATTGTTAGCATAATTAGAGTCAACATAACCAACACATTTGACCCCATCATCAGATTTATCAAAAGAGAGACCATAATTCACAGTAGATTTCAAATATCTGAGCAACCATTTAACAGCTTCCCAATGAGGCATTCCAGGATTAGCCATGTATCTGCTAAGGCAAGAAACAACATAAGCAATATCAGGTCTAGTGCTTATCATCAAATACATGACAAAACCTATGGCATTGGCATAAGGAATGTTTTGCATCTCTGCAAGTTCAAGATCAGATTAGGGGCATTGCTTTTTGCTTAACTCAAAGTGAGAACCAAGAGGCACATTGACAAAATTGCAATTTTCCATATTAAATTTCTTCAAGACCTGTTTCACATAATCAGACTGATGCAATAATAAAGTGGATTTATCCCTATCTCTTTCAATGCACATGCCCAAGATTTTCTTTGCATCACCAAGATCTTTCATATCTAAGCTCTCACACAGGCACTTCTGAACATGCTTAATAGTTTTCAGACAAGGACCAAGAATCAGCATATCATCCACATACAAGAGCAAGTAAACAGGATTACCAAACTTCATGTAATACAAACAGTGATCAAACTTATTCCTTGTAAAGTTCATGCTTCTCATGCATTGGTCAAATTTGAGATTCCATTTCCTTGGTGATTGTTTCAAACCATATAAAGATTTTTTCAAAAGGCACACATGATTGGGAAAGTTTTTGTCAACAAAGCCTTCAGGTTGTTTCATGTAAATGTTGTTTTCTAATTCACCATGCAAGAAAGCAGTTGTAACATCCATTTGCTTTAATTCCCAATTGAAATGAGCACATAAAGCAAGCATAATTCTGACAGTAGTGAATTTCACAACAGGGGCAAAGATTTCATCATAATCAACACCTTCATTTTGAGTGAAACCTTTTGCAACCAATCTGGCTTTGTATCTAACATGGTCCACCTTATTCTTTATCTTAAAGAGCCACTTACACTCAACCAGAGAGCAATCATCAGGTTTTTCAACAAGAATCCAAGTATTATTATCATGCAAGGAGTTCATTTCAGATTCCATAGCAGCATACCATTTCTCAGATTCAGGACAGTTCATGGCTTCAGAAAAAGTACTAGGTTCAGACACATCAACATTATTAAACACATTGAAAGCATACATGGACAAGTAGAAGTCATCAAACCTAGCAAGAGTTCTCACATGTCTTCTTTCTCTATCTCTAGACAGAAGGTAATCATTCTGAGCTGTGTTCCTATCAGAGGTAGGTTCTGGAGCAGAATCATGCAAAAGTTCAGGTTCAGGTTGAGGTTCAGGTTCTGTGCTATTGTTATTAGTGTGATCATGCATATGCTCAGGCTCAGTGTTTGGTTCTGGGTCCACCTCAGGAGGAATGGGGGGAGTAATCATAAACTCATACCTTTCTAGGTCAAAAGGTCTAATTGTCTCCACCTCACTTGGAGTGTCAGAATGTGAGGATTCAGGTAAGCATGGAAAGACAAGTTCATTGAAAACCACATCCCTACTAATGCAAGTCTTAAAACCAGGTATAGACCTATCCCAAAGTCTGTAACCCTTGACACCCTCAGGATATCCTAAGAAAATGCACCTTTTAGCCCTAGGTTCAAGTTTACAAACACTTTGATGCACATAGGCAGCACACCCAAAAACCTTCAAATTGTTCAAGCAAACAGGTTTATCAAAGTAAACAGATTCAGGCAATTTACCAAGCAAAGGCACAGAGGGAGATCTGTTTATCAAGTACACAGCAGTCATAAGGGCTTCACCCCAGAAATGTTTAGACAAACCAGAACCAACAAGAAGACTTTTTACTATCTCAAGGAGAGTTCTGTTCATCATCTCCACAACTCTATTCTGTTGAGGAGTGTAGGGGACAGACTTATGCCTTGCAATACCAGACTCAGAGCACCATTTATCCATTGCATTATTGATGTGTGCGAATTAGTTATCTTTTGCCGTGTCATTTTTACGTTGTTTTAGCTCGGATATTACCCGTTATGTGCACTTTTGATGTAGGAATTGCATGGAGGAAAGTCGAGGCTCGTGGATGGAAGAGATGATGGAAATTCAAGAATTTATGAAGAATTGCATGAAAGATGGAAGGAATTTTAGAGATTGGGCTTGAAGATAATTGTTCCAAATTTAATTAAGTCCAAAACTCATATTTTTAAGTATTTTGGGTTTGAATTTTTGTTTAGGGCCGAAGCTTGTAGATAAGGGAGGCGGTAGTTTAAGGGAATTTTAATTCCCTAAATTTTGTTTCCATAAGTGCCGCATAGTAGTATTTGATTAGGAGAGGATTCTTATTTTATTTTGATATCATGAGACCTAGCCGCACTTTTGGACTAGAATTATATAGGTTGACTTTGTTTTAGTTTTATATACACACTTTTGCTTTAGTTTAATGCAGACGAGTTTTTCTTAGTTTCATACATGCAATTTAGTTTTATAATATTGTTTCTTTCTAGCTTTTGAATTTTGGAAGAGAATTGCGGCTAGATTGTTCGACCTTTTAGCAACGGTTTATTTTGATTTTCGAAGTGTGGCGATCAAGTTATTTCTAGTTATTTATATTTTTCGTTCGTATTTTATTTCTTGCAATTTTGATTTGTTTATTTTGTGTTTGATTATTATTATGTTTTCTATTATTTCTTTAGTTATTGTTAATTTAATTATGAGTAGCTAAGATTTTAATTCGACGAAAATAATGAAACTCTAATTTAATAATCTGTGAGACCTAATTGGTTTTAAAATTGATTCCTATTAATTTCAATTAATTCCTAGGGTTTAAAGATAATTCCAATTTTATTTAAGCCTGATCAACTTAGGTTTAATTGGATTATAGTCAATTAGCACCTCCAATCCGTAATTGTTGGAATAGAGCTTATTAGTGGCAAAACTACCATGTTCGTAGTAGGAATTAATTGGTATATTAATTATTACTAGCGTATCTAGGATAATTGATATAAATTAGGTTCCTTCACCTTAATGCTATTAGAATATTAAATCTAAGACTGACGTATCCAGCTAGGTTATATTTTAATAAGGGAAATAGACAAGACTAGCGTATCTAGCTGTCTATCGACACACTAAGTAGGAATTGGGGTATGTCAGTGCGTATCACGGTATCCTATAACTAATTGGTTAATAGGGATTAATTAATTATTGCGTGAAGGACCAGAGATTAAATTAGTGTGGATTTATTTGAGCCGAATTACCTTTTTAATTGATTTAATTCAAGAATTATTTTATTTGATTTAATTTGCGTTTCTTAGTTAATTAATATTTTCTCCAAAGTTAAGGCGTGGTGGCATCACCGTTTTTATAGATTTAGGAATTTGAATGAATTTTAACTGCTCTCTGTGGGATCGACCCTGCTTACCATTATACTAATTTATTTTGGTAATTCCGCTGGAATTATTTGGCACCGTTGCCGGGGAGCGGTGTTAATCTAATTCTTTTCCCTTTGTCTATTTATTCTTTTTTTTTTCTTTGTTTATGAGCAGATCGTCCAAACCGAACCTCCTCTACGATAGTGAAATTGAGAAGACCGCGAAGAAGTTAAGGAAGGAGGCGAAGGCGATGAAGTTACTGGATCTGCTGGATTCGCAGTCTGACCTTCCCGTTCGACCAGAGCAGTTCGTCGAGGAGAAGCCCGGTACTGTCGCTGCTGAAGAGGTCATGTTTGCCCAAACAGACCACGACTCGGAGACAGAAGCAGACTTTGAAGAAGAAACGACTCGAATTCGGTTGCAAGTACTGAGAGCGACATGGCTGACGATCCGAGACTGTGCGATCTCTCCAGCCACAAAGCTGATGACCCCCCAACTCCGATCCGGATGCCGGCGGCTGCTACTGCTATAGAGATTAAGCTTGAATTGCTTAATGTTCTTCCTAAGTACTACGGGAAGAAAGGAGAATATCCATATAATTTCTTAAGCGAATTCATCAAGATCTGCAAGGTACAGAAGCGCCCTACTGATGTAACGGAGGAACACTTCAGATTAGCTGCTTTTCCCTTCACCATGACAGCAGAGGTGAACTCTTGGTTCGCGAGTCTCCCACCTTATTCTATCACTACATGGGCGGAGATGAAAAGGCTATTCCTGGAGCATTTTTTCCCTCCCACCAAGACTAATGCGCTTAAGAAGGAAATCAGTGGTGCAAAGCAGGAGTATGATGAGTTCTTAAGCGCTTATTGGACCAGGTTCAGGAGATTGGTGGACAGCTGTACGAACTATAAATTTTCCGAAGGAGATCTTCTGCAGTACTTCTACCAGGGGATGACAATAGACACCAAGAATTTGGTGAATTCGACAAGTGGAGGAGGATTTTCCCAGAATACTGTGAGTGAAGCCAAAAGATTAATTCAACACTTGGTGGAGGCTACAAGGGAGTATGAGGAGCCGCGCATCCAACTGCTCAAGAAAGCTGCTCAAGCTAGTTCATCGGACTTTGAGGACAAGTTCGAAGCAAGGTTGGGAAAAATTGAGAGAATGCTAAGTACGGTGGTGGAGAAAGTCGCAACTGCTGGACCACCAACAGAGAAGCCATGTGGAGCATGTGGTAATCCAGGCCATACGAGCTTGCAATGCACAGGAGATGAGGAAGAGTATCAAGCCCATGCGAACTCTTCCCACAATTTTTACAGCTGCGATTCGCCACTGCCCCTTTTGCCCAAACGGGACCCATACACGAACAATCACAATGCACCATGGAGAAACCATCCCAATTTTCGTTGGAGGGATCCGGAGCAGAGGCAACAACAGCAGCCACCAGCGATGCAACCGCCGCAGCAGCAAAACTACCGTCCTCCACATCAAAGGACGGGGTATCAAGCTCCACAAACTCAGCAGCATCCTCCTGAAAAGCAAGGCAAGTCGCTTGAAGAGATGATGGCGGATTTGATAAGCAACCAACAATTTTTGCAAGGTAATGTTCAGCAGCTTCAACAATCTCAAGCCGAGCAGAAGGTGCAAATCGAAGGACTATCCCGCCAGATGTCTCAACTCGCCACATCTATGAATCAACTTAAGGAAAATAATGGAGCTTTACCATCTCAAGTTCATGTGAATCCCAAGAAGAATGTCAACAAGATCACATTGAGGAGTGGTACTGAGTTTAACGGACCAGCACCCCAGAACTCTCAAAATGGTCCGCAGGGAGATTCTGGAGTCGAGTTTTGTGTGGAGGAATTCGAGCGTTGTGTTGGTACGAAGGATCCATTCATTCAGCAGACAGAATAGTCCGGTTTGACCAAACAGAATAACGGTTCGACAGATAAGCAGAAACATAATGAAGTAGCAGTTGACTCCACCGAGGAGGAGCAGACCAAGATCTCTAAGCCTTCGAGCCTACCTGATCCTAAGGTTGCAATATCAGTTCCCTTTCCAGGAAGATTGGCGAAAAAGAAGCCGGAGGAGGAGCTCATCGATTTTGTGAAGATCTTCGGCAAACTTGAAGTGAATCTTCCCTTCCTTCAAGCATTGAATCTTCCATTCCTTCAAGCATTGAAAATTCCTCCATTTGGGAAGTTTGTGAAGGACTTCATAGCTGGAAAGTCCAAGGCAACTGGAAAGATTGTGATGGGTGAGAATGTTTCAGCAGCAATCAAGAAGGAATTACCAACTAAGTGCAAGGATCCAGGTATGTTTTCTCTTCCTATTTACATTGGTGATACTAGGATCGAGCATGCTATGTGTGACTTAGGAGCGTCTATCAATGTTATGCCTCTTACTGTTTATAATAGTTTGTCAGGTGTAGAGTTGGTGGATACTAGAGTAGTCATTCAGTTAGCCGATAGGTCATGTGTGCATCCCGAGGGTTTACTTGAGAATGTTCTTGTGAGTGTAAATAACTTTGTTTATCCTGCTGATTTCTATGTGGTGAGGATGAGTGGAGTGCAATCCAAGGGGTCATCGAGAGTCCTTTTAGGTCGTCCGTTCCTAAGGACTGCAAAGTCAATCATAGATGTTAGCAATGGCACGATTTGTTTAGACTATCATGGAGAAAAATATACGTTTAGTATTGATGATGCCATGAAAACTCCCAATGATGCTGAAAATGCTTACTCTATTGATGTGATTGACCCTCTTGTCCAATAATTTCTTGAGACTGAATTCATGCAGGATAAGTTGGAGTTAGCTATGATGAAGAGCTGGACAGATATTGATGCCCAAGGGATGGACGATGCAGAGATTAAGGAGGCTTTCATGTCACTTCATGCTCAACCGGAATTGGTCAGTCTGGGAAGCCAGTTCAGTTTGCCCAAACAGACGCCGTCAGACAGGTCGCTGAGATCCGATGAGAAGCCACCGGAGTTAGAGCTCAAGCCCCTTCCTGCAAACTTGAAGTATGTCTACCTAGGGGAATCTGAAACTCTTCCAGTGATAATCAGCAGCGAGCTCACCGCCACTCAGGAGGAGCAGTTGATTGCCGTGCTCAGACGGCACAAGAAAGCCAAAGGGTGGACATTGGCGGATATCACTGGTATAAGTCGTGACGTGTGCCAACATTACATCTTGATGGAGCCGGATGCTAAGCCTGTTAGAGACCCGCAGAGGAAGTTGAACCCGAACATGAGGGAGATTGTGCTTAAGGAAATTCTAAAGCTTCTCGCTTTAGGAATTATTTATCCTATCTCTGACAGCAAGTGGGTAAGTCCGATTCACATGGTTCCGAAGAAGTCTAGATTGCAAGTGGTTGAGAATGAGAAGAATGAGTTGGTGCCGATGCGCCTTGTTACTGGATGGCGCATGTGTATCGATTACCGGAAGCTGAACGCTGCCACTCGCAAGGATCATTTCCCGCTTCCATTTATTGATCAGATGTTGGAGCGCTTAGCTGGACAAGCATTTTTCTGCTTCTTGGATGGTTATAGTGGGTATTTTTAGATTTATGTCAACCAAGAGGATCAAGATAAGACTACTTTCACGTGCCCATTTGGAACCTTCGCATGCAAAAGAATGCCATTTGGATTGTGCAATGCGCCCGGCACTTTTCAACGATGCATGATGAGCATGTTCTCTGATTTGATCGAAAAGTGCATAGAAATCATCATGGATGATTTCACAGTTTATGGGACATCATTTGAGGGCTGCCTCCATAATTTGGAGAAGGTTTTGACTCGGTGTGTGGAGAAAAATCTGATCTTAAAATTTGAAAAGTGTCACTTTATGGTGAACGAGGGTATTGTTCTAGGCCATGTTGTCTCAGAAAAGGGGATTCAAGTCGACAAAGCCAAGGTAGAGTTGATAGCCAAGCTGCCATACCCGAGGGACGTTAAGGAGATCAGAGGTTTTCTCGGACACGCTGGATTTTACAGGAGGTTCATCAAAGATTTTGCAAAGATCGCGCAACCTTTGACCCGTCTGCTGCAGAACGATGTTCCGTTTGCCCTAACAGATGAGTGCAAGCAGGCGTTTGATTTGTTGAAAGCCAAGTTGACGATGGCCCCGATCATGCAACCGCCTGACTGGAAGCTCCCTTTTGAGCTTATGTGTGATGCTAGTGACCATGCCGTAGGCGCGGTTCTTGGACAGAAACTGGGGAAGGAAAGCCATGTGATATATTATGCCTCAAAGATGTTGAATCCGGCCCAATGCAATTATGCAACAACCGAAAATGAGATGTTAGCGATTATTTTTGCTTTTGAAAAATTCCGCTCATATCTTTTGGGAGCAAAAATAATTGTTTACACGGACCATGCCGCATTAAAGTTTCTGCTATCAAAGAAGGAGTCAAAACCGCGCTTGATAAGGTGGATTCTTTTGTTGCAAGAGTTCGATTGGAAGATTCGAGACAAGAAGGGAGCTGAAAATCATGTTGCTGATCATTTGAGTCGGTTGGTCCAGAAAGATGAGGATGTTACTCCTATCAACGAAGCCTTCCCAGAAGAGCATCTTTATGATATCCAGACCTGTTCAGCCGTTTGTTTGCCCAGACAGGAGCTTTCCTCCGAGTCAGCATATTCAGTCGTGGAAAAAGGTGGGTCTGAGCCATGGTTCGCCGACATCGTCAACTATTTGACTTTTGGAATATTCTCACCTTTGTTCAAAAAGGCACAGCAGATGAAACTTTGAAGTGAGTGCAAATATTATCTTTGGGATGAACCTTATTTATGGAAGGTTGGAGCCGATCAGATCATCCGACGTTGCGTTCCTGAAGCAGAGCAGCGAGCAATTCATGTACACTGCCATTCTCTAGCTTGTGGCGGTCATTTTGGTCCAAAACATACAACAAGGAAGGTACTTGATTCCGGTTTCTTTTGGACCACATTGCATAGAGATGCTTATCTATTTTGCAAAAGCTGTGATCGTTGTCAACTGATCGGAAATATCTCCAAGCGAGATGAGATGCCCCAAGTCCTGATGATTTTTTGTGAGATATTTGATGTGTGGGGGATGGATTTCATGGGACCGTTCCCAAGCTCATACGGAATCTCTACATCTTGCTCGCCGTTGACTATGTGTCGAAATGGGTAGAAGCAAAGGCCACGAAGACGAATGACGCCAAGGTGGTTGCTGTGTTTTTTAAATCCCACATATTTACTAGGTATGGAGTACCGCGAGCAGTGATTAGCGATCAGGGGATGCACTTTTGCAACCGCACCATCGAAGCATTGATGAAGAAATATGGGGTTCATCATCGATTGGCTACTCCTTACCATCCTCAAACCAACGGCCAAGCCGAAGTTTCCAACCGAGAAGTGAAGCAAATTCTGGAGAAAATGGTGAACCCGTCTCGAAAAGATTGGAGCTTGAGGCTAGATGACGCACTCTGGGCGTACAGAACTGCCTACAAAACCCCAATAGGTATGTCACCTTATCGTCTAATCTTTGGGACGATGTGCCACCTGCCGGTTGAGTTAGAGCATCGCGCATATTGGGCCGTAAAGGAAGTGAATAATTAATTGCCTAAGTGTGAGGAGGAAATGAAGTTTCAACTTCAAGAATTGGAGGAGATTCGTCTTGAAGCATATGATCAGCCATGTGGTATAAAGAGCGCACTAAGATGTGGCATGACAAGAATCTGTGAGGGAAATCCTTGAAGGTCGGGCAAAAGGTACTCTTGTTTCAATCAAAGCTGCGTTTAATGCCCGAAAAGTTGAAGACCAAATGGGTTGGTCCGTTCGTGATTCAGTCTGTCTGCCCAAATGGAGCATTTGAGATACGCAGTCTAGATACGGCGAAGACATTTACCGTAAATGGACAACGTTTGAAGCCGTTCTATGATGCCTCCTCTTTAGTTCCAGCGGAATCTGTTTCGCTGTTGGTTCCGGTCACTTTTTGAGCACTTGAGCAGTCGAGCCGACGACATTAAATAATGGCGCTTATCGGGAGGCAACCCGACGTTCCCTTTTATTTCCCGTTTTGCTTTCCTTTTCTTTTAATTTTCGCATACTTTAATTTTCTAGGAAGAGTTTAATATTCTTTAAGTTATTTCTTTTCTTTATGTTTTACTAGTTTTTATATAAATAAAAAATAAAAAAAAACAAAAATATAGAGTGTGTGGTTGAATTAAGCAAAATTTTGCTAAGTGTTGGACATCTACTCTATATTTTCAGCAGGGGCTAAGTTGCAATTATGGAAGTCTAACATGGGGGTTCTTTTGCAGATAAGGAGAAATGGGGGTCAATTTGCAATTTCCAAGAATTGGGGCTCTTTGACTCTAGTCAAAGCTTCCCCACCAAGCCACAATTCCCTCCACCATTCGAATTCCCTCCCTTTTCGACTTCCCCTCCGACTGCAACTCCTACCGCGACTTCTCCACTCCCTTCTTCAATTTTCGACCCACGCACCACCACTCACCGCACCATCACCAGACCACCACCACCTCTACCATCAAAACGAGGATGGCGCCCAAACGAAAAAGAGGACCTGCGAAGAAAACTCCGCCCCGCCTTCTAACCGCCGCGGAACGTGCCAGCGCAAATACGGCTGTTCTGTTGCCGGAGCCAGCGCCGCCGCACACTGCTGCGGCCCAAACCCAAGCTGTCGTTCCACCATCCCTTCCAACCGCTGCAGAACAGTCTCCGGAACCAGCGCCGCCGCACACCACTGCGGCCCAAGCCCTAGCTGCTGCTCCCTCGTCGTCAACCGCGCCCGCTGCCGCGTCGCCAACACAGCCCAGCCCACGAAGAAGACCAGCAGCGCGCCGTCCGGCTGCCACACGAGCAGGGCCCAGCCGTGCCCTAGCACAGAGCTCGAGCTCCGATGAATCGGGTGAGCCCGATTCGGATTTTGAAGCATCAGCGAGCCTAGAGTCCATAGCCTAATCGGTCGTCGAATCCGACCTTTCATCAGTTCAGCGGGAAGACATGGCCGCCCCACTTCCTTTTACCGTTGAAATCCGCAATGAAATCGAGGTCGATGCTATCCTCGACTTCCCAACTGAGGCAGAACGGAAGATGGTAACAGCGCGACGCAGCAAGACGTGCTTGACAGGTAAGACGCTGAACTTGGATTCTTTTCACCCATTGAACTTTGAGCATCGTTTAGTAAATTCATTTGAACGCATTGGGTGGTCATGGCTGTTAGATATTCCCCGTTTTCCAGTTTACAAAGAGTTGGCATTAGAGTTTTTCACCTCCTTCAGGTTCAGGGATACCACAGATGTAGATGCTAAGTGCATATCTTTTAGACTATGTAACATGATGCATGAGTTTTCCCTTACTGAATGGGCTGTCAAACTTGGGATCTGTAGTCTAGAGGAGGCCTTAGGTGTTGATTTTCGCACTGCTCTATGTGGTATGGGGACGTCAGAGTCCGATGTTTTTAACTCTGAATCCTCTTGGACTTTACTTGCTAGAGCAGGTGCTAGGCCCTTCGATGCATCTAGGTCCACAGCGTCTGACATTGTACATTCCACTTTGCGTGTCTGTCATTTATTCATCTGTTACAACATTTATGGGGCGGTCCACTACTATGTCCAAGTTGAGTAGCATTGACTTGTTTTTCTTGCGTTGCATGAGTGAGGGCGTGAAAGTAAACTTAGCATATTGGATTGCTTTTGCCATTCATCACATACGCACACATCCTGCTCGTCACCTCACTTTATGCCATTTTCTGGGTGCTTTCATCGGTCGTAACATGGATTTGACAGTTCATCCATCGTGCATGTCTCTGTGCAAGGAGCCTTCCTCCTTTGATTTATCCACTCTACTTGATGCTCGTATTGTTTCACTTACTCCTGAGGGCGAGCCTCATTTTTCTGAACCGGGAGAGACCCTCCCGAGCACTCATTTCCCTCCAGGTACAGGTACGGTGGAGACTCTTGCAGAGGAGGTGCAGGGCTTGCGGGCTGAGTTTGTGGTTTTCAGGGAAAACGTGACGCAACAGCTCGCTCAGATTGATGGGAACGTGGCCGCGCTCCAGCAGAGCATATCTGATTTGAGTGCCACGATTCGGGCAGAGTTGCAGTGGCAACGTACATGGTGACATCCTTCCCCTTCGTTGTTTTGTTGGTTGTTTTTGTTCTTGTTTCCTTGTTCTTGTTTTCTTATTTCCTTGTTCTTGTTTCCTTGTTTCCTTGTGATCTGTTGTCTCCTTCTTTCTGTTTTTTCTTTGTTTGCTTGAGGGCAAGCAAAGCTTAAGTGTGAGGAGGGTATGTCGTTGTGTCAGTTGTTGAGTCTTTTTAGTTTTATTTTGCTTGAGTGTTGGGTTTGTTTTGTGTTCTGTTGAGCCAAGTATTGCTAGATTGTTGATGTTTATGAACGTTTCTTTCCTAGTGGAGTCTTGTTATTAACTTGGTGATTCAATAAACTGTCAAGTGGTGATTTGTGATCTAAAATTTGGTGAATTGTTGAATGAAATTTGGGATGACGAATAAGGCAATAATTGAATGATTTTTAACCCGCACTAAATGAGATTTGAGCCTGAAAATAGTAGAGCATTCTCTACTTTGTTCTTTCTGAGAGAATTATTCACAAGGTTGCGATATCATGTGTGTCATGTGTAACAAATGATAGAGGGCACTAGGGTGAACCAATTTTGGCCTGCGTTTCATTGCCTAACCCGTACATTAACCCCTAGTGAGCCATTTTGAAGCCTTGACCATTTTTGTTCATATGAGTCACTTAATATTTAGCCAAGGCCTGTTTTGACCTTCTTTTGGTCCTATTGTGCATGTTTAAAGTCGAATTTTCATCCTGTTTGATTTCTAGAGGAAAGGAAGATATGTGCATATGTTTAGTCTGCTTATTTGGAACTACGTGCTGAATTTCTGTTCTGAAAAGTTGGAGATACGGTCTGTTTGACCAAACAGAGGCAGAAGCTATAATTGATGGTTTATGATTGTTGTGTACGTTGGTATGTGCTGAAAAATTGGTGCAAAAATTCAGAAAAAAAAGAGAAAGAAAGAAAAAGAAAAAAAAAGAGATTGCACCCAAGTGAGTTGAGAGTATACAGTTGATGGGTGATGTTCTTTTGTTCGTTTTGGTTTTCCTCAGATGCTTATTGATTATGGATGATGATTCGTTTTGAACATGCATGATACCTCGTTCTGATTTTTCTTGAAGCCTAGGTACCCTGTTTAGATCCTTCCAAAATCAAATAATGGTCCCTAGCCCCATTACGCCAAATGAGAAAAGACCTTCTTGAGTTACAGAGTGACCACTTTATATCGCGACTGCGTGAAGCATGTTTATGTGTGGCTGTCCGGAGTTAGTGTAGGGAGTGAATGAGTGAAAATTGTGAGATATATTTGATTTTGCCTTGATTTTGACCGAGTTGATGATAAGGATCCACTTTGATGATTCCAATTGCTAGTTGACAGTTGAGATTTACTTTGTGAATTGGCATGATTCTACTTGATAAGGGAAGTTTGTGAGCAAAGATTATTTAGTTATACTTGGCTGTTTCATGTTTGTTGTGTCTTTCTTATTTTAAGTTTTCTTTCTTTAGTTGAGTCGTTAGTGTCGAGTCAAGGGGAGGGTTGTTGAGATTGCTTTTTACACCTTTGGATTTTCTTCACTTCATACTTGAGGGCAAGTATAATTCAAGTGAGAGGAGGTTTGATGTGTGTGAATTAGTTATCTTTTGCCGTGTCGTTTTTACGTTGTTTTAGCTCGGATATTACCCGTTATGGGCACTTTTGATGTAGTAATTGCATGGAGGAGAGTCGAAGCTCGTGGATGGAAGAGATGGTGGAAATTCAAGAATTTATGAAGAATTGCATGAAAGATGAAAGGAATTTTATAGATTGGGCTTGAAGATAATTGTTCCAAATTTAATTAAGTCCAAAACTCATATTTTTAAGTATTTTGGGTTTGAATTTTTGTTTAGGGCCGAAGCCCGTAGATAAGGCAGGCGGTAGTTTAAGGGAATTTTAATTCCCTAAATTTTGTTTCCATAAGTGCCGCATAGTAGTATTTGGTTAGGAGAGGATTCTTATTTTATTTTGATATCATGAGACCTAGCCGCACTTTTGGACTAGAATTATATAGGTTGACTTTGTTATAGTTTTATATACACACTTTTGCTTTAGTTTAATGCAGACGAGTTTTTCTTAGTTTCATGCATGCAATTTAGTTTTATAATAGAGAAATTTGCGTGTAAATACACCAACTATGGAGAAATTCCATTTTTAACACCAACTTAGGAAAATCCAATAAAATACATGAACTTAGAGTTCTGTCCATTTTTGACACGCCAGCTTTTCTTTAATTAGAAATCTGCCCCTATTATTAACCAATATATCACAAAAACCCAAAATGTTTCATTCTAGTGCAATCCTTATATCCTTATGAGATTCTAAAAATTATAATGTCTTAAAAACAAATTATCAGGCCCAACATGCTTCCGTAACACTTCAAAATAAATCTTAAATTAATCCAACATTATACCTTTGTCGACTGGTCTTCTTCAGGAGTCAGTCCGTTGCGTTTTACGGCTCGTCTGCCCACCCCGGCACGCACCAACCACACACTCGCAAGAGATGGTTGCAACCTTCCTCCTTCACTAAGTGCCGACTCAATACTTTGTTGGAAAAATAAAGAAAATATTTCTACTCAACCGGAATAGTTGGACAAAAACTAAGCGTTTATAGAGGAATTATATAAAAATTAATTTATTTCATAAAAAAACTCCCCAAGGGAGGAGACTAACTTGTTTTAGCTACACATAGTAGCTAATACTTGGGTACATAAAAAAAAGGAACTAAAACTAAAACGAAAAAACTTTGAAAACAAAATTTAAAAAATACAAAGATAATTTTCTAGAGAGAGGAAGTGGTGTGTGAAAATGTGTTGTGAATTTTCTGATGATCTTCTTCTCTCCAGCACTTGGGTTTATATAGAGGTTTGATCCCCTCTATAATTGCTTGGTTGTTGGCCTCGGATTCCATCCTTGTGGCCAGCTTGCTTGAATATGACCTCCACCTTCTTTTGTCGGCCTTGATTGCCGACACTTGTTAGTGGCATCACATGGTGCTGGACCCTTGCTTTATCGCCTTGTGATAATGCTGGTAGGGGCCGGCTGCTTTTCTTTCCACTCACTTTTGTCCTGGAGCGTTTGGTGAGTGGTCCTCCTGTTCTTTCACCCACTTTTGTCGTTTCTTTTGTGGGTGCGATCCTTGCTGTGAATCACATGATTCACTTAGCTTTGTCGGCCACCTTCCTTTTTTGGTGCCCGAGGTGTCCTTCCCTTTGGAGTTTGATGCTTGTCATGTTCATCAGACCGGAACCTCCTTTTATCCGGCTTTGGAAAGAATCCTTTGCCGAATTCTGGCTCCTTCTGCGATGAGCATTGATCACAGACTTTCTCGATCCAATGGCCCAGATGAGCCATATTGCAAAACTTGCGACGAGTCTCCTGGCTCCCCGCAATCTTGTTCTTCCAAATCATTTGCCGTTTCTTCTCGAAGGATTCTTCGGCAAAAGGAGTTGTTGTTCCTGTCATAGTATTAACTAGGAACGTTCCCAGATCCGAGCTTTGATAGAACTTGAATCTGGACTTCATTTTGTCCATCTCTGAGAGACAGACCCATAGACCCCATGCTCGTCTAGTGGAGATTTGTTCCTCCGTGAATGTTGAGACGATTGCGGCCTGGAAGTCGGGAACTTTGATCCTGTTAAGGGCTCCCGTATCAGGTCTCCGAAGCTTAATGAAGTGGAAAGCTTCACGGATTCCTTTTCCGACTGGCTCTGGTGCTGCACTGAAACAGTATAATTCCAGAACATCTCCCCTTTTGAGGGACTCGTTGTTCTCCCATGTGTCGAACACCGTTTTCTGGATCCATTTTGGCAGACCCTTGATTTCGGTGAAGGCTGGGGCGGTGGTATAAACTGAGGCTAAAGCCCTAAACTCATACCATTCCTTAACATCGTTTGGATTGGCTCATGGAGTCGTCCAAACCCTTGGATATTTTCCAGCAACATCAACCCGGCAATTTCCCGGATTAATGCCCTTTCTTGTGAGAAGTTTCTCCCACTTGTCCTGGTACATCTGCCAAGAAGGAGAAATTTCAATAAAGTCAGTATCAACCTTAACTTGGCCTGTCATGGGCCTAAGATTGATCTCTCCCTCTTTTACCCCAGAGGTGGAAGGTTGACATGTTGATTCAGGGTGTGACCCCTTAACAACATCTTTTCCTCGAGAGTCTGGCTGTGAAACCATTGTCTCAGGACTTGTGCTAGGGGTACTTGAATCCCCTGCTACAGGTAATCCGCCCTGTACGGAAAGCATTGCTTTAGCCCGATTTTCACGGACAGCGCGCAAGAGCGGCTTGTTGATTGCTTCCTGAAGATTGAACATCTTCATGAAACATACATCGATTTGGTTAGATACTTGAGCTTCATCAGCTGCTTGTATCTTTCCTGCTTGTTTGGTATGTAGCACACACTTGTGCCACTCTTGTTGTAGCAGCTCTAGACTTTCAAAGAGCTGCCCTTGTATTGCCTCGATGGCCTCCACTTCAGGGAGCTCCATCCCTTGTAAGGAAATCTGCAAGAACATTCTGATCAGATTT
This sequence comes from Salvia miltiorrhiza, assembly GCF_028751815.1. Classification (NCBI taxonomy): domain Eukaryota; kingdom Viridiplantae; phylum Streptophyta; class Magnoliopsida; order Lamiales; family Lamiaceae; genus Salvia; species Salvia miltiorrhiza. The sequence goes on from NC_080393.1 coordinate 58,071,202, forward strand.
CAAAACGACAATATCATAATCATAATATTGGCATTCTGCTTGCCATCTAATCAATCTAGCATTTTCAGGTTTAGATTCAATCTTTTTAGTTAAGAAAGCTTTAACGTTGGTGTTATCTACTTTCAAAACAAATTTTTTAGCAAGTAAGAATAGCGGCCATTTTTTGAACGCCTTCCTGACTGCAAAAAACTCTTTCTCGTTTATGTGCCATCGCACAGCCTCGTCGTTGGAGAAAAGACCGCTACAGTATCTGCAAGGTTCTTCTCCAAAAGGGGTGATCTTTGTGAGCACTGCTGCCCACCATGAATCACTCGCGTCGGTGTAGAGGACCAAGTCATCCTCGTCTTGTGGTATTGAAAGTTTCGGGAGATTTTTGCAAATCTCTTTCAACTTCTTCATACCCTCACGATGTTCCTCCTTCCATATGAATGGAACATCTTTCTTCAGTAGTGGACTGAAGACCTTTCTGTGTTCTGCAAGGTTTTTGATAAACATCCCTGCAAAATTGACAACCCCAAGAAAACTTTGGAGCTGCTTCTTCTCCTTGAGATCCTCCGGAAATCCTTGGACTTTTTCCACAATATGATCTTGTAGAATTATCCCGGTTTCATCGATCTCAATCCCCAGAAACTCCATCTTCTGGGTGGCTATGACTGCCTTCTTTTCAGACAGTACAAGTCCTTCTTGTTGACAAACATCCGCAAAGATCTCCAGATGCCTGACATGTTCATGAATGTCTTTTGATGCAATGAGAATGTCATCAATATAAACAAACATAAACGAAGAATAATCTTTGAAAAGATTATCCATCTTCCTTTGGAATATCTGAGGCGCGTTGGCTAGCCCCATTGGCATGACATTCCAAACATAATGTCCTTGAGGAGTTGAGAAGGCTGTGAACTTCTTACTTCCTTCCTCCATGCGAATCTGGTAGAAACCTGATTTGCAATCGAACTTTGAGAATACCCTTGCACTTCTGATGCAGTTGATAAGGTGTTCTCTGCTCGGGATGAAATATCCGTCAAACTCAAGAATATCATTAATTCCTTTGTAATTAATGACCAGTCTTGGTTTTCCTCGCTTGATCTCCCCATGATTTCTCACTAGAAATCCCGGACTACTGTAGGGTGATCTTCCTTCTTCGATCAGCTTTAAATCAAGGTGTTCCTTGATTATACCCATCATATCCTGTTGATCTCGAGGGTTCATCAGGATAGGTCTGAACCTTACGAACTCATGCTCCTTTCCAGTTTTAACTTTCAAGGTTGCTCTGAGCTGGTTCTTGTCCCACCATGCCAACGGATCCTCGTGGTAACACTTCTGGATTCTCCTTTTGACGTCGGCCATGGACACCTGTTCTTCTTCCTTGATATCTTTGTGTGCTATCAGAGAGACTTTGAGGATCTGAATTTCCTCCCTGGAGAGATCTGGAAATCCCTCAGTTCTGCATTTGAGCAAAACTTCTCCGAATCTCCTTTGATCCTTCATTTGAGGTCTCCGGAGTCTGCCATCATCACCACGCTTGCTGCGGAACTTGATTGGCATTGAACGATGAAAAGCTCCATTGAGCCTTTGCACAATGATCTTGTGATCACAATTGGTTGTGAACACTAATCTCCTTGCTTCATTGTCCTGAGTGTACCTCTTGAATTCTTGCAGAAAATTATTACCAAATAATATATCTGCTCCGGTATCATGGAAATAAATTGGTGGAGTCTTGACCTTGTACCAAGGTGTCTGACCTGCTCCGCCGATCAATATTTCCGTTTGCTTTACTCCCTTTGATAGAAGTAAGATCTTTTTGGAGAAATCCCTTCCTGCAATTCGAGGTAGATCTTCTTCAACTTCTGCTGGAAAGACTCCTCGTTTTGCTGTACAGATTCCTGCTCCTGAATCCACATAAGCAGCAAAATATTCTGCTTTGTATTTCTCGTATAACATCCCTACAGAGATGTATATCGAGAATGGACTTGTCATTAGATCATCAATCTTTGCCGTCCGATTGTGATCTCCATTCTTCCTGATTTCCATGACCATGGCTTATATTTGTCAAGGAAATCTCGTCCTAAAATCAGGACGTCTGCTTCTTGTCCGGCTTGGCCTTCGGTCTGAATTTCAAAACCTCCAACCTCCAGAGTTCCGATGTATCGGTTGTCACCTGGATTTGCCAGATATTACAACGAACTACAAGGAAACTGGTTTTCCCTGCTTGTTGTATCAAATCTTGTGGAAACTTGTCTCCATCCTTCGGGACATTTGAGCTTAATTCTCATGTCCTGAGCTGGTGTTTCCTGGATCGTCCTTCTCGCATATGATTGAGAGAAACTCCTTGATATAGGCCCTGAAGTTAGCCTATTTCCTTGGAAGGATAGTCTTGGTGCTCCAAGTCTGAGACTTTGGGTATGGCTGAGCACCGGCTTATCTCCAATGTCGATGTCGATTTCTCCGATTTGAGGAATCTCCACTCGGTCTTGACTGACTGCCTTGGCAACCGCCTTGAATATTTCTGGGATTTCAATATATTCTTTTCCCAGGAATAATTCCGTGTGATGAGAATTTGATAAGGCATACGAGACTTGATAAGTCAATGAGTATGGCCTATTTCCATTCGTCATATAATCCTTCTTCTTGTAGTCCTGATAAAGAGTCAGGGCTCGGCTGAAGGATGAATCTTGCAGATTATAAGCGATTTGTGGATAGAACTCGGTTATAATCTTCTTGGCATAGAGATTGCCTGAAAAAGCTCCAAGAATTGAATTTCTGGCATCTCTGATTCTTTTGTCGCAAAGTGCAACATCAATCGGTTGGTCTGTCCCCGGGAAAAGGGAGGATTTGATTACCAGCTGAATTGCTCCAATATGAATCTATTTCATCGTATTTGCGACTTCTGGCTTCATTTTCTTGAGATCCTGCTTAATATTTTCAGCTGGAACCAACTGGATTTCCACCTGATTACTTGTGATCTCAATGGGAAGCGCCATTTCTTGGCTTGTGACACCAAAATAGACATGATGCTTCCTTTTGGTTGGAATCAAGCTATGAAAAACTCGATTCAGTCTCCCATTAGAAAACCCTTGGTATGTTTGTACCTCTTCGGTTTCCTTCTTGAGTTTTTTCACGAGCTTCTTCACCACTTCTTCCTGTGGAATCAGAAAATGGCTAGTGAATCCATTCTGGTCCTCTTTCTGGGTGTGGTGAACCTCGTGCTCTTCTTTAGTCTGACTCGTCTTCGGTTGATCCATCGGTCATCTCCGAATCCTCAGAACTAAAGACTTCTTCTTGCTCATATATACTCTCGTCAGAGGATATATCTTCGAATTGATACACGGGTATCAATTCTTGATGGTAGATAGCATCTTTGATATCCGGTGTGGATTCGAATCTTCTTATCTTCCTTTTCTCGTTGTCTGGGCAATTGGTTGAAATATGCCCTTTTGCACCGCAAGACCAGCAGTTGCAATCCTTAAAACTTTCATTTGCTTTGGCCTGAGTGCGCCTGAAAGTTTTTCTCGCCGGGATTCTCTTTTGGTTTGAGAATCGGTTTCTTGATGGTCCGCTCCGTTGGCCTGACTTGTGGGAGCGCGCCTTTTGTCTGGTCCACATAGTTCTCGGCTTCCAAGAACTCCTTCTGGTCTTTCTTACATAGGGTTGATACCTATGTTTCTTTCGGCTTTTCCTTTGATACAGCAACTCAGCACCAATCTCTGTTGGAAGATCAATGTTGTCGCACATCAATGGAGATTTCTTGTTGAGTCTCCTCAATCTCGTGAGATTCCTCTGGTCTGCTGCCTTCTGACACTATTCGAACAGCTTCTTATGAACATAAGACATCCTTCTTGAAGCGCTATCAAGTGGATATCCTCCTGGTGATACATACTCGTTGATGAGCATTTCCCTCCATGGACTTGGAAACTTTGGGAAAAAGAGATCCATGGCTTTCTGATCATCAACTTCCCCCATATGGATATATAGGGTGTATAAGCGTAGAAATTCATCGAGAGCTTTTGGCTCTAGCACCATCAACCTTAGATTGTAAAGTGCCTGTTGATATTTCTTGCGCTTTTCCTCCGCGGATCCTTCGAAAAAACCCATTCCCAAGAAATGGATTTTTATTTGTTTAGTAGTTTCCTTAATGATTTCATACATGGAAGTGCTACTAAACATTTCTTCTCTTGCTGGAATCTCAATTTTATCCCAGTATTGTTTTGCCATGCCTGCCAAACTGGCTTCGAAGACTCTGGCAAATTCCTTCTTGTCGTAATCAATTGTGGCAACTACGACTTTTAATGATGAAGCTCATTCGTCGATGAGACCCTCCCATTCTTTGAAACTGGCTTCGTCAAGGTTGAGAATCAATCCATATGGATGGACTGGTTCCAGTGTGACCTTTCCAACAGGAGTATCCTGCATCTGAGGCCTCCGTCGCCTGGTTCTTTGGAACTGGCTTGCATCGTCTTGAGCTGACCCCTTCTTTGACGATTCTTCTTCTTGAGGCTTGGTTTTGGGAGCCTCATCTCCTTGGTTCATCTTTAGATCAACCATATTGAGGTTAGCAAAAGATTCTGCTAACTCTTGTAGATCTTCTAATCCGATTCTGTCAAGGCTATCCATGATATTTGCCTTTCATAATTCGGATTATGTCCTCCGGCTGCAACTCTTTGGGTGTTGCATCGAATAGAGATGTAGACGTCGGGTCTTTGGACCATTGATTCCGAATTTTTCCGGAACATGGTTTTCGCCTTTCAATCTCCTCCATTCTTTTCTGGATATCCCGCAAGAGGGTTAATATTTCCTCTTGTTTGAGTGATATCCTGCTTAGCTCCATCGGTAGATCATACAGCTTGACGCCATAATATTCCACCGTCTTTTGGATCTCCCGCAAGTTGACGTTGTCGGAAGAGCTTGACTCGATCTTTTGGTAGTTTGGATAAACTACTCCCGCCTTGTCTTTTGGTTCCATCAATCGTGCAACTGATGGGCCTCGTCTCTTCTTCGTTCAATGGCCATTCTGGCAGCGGCCATTCTCATGAGGTGCTCATGATAGAATTGGATACTCGCGATGATATCGCGAATAAGCTCGATATCTTCTCCTCGTCGTAGGTTGGTAACGAGGACTCGATTGTTCCATTTGAGATCGCTTATGAAGCGACCGGTTTCTATCTCCAGATTTTGGAGAGAGTTCCTGTAGTGTACACATCTCGGACACTCATCCGGATCCATAATTTTTCAAGTGGAGTCTCCTCCCACATAGGTTAATCATAAAATAAATTAATAATTACATAATTCCTCTATAAAAACCCGCTCTGATACCATTTTTAACAGGATCTTTTTGTTTTATCTTTTTGCTTGAAAGTACGTGGCGTTGTCTCACAGTCCAGACCCAGATTACAGAGTAATCTATCGGGCACGAGGAAAGTTTCCAGCCGATATACCATTCAAGCCATAATTAGAAGAAACATCATAAGGATAAAAGGTTTTTTGGGCTAGGATATCCCAAATTAAAACATAAATAGGTCTTTGTGTAATTAGTCTCAAAAAGGGGTCATTTTACGCATTTTTAAACCTTGAGCCGTGTCAAATTTGGATAAGATTGGAAGTTGGTGTATTAAATTGGAAGATCCTAAGTTTGCGTTAAATTTGGATTTTGATCAAAGTTGGTGTTTTTCCATGCAATTATCCCTTTATAATATTGTTTCTTTCTAGCTTTTGAATTTTGGAAGAGAAATGCGGATGGATTGTTCGACCTTTTAGCAACGGTTTATTTTGATTTTCGAAGTGTGGCGATCAAGTTATTTCTAGTTATTTATATTTTTCGTTCGTATTTTATTTCTTGCAATTTGGATTTTTTTATTTTGTGTTTGATTATTATTATGTTTTCTTTTATTTCTTTAGTTATTGTTAATTTAATTATGAGTAGCTAAGCTTTTAATTCGGCGAGAATAATGAAACTCTAATTTAATAATCTGTGAGACCTAATTGGTTTTAAAATTGATTTCTATTAATTTCAATTAATTCCTAGGGTTTAAAGATAATTCCGATTTTATTTAAGCCTGATCAACTTAGGTTTAATTGTATTATAGTCAATTAGCACCTCCAATCCCTAATTGTTGGAATAGGGCTGATTAGTGGCAAAACTACCATGTTCGTAGTAGGAATTAATTGGTATATTAATTATTACTAGCATATCTAGGATAATTGATATAAATTGGGTTCCTTCACCTTAATGCTATTAGAATATTAAATCTAAGACTGGCGTATCCAGCTAGGTTATATTTTAATAAGGGAAATAGACAAGACTAGCGTATCTAGCTGTGTATCGACACAGTAAGTAGGAATTGGGGTATGTCAGTGCGTATCACGGTATCCTATAACTAATTGGTTAATAGGGATTAATTAATTATTGCGTCAAGGGTCAGAGATTAAATTAGTGTAGATTTATTTGAGCCGAATTACCTTTTTAATTGATTTAATTCAAGAATTATTTTATTTGATTTAATTTGCTTTTCTTAGTTAATTAATATTTTCTCCAAAGTTAAGGCGTGGTGGCATCACCGTTTTTATAGATTTAGGATTTTGAATGAATTTTAACTGCTCTCTGTGGGATTGACCCTGCTTACCATTATACTAATTTATTTTTGTAATTCCGCAGGAATTATTTGGTGGTTGGCGACGTCCACCAATTATTGCAAAATTCAAGCCCATTATCAGTTCTTATGCATTTGATTCTTTTCTTAGTCTGATTCTGAATTTGAATAGCCCAGTTGGAAAGTTTTTCAAAGACATCTGACTTGTTTTTCATCAAGAACACCCAAGTGTTTCTGGAAAAATCATCAATCACAGACAAGAAATAAGAATTTCCACCATGGGTGGGCACCTTTGCAGGGCCCCAAACATCAGCATGCAGGTATTCAAGAATCTCTGTACTGACATGTTCTCTAGGGTATGATTTGGACATAGGGAATGCAGACTTATGATGCTTGCCCATTACACAAGGTTCACAGAATTGCATGCTTGAAACTTTATCTTTACCAAATGCACCAGTTTTTCTCAAAATTTCCATACCTTTGTTACTCATATGACCTAGCCTAGAATGCCATAATGCAGTCTTGTCATCATGCACCAAATTAATCACAGATAAAGGCACTGACTCAGCTTGGACAGCATACAAATCTCCTTTTCTGGGAGCAGTAAAAAAGAGTTTGGAATCTTTTTCAAATTGAAACCTCAGATAGTTTACAGACCCATCAAGCATTTTATCAGCAATCTTTGACACAGATAAAAGACTGAACTTCAGGTTAGGCACATATCTGACTTCATTCAAGGTCAGTAAACTCCCATTTTCAAATTTCAGACAGACATCTCCATTTCCCAAAATATCACACTTTTGACCATCAGCCAAAGCCACATGACCAAATTTTACAGACTCTAAATTGTGAAACATGTGTTTGAAGGGTGTAACATGGAAAGTGCAGCCAGAGTCAATCAACCACTCATTAGAATTAATAGATTTTGACACATCATTGGAGTAGTTTATGTACTGAAAATCAGGTTCATGCACCATGTAGACACTATCTTCCTCATAAACATTATTAACATGCTGTTTTGGCTCATTAGGGACAAAATCCCTATTCCTCTTAGGCATTTTGCATCTATTGATGAAGTGACCAGGCTTACCACAGTTCCGGTAGACTTTTCTGGGCTTTTGATCAAAATTTTGATTTTTGTTCTGATTAGAAGCAAAATTAGGCCTTTTCTCCTCTATTTGTCTATCAGGTGTAACATGTTTAGCATCATTAGAGGACTGACCCTTATTGAAACTGTGATTAGGGTTTCTATGATCATTTTTGTTTACAAACATCACATCACCATGCAGAGGTTTAGTTTTATTGAATTTCAGCTCACTCTCTTTTGCTTTTAGGCCATTCACAATCATATCACAGGTTACTTTAGACCCTCCATATTTTAATGCAGACTTGACTTCAGCAAATGCCTCAGGTATGGATCCTAACAGAATTTGTGGAACATATTTTTCAATATTATCATCTCCAGCAAGTTTCAAATCATGAAGCAATTTATTAAAGTCATCCATATTAGAATCAACATCTTTGGAGGTGTCCATTTGAAATGACATGAACTGATTTTGTAGAGACCATGCAAGGGTTTCAGAAGATGCAGAATACAAGGAGGTCAGTTCATCCCATAAGTCTTTAGCACTTTTATGATGAGACACCTTTCTTACCACAGAACTACTCAAGTTTAACAAAATTGTTGCCCTTGCATTATCATTCAGATCCCTCAGTTTTTCCTCAGCAGTATTTTCATCATATTTGTTCACAATAGCTTTATTAACCTTTTCTTTTACAAGGATGCATTCAATCTTGGTTTTCCAGTCCTGGAAGTCATCCCTACCATTGAAGGGAACCATATGCACAGTGTTCATGGTGAATGCAACACTTAGACAAGCAGAGCATAGGACAATCAGCCACATAAAGAAAAAATGGTCAAGAAGACCACAAGGAGACTAGAACTGAAGTTGCAGAGCAGTGGAGAGCCCAGTTCTCAGCACAGATTGATCTGTGGAGCAAGGATTCACACTGGTCACCTCAGGAGCTCCAACAATGACTATCTCAGTCAAAAGCAGTACAAAAAACTCTCAATCAGAGAGAATTTTCCAGGTACACAGTACCACCGAAGCACGAGGAGACTCCTTTAAAGGAGAATCCAGACGAACTGGACCAAGGCAAGAGAGATCTCCCTTGGCTTGGAATACCAAGGGTTTATCGAGATGTAGAGCAACAAGCGGAAGCACAAGAAAGCACAGGATCGCAAGATACCAGAGACTCAGCAAGCAAAAGCATGCAAAAAAGCAAAAGCAGCAGGCAACACCAACCCTAGAGTCTAGGAGTTTCAGGGTATAAGCCAATTTACCAAAGCCAAACTCTTCCAGGGGGAAGAGTTGGACTTACCCTTTTCCTTGCTCGTCGGGAGCGAATCGGCGCAGCCAAAGGGCGGCGGGGTGGGTAAGATGTGTTCGGAGGGTGCCCTGGCTAGGTCACCGTGGCTCTGATACCACTGTTGGGTATCTTCGCCTAGCCAGGGTTCACCACTTGGTTCCCGAACCTCCTGTCTTCCCCACTCGTGCTCAAGCACTTGAGTCTTCGTCTTCTTCTTCTTCCTCAGATCTTTGACTTCTCAACGCTTCAGGTCTTCAGTTCTTCTCTCCTCTGCTCTTCCTTCTATTTTTCTTCTTCAAAGTCTTCTTCCTCTTCTGCTTCAAATCTGCACTATAAGAAAAAGAAAAAGACTAAAAGTGATAAAAGGAAAGAAGAAGATAAAGGAAGAGAGAGTTCAGAGAAGGGGGAAAAGGTGTCCTTGGGACACGGTGGGGCTCAGATTTTCCCCAGAACTCGGCAACCCTTCCGGCAGCCGTTTGATCAAGACCAAAGTGATGGATATGGAGCGGCTTCTCAGATCTCAGCCACCAATAGCAGGAGCCTAAGTACAGGACTCCGATGGCTCAGAAACACCTCAGGTAACCACCAATCAGGGCTCCGGTGAACAGGAAAGCCCAGTGATACCACCACTCACACAGGGAATCCCGTACTATCAAAGAAAACAACCACACTTCAATTTGGTGGACGTCGCCAACCACCAAATAATTCCTGCGGAATTACCAAAATAAATTAGTACAATGGTAAGCAGGGTCGATCCCACAGAGAGCAGTTAAAATTCATTCAAATCCCTAAATCTATAAAAACGGTGATGCCACCACGCCTTAATTTTAAGAGGAGTTAATTAAACTAAGAATGCAGAATTAATCAAATAAAATACGCTTGAAGTAAATCAATAAAAAGGGTAATTCGACTCAAATAAATCCACTCTAATTCAACTCTGATCATCGACGTAATAATTAATCAATCCCTACCAACCAACCAGTTATAGGATACCGTGAAACGCAACGGACGTACCCCAATTCCTACTTACTGTGTCAATAAACAGCTGGAGACGCCAGACCTGCTTATTTCCCTTATTAAAATATAACCTAGCTGGAGACGCCAGACCTAGATTTAATATTCTAATAGCATTACGATGAAGGAACCCAGTTTAGACCAATTATCCTAGATACGCTAGTAATAATTAATCTACCGATTTATTCCTACTATGAACATGGTAGTTTTATCACTAATCAGCCATATTATAACAATTACGGATTGGAAGTGCTAATTGACTGTAATCCAATTAAATCTAAGTTGACCAGACTTAAATAAAATCGGAATTATCCTTAAACCCTATGAATAAATCAAAATCAACAGGAATCAATTTTAAAACCCATTAGGTCTCACAGATTAATAAATTAGTGTTTCATTATTCTCGCCGAATTAAAGAATTAGCTACTCATGATCAAACTAAACACAATAAAATAAATAAAGATGAACATAGAACAATAAAATAAATTGTAAGAAAATAAAAGAAGTCACCTGTCGCAGCCCGGCCTAGGAGAAAGATTGCTAGACTAGGTATCATAACCAAGATTAGGGTGGAGAACGAGAGATGGAAAGTAATTGAAAGGAAACTAAGGCAAATAAATAATTAACTCACATATATAACCATCAAACTTTAACAAAAGAAGTTTAAAACAAATAAATATCATAACCAAGATTTATCAAGCTCATATACAGGGTAAGGTTTTAAAACATTCTACAACACGTCAAAAGTGATAAGAGAAATAAAGTGTTGCAGCGGAGTACATCATTGGACATTATGTATGAAGACACAACATCCTGAGCCTATTACTATTTACATAAACAAAAAGCTCCACCTCAGCACACTTCCATCTTCATCCAACTTAACCTGCACATTTAGAAAGATATGCAGGGCTGAGTACCACAAGCACTCAGTGAACATATGCCGAAAACATTTAAAACTCTGCATGATAATGCTATATATTGAACTTGCCACTTTAAGCAATAGACAAGGGATTTTCTGAAGCAACTTGTGTTTGCTAAACTATTTTTACATAGTATTTGAAGGTGTCTGCGCAGACTAAGTTCTCATGTAAGTATGTACCATATCTACTAGTCTCAAAAAACACGTTGAAAAGTAGGCCTCCTTCCCAAACGTAACGACAAGCTAACTCAAGGTTAACCGTCACTCTGTGTACAAAAATCCTGACTCGCTCAGGACCCGAATTCGTTCTTCTATGTAGATGGGATCATACAAATCTTAAACATTGGCAAGTCAACAATTTGAAAATAAATGCATACACTTAAACTTTATATAATAAAGTATGCATCATTGTTTCTTGAGTTAGTAAGCCCACCTGATATGTTTCTCTTACTTCGTATTCTAGTGTCAGGCTCGTTCCTAGCCGGAACCTTTAAATGGATAAATATTTTTTGTAAGAAAAATTAAGTAAGGAAATATATATATATAAATATAATATTACAACAATAACTCATATTTGCTATTCACTTATTATCCTAACATTTCCTCACATCATATCATCAATACAATAACATCACTCAGTCCTCTTAACTCAATAAGAAAAAGAATAAGCTCATAGATGTTTGTCAATTCTCAATGAATAGATACATATTTAGTTTAATAAACTAATTTTATCAATCTCCTCAATTTCTTTGAAATAAAATCTCAATGATCTCAATTTAAACTCAATTATTAAAGTCACTAATCTCATCCATATGCATAAAAATAGAAACTTTATCAATTCCCTGCTCTTTATACTATAGAGCTGTACAAAAGAATTGGGTAGTAGGGCTGTTCTAACCTCAATAATTAATAGAATCACTATAATATACTTATATCCATCAAACAATAGCATATAAACTTTCTCAACTTAAAAGCCCCAACTTCCCCTAAACTAACAAAATCAATCTCACAACCATATAGTGCAAACTCATAATATACTCATATATAACATAATTCCAGCTCAAGAACACATATATAAACTCATTTATTCAAGAACGTAATCAGAATTTTCGAACTCAAACCTAGGGTTTATACTAACTTGAGTAAAATCAAAATCAAGTAAAAATCTTCATAATTAACTACCGTAATCATGCTTAGGAATATCAAAAACATAATATATATACCAATATTGAAGTCATATTTCAACTCTAGAATAAAATCCCCAAATTTTCGAAAAACCCTAGAATCCAAAATATAATTTTCTTCATGCTATACTTGTAGGAAAACAGAGAATCGAAGAAATTCACCTTTATATTACAAGGTATTGCAGCTACTACTTGAATTCTCTGCGAAATTGAACTTGGAAGAGGAAAAAGGGTGGTTCTCTTCTTGGGGAAGAAAATCGGCAGTGTAGGTGTAGAGCAAGGGAATGAGATTTCTAAATTCTAATACCTATATTGAGCTATGCTCTTTTTTTGGAAGTTGTGCATTAAAAACAAATCTTATAAAAACCCATTTGATCCAATTGAATTAAAAACCCAATTGGTGGCCACTATTACTCGGCCCATTTGGAAACCAAGCAAGATATTAACATATACATATATATAATCTTAATTTAGTAGATAATATAAAAACATTAATTTATAATTAAAAGAAATTCTTCTAGAAATACACTTAAACAAATATTTTCCAATTACAAAATTTTAACAAAGCTATCTATCAACAACTATTCACTTTCACAAAAATAAAATAAAATATTCTCATATTATTCACACTATTGATTTAGTAATAAATCTTAATTACTAAACCAATAAACTCATTAGTAAATAATACTCAAATAATTAAATAGCATCTCAAGCTATTTAATTCCTTTAACAAATATATATATACTAATAAAAATATTATAAAAATATACGGAGTATTACATCACCACAATTGGAAATCAAAAGAATTCGTCTGCCTTGATCTTGAGAATCCAGCCGCAAGTATCAATTCAAAACAAGAAATTCAAAACTAAATTAAAGGAATAAAGCAATAACTAAAAAACTATTTGAATTGTTATAAGAGTCAACTATGAAGCATAACAAAACTCAAACTTGCGGCTGTTAGTCTAGGGAATTAAAACCAAAAAAGGACTCTCCCTTCCAAACTAACTAATCTAATATATATATATATATATATATATATATATATCTATCCTAAGCATGCGGCTCCCCTCAAAACCAAATAACTAAGGGATTTCAAATATCCCTAAGTAGCCGTCTCCTATCAAAACTTGGGCTTTCGGCCCCTTCAAAATTATCAGCTCCAAAAATAATTAAAATAAGAGTTTTGGGCTTAATTAAATCTAGATAATTAATTCCAAGCCCAATCTCTAAACTTCTTCACAAATCAACGTTTTCTTCATCAAAAACTCGACTTCCACTATCTCTTGATATCTACTAGCATCTATCTCCATTCCATCTAATTCCTGCGCCAAAATGTCACAAGCCATGTAAAATCATATAAAATAATGGCGAAACATACACCAAACTAAGTAGCTAAAATACACACATCAAATCCCCTCACACTTAGATCATACTTGTCCTCAAGTATGACATGAAAGAAGAATTTAATGGTGAAAATCAGCCACTAGAGAGAACTTCCTTCCTCGACACGACACTAAAGACTCTAAAAGCAAAGAACGAAACAACGGACAGAACAACCAAACGGAAAGAAAACAGAAAAGAACGAGAACATTAAACAACGACAAACTCAACAGCCAAGTAATCATCAAAACACTAGTAATAGGACATACTGCCAAATCAAACCATGCAACTCACAATCGAGTCTCAACTCTCAAATCAAGAAAATGAAATGTCAAACAAGTGTTTTCATTGTCTATCTAGTCCAAATCAAGCAACAACAAGTTCCTCTCAAGATTCACTCTTCTCTCAAGTATTTATTTTGGAAATTCACACACAAGAAGAAAAATCCACTTAGTCGTGATATGTTGTGGTCACATAGTAACTCAAAAAGGTCTTTTCTCATTGGTTGTAATGGGGCTAAGGACCATTCATGATGTTGGCAAGATCCTAGGGGTCCTAAGCTCAAGCAGTGAAACTCAAAGTGTGCACATCTAATCCAAACCATCATCCACAATTTCAAGTTCATAGAGAAAGAAAGAAAGCAACGAAACTTGGGGAAAAACTCCAACAATAACAATGATACTACATGCTCAACTCAAACTGGTGCAACATCTTTTTTTTTTCTTTTCTTTTCTTCTTTTTTTTCGATTTTTTTTCTTTTCTTTTTTTTTCTGTTTTTTTCTTTTTGCAACACCTTTCCTTTTTTATATCCTCAATCAACATGCAATCATCATCTACAAAAGATCCCCACAAATCATCTCCCAAAACTAATCTGAATTCAATGCCACTGTTTGGTCAAACGGATCACAGATCCTTATCATTTTGCACAAGACAGCAGTTTGGGCAAACGGCATATAAGAACACAGCTTAACTTTCTCTAGTAATTAATGGAATGAAGTTCGGAATTAGACATGCATCACTGGGCCAAAGAGATAGTTCAAAACAGGCCTTGGCTTAATTATTTAGTGACTAATAAGAAAGAACATGGTCAAGGCTTCAAAGGGCTCACTAGGGAATAATGTAGAGGTAGGCAATGAAACGCAGGCCAAATGGCTACCCTAATGCCTTTTATCATGCATTACCAATGACTCACGACATACCACAACTTCATGCATAACAAACCACTCAAAAATAAAAATAGTAGAGAGTGCTCTACTCTAATAAGCTCAATTCTCACTTATATGTGGCTTTTTACTCATTGTTGCTCTTATTTGTCCTCCCAAATGTCATCCAATAAAAACACAAAATTTTCAATCTCAAAATCCCAAATCTCAAGTATCAAATCTCAAGTTCATCACATAACTCAACCGGGCAGCATGCTTATCACTAATATTTCAACAACCACAAGGCTCAAGACAACAAAATGACATAAAACGGACTCGACAGACACTAACTCAAAGACGGCCCCCTCACACTTAGATTTTGCTTGCCCTCAAGCAAAAAAAACAAAGCATAAGCGAAGGAGCAACAAGACACTCAACTAAACAAAAAACACAAAAACAACACAAGACAAGCGAAAGACAAGAAAATGAAGGAAGTCACCGTGTGCACTGCCGCCTCATCTCCTGTCGAATGGTGGCGCTCAAGTTCGCAATGCTCTCTTGTAGGGCTGCCACATTTTTTTTTTTTACTGAAACATAATAAAAATTAAAATTAAGGAAGTGAAACTAAGAAACTGAAAGGAAAACTGAACGAAACAAAAATAAAGGAAGAGAAAGGCAAAACAGGAAAATAAAAGAGAAAGAAAATCGGGTTGCCTCCCGATAAGCGCCATTATTTAAAGTCTTTGGCTAGACTATTGATGCAATCAGAATCTCGTCTGAGGTGACAATGGAATTTCTTCCACTGTTGTCATATGAGATGCATCGCAATATGGCTCCAACTTGTGATAGTTGACTACAAACGTCTTTGCCGTAGCCAAACTCTTAATCTCCACTGGTCCGCCTGGCCAAACAGACTGTATCTAAAAATGACCTATCCATTGCCTTCCAAGCATGAATCGGACCTTTTCACCGAATTCAAATGTTCTCCAGAATCGATGCTTGTGATAAGCTATCGCTATTAGATCTGCATACCCCATATTGGTATTATAGGCTTCCAAACGGAGCTCCTCCTCACACTTATATTTTAAGTCGGGTGGTTCCACATTAAAATACAAAGTTCTATAACATGGCTTCCGTCTGGGCAAACGAACCGTATGTCCAGAACCTGTGAATTTCGGGTCATCATGAAGAATTTTGTCCTGTTTGGGCAAACAGAACGTATTTCCAGAATCTGTCAATTTCGGGTGGGCATGAAGAGACTTGGTAGATTCTTTGACTTCTTCATTGTTCATCCCACTAGCATCAAGACCAGTTGCTCTTTTGATCAAAGTCGGTTCCAACTTGTCCTGCACAGATTTAGTCTCAAGATGTTCTTGGACAGAAGGGTCAGTAATGTTAGTGGCACAAACAGTTTTAACAACAAGGGGACTTTTCATGGTATCATGAATGTTGAAAGTAAACTTTTCTCCATGATAATCCAAACAAATGGTACCACTATAAACATCAATGACTGCCCTAGTGGTCCTTAAGAAATGACGACCTAACAGAACACCGGCTGACTCTTTCGACTGCATACCACTCATTTTCACCACATAAAAGTCAGCAGGATAAACTAAATCATGCACCTTTACAAGAACATTCTCTAGAAGACCCTCAGGATGAACACGTGACCCATCAGCCAACTGAATCACCACCTTAGTAGCCACCAACTTCACACCAATTAGGTTATCATAAACAGCTAAGTGCATGACATTAATAGAAGCTCCTAGATCACACATAGCATGCTCAATCTTAGTATCACCGATGAAACATGGCAGGGAAAACATACCTGGATCCTTGCTTTTGGGCGGCAACTCTTTTCGTATCACTGCTGACACGTTCTCGCCCATCACAATCTTTCCAGATTTCTTAGACTTTCCATCGATGAAGTCCTTCAAAAACTTGCTCAGATGAGGGAGTTTGAGTGCTTGGAGGAAAGGAAGATTAATCTCCAACTTTCCAAATATCTTCATGAAGTCAGATCTCTTCCTCAGGCTTCTTCATTGCTAACCTTCTTGGGAAAGGTACTGGTGGCACAAACTTAGGATCGCGGAGGCTCAGTATTGGTTCCTCCTTGGTCGAATCATCTTCAACACTTTCTCGTTCTGCCTCCCTTCCTTTCTGCACAGCTTCGGACTCACCGTCCTGTTTGGGCAAACGAGATGTATTTCCAGATTAACCTCCAGTGAGCACTAGTTCTTCAGAATCGTTCTGTTTGGGCAAACAGTTGCTCTCGCCAGATTCGCCTTGTCGAGCTTTTTCCACTTTCTTGATTGGTGGTTCATCCAATTCTTTGCCACTTCTCAAGGTGATCAAGTTCACACTTTCCTGAGGATTCACTTGGACTTGCGATGGCAATTTGCCTTGATGGCCCTTGAGTTGATTCACGGAAGTTGCGAGTTGAGACACTTGACGAGCCAACCCCTCAATCTGCACCTTCTGCTCGGCTTGGGATTGATGGAGTTGTTGCACATTACTTTGCAGAAATTGCTGGTTACCAATCAAGTCCGCCATCATCTCCTCAAGTGACTTGCCTTGCTTCTCGGGCGGATATTGCTGAGTTTGTGGAGCTTGGTACCCCGTCCTTTGATGTAGAGGACGGTAGTTTTGCTGTTGTGGTTGATGTTGCTGCTGCGGTTACCTCTGGTCCGGATCCCTCCAACGAAAGTTATGATGGTTTATCTATGGTGCATTTTGATTATTCAAGTAGGGGTCCCGTTTGGGCAAATGGGGCAGTGGTGCGTCGCAGCTGTAAAACTTGTGAGAAGAATTTGCTTGTCCTTGATATTCTTCCTTACCCCCTGTGCACTGCAAGCTCGTATGGCCAAAGTTTCCACACGCACCACATGGTTTTTCCGTTTGTTGTCTAGCGCTCGCCACTTTCTCCACCACAGTGCTTAGCATTCTCTCTATCCTTCCCAATCTCTCTTCGAGCTTGTCATCCAAATTTGAGGAGCTTGCTTGCGCAACTTTCTTGAGCATTTGAATGCGTGGCTCATCATACTCCATCGTTGCATCCACCAAGTGCTGAATCAATCGTTTGGCTTCACTCACAGTATTCTGGGAAAACCCTCCTCCACTCGATGAATTAACAAGGTTTTTAGTATCCACGGTCATCCCCTGATAGAAGTACTGCAGCAAATCCCCATCCGAAAACTTATGGTTGGGGCAACTGTCCACCAATCTCCTGAATCGAGTCCAGTAGGTGCTCAATGACTCGTCGTACTCCTGCTTCACTCCACTAATTTCCTTCTTCAGCGCATTCGTCTTGGTGGGCGGAAAAAAATGTTCCAAGAATAGCTTTTTCATCTCTGCCCACGTAGTGATAGAATTGGGAGGAAGACTCGCGAACCAAGAGTTCGCCTCTGCTGTCATGGTGAAGGGGAATGCCGCCAATCTAAAGTGCTCCTCCGTAATCCCCGTGGGGCGTTTCTGGACTTTGCAAATCTTGATGAATTCGCTCAAAAATTGTACGAATCTTCTCCCTTCTTGCCATAGTATTTCGGAAGAACATTGAGAAGTCCAAGCTTGATCTCAATACCGATAGCAGCTGCCGGCATCTGAATGGGAGTGGGTGGGTCATCGGCCTCGTGGCTGGAGAGCTCACACAGCTTAGGATCGTTGACAGCCATGTCGTCTTCGGTGCTTTCGTCCGAACTCGACTCAACTTCTTTCTCACAATCTGTTTCTGCCTCCGATTCAGGGTCTGTTTGGGCAAACAGATCCTCGTCAGCAGCGGCAGTACTGGTTTTTGCCTCGACGAACTGTTCCATGCGATCGGACAGGGTGGGTTGCGAATCCAGCAGCTCCAGTAGCTTCCTTGCCTTAGCCTCCTTTCTCAGTTTCTTTGTGGTTTTCTCGATCTCACAATCGTATAGGAGTTTCGGCTTAGAAGATCTGCTCATAAACAAAAATAAAACAAAAAGAAAAAATAGATCAAAGGGAAAAGAATTAGATTAACACCGCTCCCCGGCAACGGCGCCAATTTGGTGGACGTCGCCAACCACCAAATAATTCCTGCGGAATTACCAAAATAAATTAGTACAATGGTAAGCAGGGTCGATCCCACAGAGAGCAGTTAAAATTCATTCAAATCCCTAAATCTATAAAAACGGTGATGCCATCATGCCTTAATTTTAAGAGGAGTTAATTAAACTAAGAATGCAGAATTAATCAAATAAAATACGCTTGAAGTAAATCAATAAAAAGGGTCATTCGGCTCAAATAAATCCACTCTAATTCAACTCTGATCCTCGACGCAATAATTAATCAATCCCTACCAACCAACCAGTTATAGGATACCGTGAAACGCAACGGACGTACCCCAATTCCTACTTACTGTGTCGATAAACAGCTGGAGACGCCAGACCTGCTTATTTCCCTTATTAAAATATAACCTAGCTGGAGACGCCAGACCTAGATTTAATATTCTAATAGCATTACGATGAAGGAACCCAGTTTAGACCAATTATCCTAGATACGCTAGTAATAATTAATCTACCAATTTATTCCTACTATGAACATGGTAGTTTTATCACTAATCAGCCCTATTCCAACAATTACGGAATGGAGGTGCTAATTGACTGTAATCCAATTAAACCTAAGTTGGCCAGACTTAAATAAAATCGGAATTATCCTTAAACCCTAGGAATAAATCAAAATCAACAGGAATCAATTTTAAAACCCATTAGGTCTCATAGATTAATAAATTAGTGTTTCATTATTCTCGCCGAATTAAAGAATTAGCTACTCATGATCAAACTAAACACAATAAAATAAATAAAGATGAACATAGAACAATAAAATAAATTGCAAGAAAATAAAAGAAGTCACCACAATTGGAAATCAAAAGAATTCGTCTGCCTTGATCTTGAGAATCCAGCCGCAAGTATCAATTCAAAACAAGAAATTCAAAACTAAATTAAAGGAATAAAGCAATAACTAAAAAACTATTTGAATTGTTATAAAAGTCAACTATGAAGCATAACAAAACTCAAACTTGCGGCTGTTAGTCTAGGGAATTAAAACCAAAAAAGGACCCTCCCTTCCAAACTAACTAATCTAATATATATATCTATCCTAAGCATGCGGCTCCCCTCAAAACCAAATAGCTAAGGGATTTCAAATATCCCTAAGTAGCCGTCTCCTATCAAAACTTGGGCTTTCGGCCCCTTCAAAAATATCAGCTCCAAAAATAATAAAAATAAGAGTTTTGAGCTTAATTAAATCTAGATAATTAATTCCAAGCCCAATCTCTAAACTTCTTCACAAATCAACGCTTTTTTCATCAAAAACTCGACTTCCACTATCTCTTGATATCTACTAGCATCCATCTCCATTCCATCTAATTCCTGCGCCAAAATTTCACAAACCATGTAAAATCATATAAAATAATGGCGAAATATACACCAAACTAAGTAGCTAAAATACACACATCAGAATAGCAGAGCCTTTCTCACTTTGATAATAACGGTTATCCCCATTTGAGAGAGCATCAGGGATTTAAGGAGAGCAGCAGTAACGGGAGGGAGAATCGCCATTGAAGACGATGGAGAAACCAAGGCAAAAGGGCGGTGGGAAGGTGGAGGAGTCGAGGGGTCAGAGAGAGAGAGAGGATTAGGGTTAGATGGAGCGGCGCAGAGCGAAAAGTGAGAGAGAGAGTGGGGCTGGGGTGGGGTATATCAGAAGGGGTAGTGGGCTATATTTTTGAGTGGGCTCGGTTCTGGGCCCTAAAGTTGGCCCAGAAAAAAGAAAAAAAGAGTTAAATGAGAAATGGGCCAACCTCACAAGTTCTATCTCGATCTGCAACAAGTGATAGAAGAAATGAATTTGATCAAAAAGGAAGCCATGGAGATTGCAACCGCAGCTGATCAACTGCAGAGAAAGGATGTCTTGGAGATTGTTGCCGCAGCTCAACTGCACAGAAAGGTCTCGTCAAGTACTCATGCTGGTTCCACTTCCACTGTGAAGGAAAGCATGATGGTGGGCTTCCACGAGGTGTTACTTGAAGTGCTGGATAAGCTCACCGGAGGCCAACGCAGTCGCCAGATCATCCCAATAATGGG
This sequence comes from Salvia miltiorrhiza, assembly GCF_028751815.1. Classification (NCBI taxonomy): domain Eukaryota; kingdom Viridiplantae; phylum Streptophyta; class Magnoliopsida; order Lamiales; family Lamiaceae; genus Salvia; species Salvia miltiorrhiza. Next base: position 58,091,902 of record NC_080393.1, read on the forward strand.
ATGGGCGGCATTGGTAAGACCACTCTTGCCCGACATGTATTTGAGCATGCGCTTGTTAAATAGAATTTTCATATTTGTGCTTGGACTACAATTTCTCAAACTTATAATGTTAGAGAAACCCTTAGAAAAGTTTTTTCCCAAGTAAGTGGAAATTCAGGTAGTGATGATCTGAGTGAGGGAGAATTGGGATTAAAACTATACCAGTATTTATGGGGTAGGAGGTATCTCATAATTATGGATGATGTGTGGAGTACAGAGGTGTGGGACAAGATGAGGTCTTCCTTTCCTGATTGCAATAATGGGAGTCGAATAATTGTAACAACTAGGCTCTCAAACTTGACTCGCAGTTAGGTGAGTCTTTGGCGTTGGTATGAAATTTCTAGATGAGGCTAGTAGTTGGGATTTGTTCAGCAAGACTGTGTTTGGGGGAGAAAGCTTTCCACCTGAGTTGAAGAAAGTTGGAAAGTATATTGTAGCAAATTGTAAAGGGCTTCCTTTATCAATTGCTACAATTGGAGGTCTTTTGGCAAAATCTGAGCGCATTACAGAATATTGGATGCGTATAAAGCAAAATTTAAATTCAATTGTGATTACGAATAATGATGAATTTTGCTTGAAAATATTGCGATTGAGCTATACCAGTCTACCCAACTATTTGAAGCCATGTTTTTTGTATATGGGTGTTTTTGAGGAAGATCGTAGAATTCGTGCCTCAATGCTGAAGAAGCTATGGGTTTCTGAAGGATTTTTAAAACCGGTGAGTGGAAAATGTTTGGCAAAAATAGCAAAAGAGTACTTGAAGGAGTTGGTAGATAGAAATCTGATTTTAGTTGATGAGTTGGGGCTTAGTGGAAATGTAAAGTTTTGTAAGATTCATGATTTGGTGAGGGACGTGTGCTTGAAAGAAGTTGAAAATGAGAGGTTTTATCATATCATAGAAAAGTCTCCTTCAGTCGTAGATAATGAACGTCGTCGAGTTGTTTTTAAAAATGCCGGAAGAAGGGTAATAAGTGAAGTCTCGAGATCTTTGTCACATGCTCGTTCTATAATATGTGATGAGAAGAACTTTGAGATGCCTCACAATCTTAGATTGTTGAGAATATTCAAAGAATATGATAGAGATACTTCAGGTCGACTTGAAATTGGTGTTGATTTCCTAGGCGATGTTTTTCAATTGGTGAACTCACGGCACCAGTGGCGGATGTATACTATGGTTGCACTGGGCTCCAGCCCAGTGCAAAGCCCAAATTTTTCCTATATATATATATATATATATATATAATATAATTCCAAGCCCACCTCATAGATTACCCATAGCCCAGCCCAACTATCTATGGAAAACATAAAAGCATTCTAACCTATGTCAAAGACTCAAAGAGTCGACGCACCAGTAGAAAAATTCAGAAAACATAATTAATAGGAATATAGGATAGCATCCTGCGTCCCTCTCTCTTGAGCAATTGCAAAGCAATAATTTGTCCTATTGTGGCTGTGGAGAATTGAACTTCCAATTTATTCACTTATTCTCATCTCATATTATTCAAGGTATGTAAATTCAAGAACCCTAAATTAGAATTAATATTAAAATTAAGTTAATTTTTTGTTGAATTTTACTGATGAAATTGAAGCTTGAAATAGAGGTAGAAGAATTTCTTATCTTTTATTTGAAACTCTCCTGTAAATTGCAATTAATATTTTAAATATATATAAATTAATGTAATGAAATTCTTAATGTTTTTTATATCTTGTAGTTCTTCAATAATTTAAATGGAGCATCAACATATTGCAAAGAAAGGAAAAGGACTTATATCATCTTTCTTTAAGAAACGTGATCGTCAAGATACTCAAGACAATGGAGATAGCTTGGAACCTTCAAATTCAACCATGGCCGCTGGAAATCAAACTAATCAATCTCCTTCACCTCCTATGGAGCAAAATTCAGATACATGTATTGAGCTGATCCGGGTAAAAGGAAACAATTGTGTGAATATTCTGTTAATGCACGAGATGATATAAGACGTGCATATCTAAAAGCTGGGCCTTATCAACCGAAAATGGAAGCGTATCCTGTTACAAAGTTTGGCACTCAAAATCGTAGCTTTCAGAAGAGATGGTTTGATAAGTTTCATTGGCTGGAGTATTCGCTTTCCACAAATAAGGCATATTGTTTCTATTGCTTTCTTTTCATCAGTGAAGTTAATCTGCCTGGCTCTTCTGCATTAGTCAAGGAAGGATTTGACAATTGGAAAAGAATAAATCAAGGAAAAAATTGTGCATTCCTTACTCATGTTGGTTCTGCAGCTACATCACCACATACTATGTGCTTAAGACGTGCAGAAGATTTGATGAGACCAGTTGGGCATATAGACAAAGTGATGCATTCTCAAACGATTATTGAGAAGGAGAGGAATCGACTGCGCTTGAAGACCTCGATCACAAGCCTCCGATGGCTTGCACTTCAAGGTTGTGCTTTTAGAGGTCATGATGAGTCTTCATCTTCATCGAATCGTGGGAATTTTATTGAATTGGTGAAGGCTTTTGCAAATATGAATAAGGAGGTAAATGAAGTTGTTCTTGATAATGCTCCGAAAAATGCCCAATATATTGCTCCAGAAATTCAAAAAGAGCTTTTGAATATTATGGCCAACAGAGTACGTCAAATGATTCGTGAAGAAGTTGGAGATAAATATTTTTGTATTCTTGTTGATGAAGCACAAGATATCTCCAAGCAAGAGCAAATGGCCATTATCTTGAGGTTTGTCAATGATCATGGAATTTTAACTGAACGCTTTTTTGCAATTAAAAGTGTTAGTGACACCACTTCATTAACTTTGAAAAAAGAGACATGTCGTGTTATTTCTCATCATGATCTACATGTTGAGAAAATGAGAGGTCAGGGATATGATGGTGCTAGTAATATGCGTGGTTCATGGAATGGACTTCAGGCTTTATTTCTTAGAGATTGCCCATATGCCTATTATATCCATTGTTTTGCGCATCGACTACAATTGGCAATAGTTTCTGCAGCTAAAGATATTGGTGTTGTTTGGGAGTTCATTTCTCACTTAGATAATGTTGTTAACATTATAACTTCTTCACCAAAGCGTGTCTCTCAACTACACGCTGCTCAAAGAAATGAAATTCAGAGTTTATTGGTTGCAGAAGAGCTTGTTTCTGGAAGTGGTGCCAATCAAATTGGTAATTTGCAGCGAGCTGGAGCTACTCGTTGGAGTTCACACTATAACTCCGTGAGGAGTTTGATAGGTATGTATCCTGCAACTTGTAAAGTGTTTGAATGTCTCATTGAACATTCTCAAAATGGAAGATCTAAGGCCGAAGTTCAAGGAGTTTACAAAAATATGGCAAGCTTTGAATTTGTATTCACATTACACCTAATGCATAGGATTATGCGAGTTACTGATTCTCTTTGTCAGATTCTTCAAAGAAAAGTTCAAGATATTTTGGCTGCTATTGCTTTTGTCTCTACTACTAAAACTATTCTTCAAGAATTGAGAGAAAGTGGTTGGGAAGAATTTTTCGAAGAAGTTAAGGTCTTTTGCTTGAAGAATGATATTGATGTCCCCGATTTGGGATCTCCATACAAGGTTGGTCGTTCTCGTGGGCAAACTACAATTGAACATCATTATCATTTTGATGTTTTCAATGGAGCAATAGATTACATCTTGATGGAGTTGAATACAAGGTTTAATGATGTGTCAGTTGAATTTCTTTCTCTCAGTGTGGCCTTAGATCCTAAAAATTCTTTTGAATCATTCAACAGTGATAGTATTTGCAAGCTTGCAAGGAAATTCTATCCTGAAGATTTCACTGATCAAGATATTGTTTCATTAGAATATGAGTTGAGACATTATAAGCACGATGTGATAGTGATGCAAGAGTTTCAAGTTTCTACACTTGTTGAGTTGAGTCAACTACTTGCTAAGAGCGAAAGGTCGAAGGTCTATGTTATGTTAACTAGATTGATTCATCTCATTTTGACGCTGCCTGTTTCTACTGCTACAACTGAACGAGCATTTTCTGCAATGAAACATGTGAAGACGGCACTTCGTAACAAGATGGGGGATGATTTACTTGAAGATTCATTAATGCTTTATATTGAGAGAGATTTTGTTAAACATATAGATATAGACTCAGTTATTGATGAATTTTATGTATTGAAATCTCGCAGGGCACAACTTATGTGAACATCGAAATATTTTGGTAGTACAAAATTTAATGTGTCGAAATATTTATTTTTCAGCCCACCCCATTATTAAATCCTGGATCCGCCCCTGCACGGCACCTTGCTATTATACTTCATTCAAAGTCTAAATTTCCTTCTTCAATCAAATTGCTTTGGAACTTATCTACGTTAATAGTTTATGCTGATTATTCATATGTTCCGTCTTGTGATATGAAAAGATGTAGCATTGTTCTTCGTCGGGATAGTCTTATTGCTCCGATTGAGATTTGGAAATTGCATCAACTTAGGCATCTCGAGTGTATGGGAACAGGATTGATTAATTCTACCAGATCCTCCGAGTGAGATGGTTATCAGGGAGAATCTACAGACGCTCAGGGGAGTAAGGAATTTTTATTTGAATGAGGAGGTGGTTAAAAGGATTCCCAATGTCAAGAAATTGCATCTGATGTACAAATCCGAAGAATTGAAACAAATTGAGAGAGCCAACTGTTTCAGCTATCTTGAGTGTTTGAGTAAATTGGAAAACTTCAAATGCCGCTACTATGAGGGATATGATGAAGAGTATTTGCAGAGGATTCGTTTCCCAGACTCCCTCAAGAAGTTGAAGTTATGTCTGGGTTTGTTTTCTCATGTGGAGTTGGAAGAGATATTGGAAAAGATAGGGTGGTTGCCCCTTCTTCACAAGTTAGTATTACATCATGGTGTCTTCAACACAGGCAAGTGGGACACTATTGAGGGCCAATTCCGTAGCCTCAAGCTACTAGAATTGAACTTCTGTCAAGGTCTAAAAAGTTGGATGATGGCAGAGAGCTCCCACATTCCACTTCTCCATGAGCTTCGTCTTGTATGTTTGAATGAATTGGAGGAGATCCCTTCCGAAGTTGGAGAAATAGCAACGCTGAAATCAATTACTTTGAAATATTGCAGTGAATCAGCGGTAAAGTCAGCTAAAAAGATAGTAGAAGAACAAGAGGATTTATATGGAGACCAACTTGACCTTCATGTTCGAGTTCTACTTCGACACAGAGACGAAAGACTGCAGAGCTTGGCATGTCCCAACTTTCTTGTTGTTGCTGCTCATTTCTGACCACAAACAATGACATTGACAAGTTGGGAAACCTAAATTAAATGCTTTATCAATTGATGTTTTCTATTTCTTGTTTCTTCGATACTATAAAACTAGAATGGGTGATGTGACTATTGTTTTATAAAATTTAATTTGTCAAATAAGTCCCTACTTTTAATCTATTTCCGGGTCAATGTTTGGTCAAATCGGTATTCTCCTTCAACAAATTGGAAATAAATAGATTAATTAATATAACACACAATGATCATACACGCACATGCACATTAAGTTTGGATTTTTATTTTTATTTTTTTTAAGTAGTCTATCCTTAACATAGTACTCCCTCCGTCCCAATATTGTTGGCCACATTTCCTTTTTGGATTTTCACACTATTGTTGGCTACTTTCTAAAAAATGACAAAGTTTACTTTAATTAAGTCCAATTGATTTATTTAATTAAAGTTTCTAACTAAACCTAAACTATCCTAAATAAACACACACACACACACACACACAAAAACACACACTCAGCCCCCCTCCCCCTACCACCACCGCCTCTCCCCAGTACGACCGCATCGCCGCCGTCTGGCTCGCCGGCATCGAGCTCCTCCGGGCGCGGCACCATCCCTCAAGGCATCTCCACCCGCTTCAGCAAGACGTCACCTGCTAGAGGTCACGATTTGGAGGTCTAGGGCTCCAATTGGTTGTCTCTTTTTTTTTATTTTTTTTGTTTCTGGTTTCTGGGCGGAGGATGGCGGATTTGGAGCCTAGGGCTTTTGATGGGCGTCAAAGCTCTGGTGATGAAGAAGGCGGAGGTCGCGATTTGGAGATCTAGGGCTCCGATTGGTTTGTCTGTTTTTTTTTTTGAATTCTGGTTTCTGGGCGGAGGATGGCGGATTTGGAGGTTAGGGCTTTTTATGGACGTCGAAGCTCTGGTGAGGAAGAAGGTGGAGGTCACGATTTGGAGGTCTAGGGCTCCAATTGGGTTGTCTCTTTTTTTTTTTTTTTGGTTTCTGGTTTCTGGGCGTCGAAACTCTGGTGAGGAAGAAGGCGTAGGTGATGCGACAGTGAGGAAGAAGGCAGAGGTGATGCGACTAAGTGAAGGCGAAGTCTGGTTTGGGTGAGGGGGAGAATTAGGGGGTGGTTCGCCGGTCACCAGTCACCGGAGAGTTACCGGCAGATTTGTGGTGGTTGTTGGGAGATTTACTAATTAAGCAATTAAGATAAACAAAAAGTCATTTAAAAATATAATCCACTCAATTAAAACGTAACACTCAATTTCTTAATCTCCGTGCCGAAAAGAATGTGGCCAACAATATTAGGACGGAGGGAGTAATATTTTGCGAGAGCAAATTAAACAAACAAGATCATTTTTTTATTTTCTTTTTGTAATTATTTATTTTCAAACACTTCAAAACATGTTATAAGGCGCTTAATTTATAAGCTTCAATATCTTATAAAATGTTACTAAATTTTATTTGAACACAAAAATTGCGACCCTAAAATGAAGAATACCATTTTAGGGCCTTAAGTCCGAGAGAAGTTGAATGCAGTATGTCTGGGCTGACCCATACATTAAGTTATTTTTTTTAATTATTTTTTTATTTTTTGTTAATGGGGTGTATTCAATTCAAAATTTAAAAATTTTGACAGACTTTTTAAAATCTGTGGATTCTACCAAATTTCATGGATTGTTTAATTCTATTTAGGGTGCGTTCTCTTTGGTTGTAAATTTATCATGGGAAAAAGAGGGATAAACAAAATTTTACCCTTTGAATTCCTTTCTTTTCCCTCATTTCCTACTTGACCTTTACTACTTCCTCATTTTCACTACAAATGAGGGATAATATTATCACACCATTTTTGAAGGGATAATATTATCCCTTATTTGTAGTGAAAATGAGGAATTAGTAAGGGTCAAGTAGGAAATGAGAAAAAGAAAAAAAGGACTATAAGGGTGAAATTTTAGTTTATCCCTCATTTTCACATGATAAATTAACAACCAAAGAAAACACTAGAGTTTAGGAAATTCAGTTAATTTAATTTATCTATATTTTCATAGACTTTATATGTCTATAGATTGTTATAGTAGTAAAAATATCTAAAAAAAACATATGATACAATAAATAACTACAAATTACGTTCTTTCAAAGTTTTTATTTGGGTTAGATTTCAGACTAATATTTGGATCCTTTCAATTTACCGATCTTAATTAAAATGGTTTTGTTGAGTTGAGATGTCGAAAGAATGAAGCTCCAACGCGAAAAACTGTGTTGCTATACGTAGAAGATTTCTTGAACATTGAAATGAAACACTTTCGACATGATATGGATCTTGTTAATGTTTTGTTACATGACATAGAAGAGGTGGAGCGGCGGAAAGGCAAAGCCTTAGCCCCAAATCGGAGGCTGTGGAGCGGAGGCGGAGGCGGAGGCGGGTGAAGGAAGGCGAGGCGGTGGAGGAAGGCGGCGTGGGGTGGAAGAAATGGAGGTGTGGAGCGACGCTAGGTGGAGGGAGGCGGGGGAGGGCCAGATCCTCGCCGCCATTCCTGCTATCGACGGCAGCGGCGTCCTTGGTGACCCATCTCAGTGCGGCTAGGGTCCGGGAAAAAGTCATATTTCAGATCTCCTATGGTGATTTTCCGGTGTGTGTGTGTGTGTGCAACGAGAGAGACATGAGAGAGCAGAGGCGAGGGAGAGTGAGAGGGAGGTTAGGGGACGGGGCAGCCGCCGGCGACGAGGTTGGCTGCCGGAGAAGAAGAGAGAAGAGGGTGGGGCGCTGGGGGGAGGGGGGTTGGCTGTGTGCGTGTGTTAGTGTGTGTTTTGTGTGTGTGTGTTTTTAAATAAAGAGGGTTTAGATTTAATTAGAAATTTTCAATTAAATGAACTAATTGGACTTAACTAAAATAAATATTTCTATTTTTAGAAAGTGGCCAACTTTAGTGGGACAAACCAAAAAGGAAATGTGGCCAACTTTAATGGGACGGAGGGAGCACTTTATATTGAATGAAAGTAAATACTTATATTAACATAAGTATGCATTTGTGATAACAAATGTTTAAAAGTAAATATTCCTATTAGGGTTTAGGATTTAGTGTTCAGAGTTTAGGGTTTATTGTTCAGGGTTTAGAAAATATAATACTTTATATTTTAGTGTTGTTGTGTAAATTAATTATTGTTGTGAGAAAAAGTAATACTTCCTCCGTCCCAATAAACTTGTCCCACTTTTCTTTTTGGTTTATCCCAATAAACTTGTCCCATTTCTAAATTGGGTAAAATTTAGGGGAGAATTACTAACCTAATTAAACCACATTTTAATTAAGGGATCTTAATTAAGTCAAACCTATTATACCTATTCTACTCTCATTTCTCACTAGGATCTCTCTCTCTCTACTGCCGACTCTTCTCATTCCTCCTAGAAAACCCTAAATCCCACCGACGTCGTCTCCCCCTTTTCCCCTCCGTTTCGTTGGCGCCTCGCCGCGTACCACATCTCGGTGTACTGGCGGTGGCTTGGATCGGTAAATCACGGTCGATTGGTGCTCTATTTAGTTAAATTCGGGGTTTCGCCGCCTCCCCCCCCTTGACCCTTCTGTTCCGCCGCTGCCCTCCGTTCATATTTGCACAATGTGATGCCAAGCGGCCCCAATCGGTAAATCCGCGGTGATGAGCAACCTTTGGGAGGGCTTCCTGAGAAGAACCTACGTTCCAGACACGGAGAAGGATTTCTCTACTTGGGGTGACCCGCCGACGGTGTATTACCTGTTCTCAGCGACTTTCTCGGAGGATGAGGAGGAGTCCGACGTGGTGGAGGAGTTTGATGCTGTTTGTGAGTCGCCTTGAGCCCTAGCTTCGGAGAAATCAAGGTTTTCCTTGTTTAGGCGTCCTATGTCTTTAAATCGCACTAAATGTGAGGTTGTTCCTACTGTTGAAAACAAGATTTTTTAATTTCCATTGTTCTTCCCTTCTTTGTGAGGAAAAATGGGACGATGTAGTCCGTTATAATGGTCCGGAGGCCCCTGCAAGTAAGCTTTCGAGAATATTTGAAGAATCGCCGAAGCTCCTAAAATTTATGCAAATACTGCTCCCTTTTCCAGATTATTGGGTGAGATCTTCCAATTTTCTATTCTTTGAACTATTTTTGACTCTGCTCTTGGAACATGTTTGGGCTCTGATTGAGCCATTGTATGATTATGTGTTTGGGCTCTGATTGAGCTGTTGTATGATGTTGTGTTTGGGCACTAATTGAGCCGTTGTATGATTCTGTGCTTGGGCTCTGATTGAGCCATTGTACGATGTTGTGTTTGGGCGTTGGTAAACATAATTGAGATGATGACCTTATGCTCATATAATTGAATTTTTTTAAGTAACCTATGATGAACAAGTAGAAGCCTGAGTTTGTAGACTTACAGCCCCTAATATGTGTATATATGTTGGTGTGTGCCCTATATGCTTACATGTGTTGATGTATGCCCATGTGTAGTGCATTTTTTAGTGCTACATATGTTGGTGTGTGCCCATGTGTAGTGTTTTTTGTTGGTGTGTGCCCATGTGTACATTGTCTAAGGTTAAAACTAAACTGAAAATGCATTTCATTGATTACCTTGACTGCTTGCTTTACATCATTTTCTATACAAAAGATTTTTCAAAAAACCAATCTACAAAAAGAACATATTCCACTGTGTTGGCAGTCACAGTGACCTCCTATGCTTCAAAAAAACTTGCTATTATGTGCAGCCTTCAAAAAACAGCCTGTATTAAAAATCCAAACCATTCATTTGGAGTTCAATTTTATCTAATGAAATTGAATTTAATTCAAGTGCACTCCTTAGATGATCCATGCCACTAACAACACCGTTCTCCATGAGATAATTAATGGCCTCCTTAACTAAATCATGTGGAACTTGAGTTCTCCCTGCCTTATCAGGGCACCTTTCTTCATATGTGGAATTTTGTAGCAATTGTGGCCTTTTACCTTAAGAATCTCTGTTAAATAGTTTTGAAGGCTTAAGAACACATTATTGAGTGTTGTAGGAGATAGTTCGTCAAATGATCTCTTTACTGCCTCCACCAATTGATCAACGTTGGTACAAACTGATTCAGTTTGTAGGCTTTGCTCGAGTGTACCGGCCTCGCTGTTTTTGCTATTCCTCTTTGCTGGTACAAACTCTGTCAATGGGAAAATACCTATTTTTTCATTAAATAGTACAGTCCCGTCTTCTGCGAGGCCGTGCACACAGCACACATGAACATGACTTTTTTTATAAACTTCTTTGATTTGCAAATCCTATGTGGTTCTGCCTCTTCGGGTGTCAAGTAGAACCTGTGATTTTCTTTGGTTATGTAAAATCATTTCTCATCGATATGCACCGTGTTGTGCATATCCTTGAATTGAAAAACCTTGAGTATTATATCATACTCGATTGCTTCAAGAGAAAACCTTAGATGTAGCAACTTATTAGGGGTTGTTAAGTCGGGCTTTATCACACTAGTATGAGCCCTGATCAAACCCTTGCTTATCCAACGCCCAACTGTGCTCTTACTGCAATTTATTCCAGTTGCTAGCCGTCGAATGGTTGATCTTTTGCTTAGCTCCAATGTTGAAATTAATTCAATATCTATTTCAACTCTCTTGCGCCTTAGTTTGTTGATTTTTTCAACTATTGAATGCATATGCTGACCTTGACTTTGTTGCTTTTTTGCAGCGTTCCATAGCCGAGTCACCGTCCGACAACAAACGCCAAATTTGATGGCAGCAACCTGGATTCTGCCCCGTTTTGGCTTCCCACCATGGTTGTCTTCAAGCACAAATTGCACTATGGAGTTTCTCTCTCTCGTTGTTAGATCTTTGCGCCCCCGTTTTTCCTTTTTTTTTTTGAAGGGTTTATTGTGGCTGCAAGTAGGCTGCCACAATTTTTTTAGTTTGAAGTGCAATAGTCGTGCAATATGTTGGTGTGTAGTGAATGGCAGATTTTATAAAACTTGGCAATGTATTTTGGTGGGAATTTTGAAAGATGTTGATTTAATGAAAAATTTCAGATTTGTACTCAACTTTTCCCTCTTCTTTTTTCATTTCAATTTTTACTAACACTCCAACTTTTGGAGGGGAGAATTCTGCCGCCTACTAACTTGAACAATGGAAGTGTTTAATTTTAATTTTTGGCAGTTTTTAAAATTGAATTAAAATTAAAAAATGAATTTAAAATTAAATTAAATTTTTTATTTTAAAAAAAGTCAGTCAACATTTTATTAAAGTCAAACACAAGAATAATTAAGCTATACTTACTTTTTATTAAACATGTGGGGCCTTTTACTTTACAACACTAATCTAACACTCCTTAATCTCTGTGCCCAAAAGAAATGGGACAAGTTTATTGGGACAGAGGGAGTAATTGATATGAAAAATGTAGTCTTTCAAAATTATTATATTTGTTGTAATTATTGTTATCATAAAATGTAATTATTATTATGAAGAAATATAATGTTTTTGAAACATTACATTTCTTCACAATAATGTTTATTTTTGTTCATAAGAACTTTTACTTTTAGTTATGTTCTTAAGTAATTATTTTTATAAGTAAAAATAATTATTGATATAAGAAAAGTAATGTTATTTTCACTCGCTAGTACTTTTATTCTAAAATATTTTGTCAAGTAATTATAGTCGTATAAAAAAATAACCATTGATATGAAATTATGAATAAAGATAATATTAAAAAAAGAAAAAAAAATGGAAAAAAGAAAAAAAAATTAATTATTGTCTTAATAAAAATAATTATTCATAGTTAAAAAAGTGTTGAAAATAAAAAAAATAAATAGAAAAATAGAAGAAAATAAAGGAGCTAACAAAAAGAAAAAAAAAGAACTAATTAAAAAAAGAACAAAAAAAGAAGAAAAAATGGAAAGTGTAAGAAAATCGAAGAAAAAAAAAGGAACAAAAAAAAAAGAATAGAAAAAAGTGAAGAAGACGGGAGAAAATGCTGAGTGAGAGTTTCGAAACCCACTACCTTTCGAATAGGTAAAGAATTCGCTGTAATTCCCATTGCACCACTTCACAGTTTATGTTCAATTACCAAATTTATAATATATGTGGTCAGGGTTGAGCTAAATGGCCGCATAGTATACGGGCAACCGCACCCGATACCAATTGCAAAATAAATACTACATCCGTCCACCAAAAGTATAATACAAACACTTCTTCAAAACATGAATGTGATGGCATCCACAACTAGGGGCCCTCTAGAAAGCCACCCCTCTCACAATAAGGCACTTTATAAGATGGCTCTATAGATTTTTCATCATATTTTTAAACATTGAATTCTAAATAAAATTTAAAATCAAAATATTCATTAAATTTAGCATAAGAAATTACAATAATCCTAAAAAAATTACATTAAAAAAATGAAATTTAAAATTTTATTAATTTAAAACATTTCCTGAAAATTAAACCAAATATCCCATCTTCGACGTTGCACGATCTCCTCCACCATTCAGTTATGTATCACTAATTCTTTATCCTCTATTAGCCAAGTGTTGGTGTTTAAAATTCGGTTGTCGGCTATGCCACACTTCACTTGTTTTTGTTGGAATATAAGTATATATAATGGAGAATTTAATTAATTGGTAGGAAGGAAATTTGGAGAAATTGGTTGTGGACGTGTGTGTGCTTGGGAATTTGAGTGGGAGGATTGTAATTTAGTGGCTCAATTTTTTTTCAATCCACTTGTGGCTGATACAATCTCCACACACACATATATATATATATATATATATAGTAGAATTCTAGAATTCTCTTGATATTATTTGTTAGTTCTACCTTAGTACTTAGCTTTTAGAGCCTTCAAGTAATTAATACATTCTAGATAATTCTCTAATTTACTTTTGATTTCTATCTAGATTTTTCCTATCAAAATATCTACTACAAAATCAAGTCTATTATTTTTCTGCTCTTCAACGACCTTTTCCATTAAATTGTTCGGGACCGACAACGACGAATCAACTTTTTTTCCTCTCTTTGCCGCATTTTTCCGCGTTTTGACCTGGAGGTCTATTCATGATGCTAAGGTCAAAGGGCCATCGGTAGAATTTTATTTTGAATCAACCTTACTTATATGTGGTTTTTTCTTTAACAACTAGTGTGAAAATTAAAGTAAAATTTTCTTTTGAGTCAACGTAATTAATATATGGTCCTTTCTTTAACACTAGTGAGGAAATTAAGTAGAATCTTCCCTCACAAGAAAAGAAAAAGAAAAAAGAATAAATTAAATAGAACCTTATCATCATGCCCTCAATTATGGCCTTATATATTGCCAGAGAAAGAAAGAAATGCATTAATAATTAGTGGGGAAGGAAGAATGGCTGCAGAACTCTACGATGCTGTATACAAAGGGGATGTAACAAAATTTCATAAACTAGTTGAACAAGATCCATATCTCGTTGAAACTGCTTCATTTTCATGTTCAAGAAATGTTCTTCACATCGCAACAATGCGGGGACAGACAGCCATGGTGGAAGAGGTGCTGAATATGAATCCGTGGCTTGCTCGGAGCTTAGACTCCCAACAACAGTCACCTCTGCACATAGCAGCAGCAGAAGGGCGCTTCGAGATCTCGAGAAAATTGTTATCAGTAGCCCCGGAGCAGGGCCGGCCCTTTGATATGGCCAATGGGGCAATGGCCTAGGGCCCCCAAATTTAAGGGGCCCCAAAAAATATAAAGCCCATTAGTATTAGTAGCCCAATTATTAAAAAAAAAAAAAATTATCTACAACCTAACCTATTTCTAATCAGCAAAACAACAGCAACGTCTCTTTCCCTATTTTTTTTCTTTTCCTTGCTGAATAGCTCTAAAGTCTAAAGAAAGAAGTTTTTCAAAATTAAAATTTTGAAAAAAGTTTTTCTATACCAGTTACTGTAGTTTCAGCAGATAGAAGTTTTTCAAAATTAAAATTGATAAAATCATATTTGCGTTCTACTATGTCTCAAGAAAGGTTGAATGGATTAGCGGTTTTATGCATTGAACATGAGGTATTAGAAAAGCTTGATCTTGAAGAAATTATTGATGATTTTGCGTCTCAAAATGCTAGAAGATCCAAGTTATTTTTATAATTATTTTATCATTGTTTTCTAGTTTATTGCACTTTATGGTCAATATTACAGGTTTACAGCTATCTCAAATTTGCTACTCCAACTTCTCCAAGCTTCTTCTTTTAGGGGCCCCTTTTTTCCTTTTCGCCTAGGGCCCCCGAAATGTCAGGGCCGGCCCTGCCCCGGAGACGCGCTGGTGGCGCGACTGTCGCGATATGAACCCGGTTCATATCGCGGCCGTAAATGGGCATGTTGAAATGTTGGAACATCTCCTTGAAGAGAGTCGTTTGCCTGCAATGGAGAGGGTGGGTCGCGGGCAGACTGTGTTGCACTTGTGCGTCAAACACGGCAAGCTCGAGACATTGAAGGTTTTGGTGGGCAAGTTGTGGGAGCTTGTGGAGGCAGTTGATGAGGATGGGGAGACCCTATTGCATTTGGCTGTTAGATCCACTCAACTTGAGGTAATTAACCACCATCATTTGAATTATTTCATTTTATTAAGTGTTAATATAATAGCTATAAATAACTATTTTACTTAACAAAAGGTTAATGTAGTCATAAGCATAAATATGTATTAATTGTAATAATTTTATACTTAATGAAATTGTAACAAAAATAAAAATAAAATAATAAAAAGGATATTTTTATCAAAATATTTATATTTATATTATTATATATATTTTGTGGTTACTATTAAAAATTAACTAAGTAAAGCGGCTAATTTAATATTTGCTTCTTAAGTGAATATACATTAACCAAGTATATGTTAAGACCATCTTGTGGAAATACGAATTAGATCTTTTGTCCCACAATTTATTGCGTACCACCCTGTTTCTCTTTTAATATTTCTCTATTTTATAAATACTTGTTATAAAAATAGAAAATATTATGATATAATTAGCTCTAATTAATATTTACCACTAAAAATTTGAAATTAAAAAAAAATTATATATCATAACTCTGAATTAAGCAATCCTGATACTCCCTCCGTCTCATTTATAATAGTCTATTCCAGAAAAGGAAACCACCTTCTCTTACAAAAGTTGTGGACTTCACTACATTCTACCACTTTTTATCATTTAATCATGGGTTAAGTATCAAATAAGTCCCTATCATAGTGGCCCTTATCACGTTTAGCTCCCTATGGTCGAAGTCGGGCCAACTAAACCCTCAAAGTGGCTAATTTTTATCAAACGGGCCCTCGCCTCTAACGGTTAATTGACGCCGTCCGATTTTTTAATTTTTTTTATTTGAATGGCTCGCCGCCGCCGGATCCCTCCTTGCCAAGATCTCTAAAATAGGAATTTAACCCTAGTCTCAGCTCCGTCCCGTCAGCACCAGCCAGCTAACCTGAAAACATTTGAAAGTATTTTTGGGTTAAGTACTAATGTACTTAGTTGATATGCATTTTCTGAAACATTTCATATTTCCGTAAAGACAGTTTATCCAATTATACTTGACATAACTTATAAGGTTTTAAATTGAAAGAACTTCTAAGTATGTTAAAATAATTTCTTTCATTTGTGCGCACATGTCACACTCCCTTTCTGTTACTCACTGTGATCCCGGACCTTTTAGCCACCTCGGATCCATTTCTTCCATTTATTTGAACTGAGGGCGTAACCTAGACAAGTTTCATTTGATCTCGGGACGTTACCCAAGCAGGCCTTACATTACATGCTCCGGAACACATCCAGCAAACACCCTTATAACACCTCTTAGTTAGTGTCCGATGGAGATCAACCCACCAGGTCAGCTAACGAGTGTACACGATTCTCAAATAACGGGTTAGGCCATAAGAGAACCTCAATTGATTCGTTGTGGCGAGCCTTAAACAGAGCAGAGTGCACATAAACATTTTATTGGATAAACAATTTGCATTTCATTGAATAAATAATTTGCATTTCATTGAAACATTTAGAGCTTAATAACTCAATTATACTTTATACATTTGGAAAGTAAGCCCACCTGATTAGGCAAAGTCTGTCGTTTAAACTTAACTCTGAATCAGAATAGCAGCGCTAATCCTCCTGGTCCACAAAGCCTACAAGAAATCTATAATCTTAATAGATCTCAAGAATCTAATCTTAAGTCATAGTGTAGTGCTTAACATTCTATGATTCACTTAGCCGGGTTTTCAAAAATTAATGAATAGATAATTGAAAACTAAAATTCTTGAGTTAAGGACACCAACAATATCCTTACTCGATTTTCTTAAATAATTGAATTTATAAATAAACTCAATTAAATCATAGTAAATAGTTCCTATTGCATAATGCAAGTGCAAATGCAAATTCATTCCATGCTTAACTTATATAATAATACGTAATTACACTTAATGCAATCATCTTCTAATCAAACTCAATTACAAAGTCAAAACAAAAAATTAATTAAACAAGTCCAATAGTTTAAATAAAGGCCAAGCCTAACAATTAAATATAGGCAGCCCATTTCATTATTAAAAATCGCAGGGCCCAAAATTTATTGAAAGAAATCGGCCCAGTTGATTGTATAAGGGACAGCCCATGCTATTAATAATTAAATCAGGCCCAATCAAAAATAATCTCAGCCCAACTCCTTTACAAATTTCGGCCCAGCTCTCTAAGGCCCAAACTCGCCCTAAATCCTTCTTCCTTTTTCTTCAACCAAATCTGCCGCTCACACACACACATCTCGTCTCTCCCTTTCTCTCCTCGGTTCAGGCAGTTCGCCCCCTTCTCCCTCAGAATCTGCCGCCGAGCAGATCGCCGGAGGAGCAGCGGCGAGAAGCCGCCGCTACCACCTTTCCCTCTCCTCAGACACTGAGCCCCTGTAACACCATCACCATTCCCTCTGCTCTCTCTTCTCCCTCATCTCCGGCAACTCAAAGGACGGTCCACACACACGCCTAAACGGTGAAGCAGCGTCGAGAATCGCTCCCCTCCGTCTCCCTCCTTGGCGACGGCGAAGCGCCGCCGCCTCCCTCGATCCCTCTCTCCTTCTTGATTTTCGGCGTCTACAACTAAGGACCGCCGCCAAACTCTCCAGACCTCAAAATCGACTCCCTCCTCTCGAATCCGGCGACCACAGAACAGCCATGGCCGCCGCCGTTCTGTCTCTCCCCTCCACTCAAATCCGGTCGACAGCAGCGAGGGCCGCCACTGACCACCGCGCCCTGTCTCCCTCTGCTTTCTCAACTCAACAGCAACGACACCCTCCCCATTCGCTCAAGACCGAAGATTAAAACAGGGCTTCAAGACTAAATCTTTTCTTTTCCTTTTATTAAAAAAAAAAAAAACATGTTTCATATGTAGTATGTAAACACAGATGGTATGCACATGTATATGAATGCCATTTGTTCAAAAGTCTTGGTTCAATTTATATGTGAAAGTAAGTGACATGCATACACAAAAACAGGGATTGTTGTCTGCTGCACATTAGAGACTTGAATACTGGAGGAAATCGCTGAAATTGAATTTGGGGTGCTAACCGTGAATGGAGGTAAAATGGGCAGAGTGGTTTGTAGATGAAGTCTTTAGAGCTTTCAGTTGAGTTTGTGGAGTCTGAAACGTGTGGTATAGCTGAACTTCTGTGGGTGGAGCTCTGCACTGAGTTCCTTGGTATGTTGAAAGAGAAATGAGATAAGGTCTTACTAAGTGGAATAGTATGAGGGTTTAGTTGGCCTAACTTCGACTATAGGGAGCTAAACGTGATAAGAGCCATTATGATAGATGCTTATTTGATACTTAACCCTTTAATCATTCTTCTTCTTAATAATCATGGTGAATAGTAATGAGTCATTGTCAATAGGACGGATGAAGTAATTCATTATTAATTCAAAAGAATTATAAACCCTAATGGAATGAATGAACCCTAATTAAATTTGATGCATGAAAATCTCAGACTCTCCAATACTTGGTGCAAATCATGAAAATAAGGAGCAAGACGAATTCCATGGGCAAAACACCGGCGCAGATCTTGAATCGGAGCCCTCCGGCAGGTACATCTCACTATTCCGAAATGGGGAGAATCATAGATACTTGGTTTGCACCAATTGTACATTATCACGAAATCCTGCCCAAGATGAGCGACGCAGTGATGGTGGTGGCCGTCCTGATAGCAACCATGGCGTTCCAGAACGCCGTCAACCCACCCGGCGGCGTGTGGCAGGACGACACGTCGTCGCACAAGGCCGGCGATGCTGTCATTGCATACACTCATCCCGACATATACCAATACTTGTTGAAAACTAACGGCATAGCATTCTTGTCATCCCTCCTCATAATCTTCGTCATCACCTCCGGAATGACATCCAAAAGCATCTATGTCTTGGGCAGCGCCATCTTCTGTATGTTGGTGGCGGTGACGGCTATTGCAATGAGTTGTGCTGCTTCCATACAGGCGACCACTCCGGGAACCAAACCGACGAGATCAACTGACACTGTTGTTTTTAATTTGACAGAGTTATTAACGTTGTTTGCAATCTTTACCTTGTTTCCAATATCGACATATTTTTACGTCAAGAAGAAGAGAAGAATGCTGCGGCAGGGTGTTGCTGATCCTACACCCTTACGCGTCCTCCATCGGATGTTCGACATTTAAGTTGAAGGGATGTTTTAGAGACTATTATTCACCGTTCATTAGGGGACACCAAGCAGTGCGAACTCCTGTCTGCGAGTGAGGTCTAAGGTTCAAACTCCATCGCTCCTTCATCCCCAAGTAAAAAAAAAAAAAAAAAAGAGACTTATTCACCATTTCTAAGTGTTATAATTCAAACATAAAGGTCAAAAATATTTTATACTTAAATTAGTACTTTCTCTATCATTGTTCAATTCTAAATCTAATTATTTTCGATTATGTACTCTTTATTTATGCTAGTTGGGATTTTATTCTTAACATAAGTCATTCAAGAAAACATTCTCTCTACACATGCATCAACAATAGGAAGAATCAAAACCAATTTAATGAGTGTTTAGATGAAGAGTGCGCTTACACTTGCATCTACAATGGGCAGATTAATCAGAACCAATTTAATGAGGGTTTAGATAAAGAGTGCCTAGTGCAGTTGCTGTTCGAATCTTCTACATCTCATTTGATAGATTTTTTTTCTTATAAATATTCAAATTATAAGTATGCATGGTTTGGCCTAACGATAGGAGGTTAATGCCCAAGACTGTCCTGATTCAAGTCCTCCGTCTCTTTAAATTTTCGTTATTTATTTATGTAATTTATCAAAAAAAAAACCAATTTAATGAGTAAAAACATAAATCATAAGTCACATGTTTATTTGTTTTAACAAGCTTCATCGAAAGAGAACTAACACCGTAGATTACAAATACAAAAAATAAAAGTAATTTTCTTTATTTACTTCTTGATTCAAGTCTTCCATCGCGCGATCTTTAAGTTTTCTTTATTTACTTATGTAATTTATAAAAATAAAAAAAAAACCAATTTAATGAGTAAAAACACTAAATCATAAGTCACATGTTTATTTGTTTTAACAAGCTTCATCGAAATAGAACTAACACCATAGGTTGCAAATACAAAAAATAGCTAGAAGTAATTTTCTTTTATGGGATATTGGCATGTAAATACTCGAACTTTTTCCATTTTCTAGTTTTGCACCTAAACTTTAAAATCTGCCTATAAAAATACATGAATTTTGTATTCTTTGCACCCAATACAAAATACCCCCAAATCGTTGCTGACTTGGTAGTTGGATTAATTGACGTGACATGATCGGGGCAGTGCAACAAAACGACGTAGTTTCACACTTTCTAAAAATATCATCCTTTTGTGTTCTATCATTTTTTTTTTGTATTTGGGGAATTGCACCGTGAATTAAGAGCATTGTTTTTTTTGTTTTTTTTTTTGTTTTTTGCAGCATAGAGGAGATTGAGAAGAATCGAGCTAAGAACTGGGAGAGAAGAAACGAGCAAAGAATCGGGAGAGGAAGAAGTGCAACAAATCGCTCACCATGGCTAGTTCTTCGACATCATCATGGAACTTGCAGATGAATAATGGTCCTGAAACTCAAATCTGCTCGCACAATGTACCTGCTGAATCGAAAATATATATTGCACACCGATAAGAATCTAGAGAGGCGTTATCTTCTTTGTCATCACAGAAATGTAAGAATAATTTAGTGTAAAATTTAGTTTTTTTTTAGTTTCATTGTATGACAATACATTATACATCTCTGGTGGTTTAGTGGGATGATTGTGAATTATGGGTGCAGGTTAATACAGAGCTTGTCTCACTACAAGCTTAGTTTTGCAAAAATGAAGCTCGAAAAGGAGAAGACAAATGAGCAATTGAATTATAGAATTATTTTGATGGATAGTGTGAACCAAGAAAAAATCAAAGAAGTGGATGCACTACAAGAATTAGGGTCATAGACATCAAGATATAGACGATAGGCTTCGAAAATCGTCGTCTAGTCGTTTATAGCTTGGCCGTAGGCTATAACCGAGATTTCAGACGACAATTCACCAAAACCGTTGTCTAATATATGCATAGACGATGGTAAACTTAAGCCTTTCATCTATATAATACGGTCATAGACGACGCTGTTGAAAACCATCGTCTATGTGATAATGGGCGACGATTTTTGAGGCCCATTGCCAATGACCGCATTATATAGATGACGGGCTTCCGTTGATTGTCGTCTATGTGTATAGTATGCTTGAAGAAATCTTACAAAGAAGCATGTGCCTCCATGGAAGAGCTGAAGATTATGAAGGAAGAAGAGATCAAGCTTAAGAATCAAGAATGGAAACTTATGATATTGCATGTTAAATTTGTTGTGCTGACTTTCTTATTTGCCTTCATGATGTTGTAAGAAGTCTTATTGTGGAAACAATTTGGCTGTTATGGGAAAACAGAAATGAAAGTCGTTTTCAGGGCAAATTTTGGGATATTGATAGACTTGTCTTGCAGATTAGGGGTAGGCTCTGGAGTTAGAATGAGGTTTACAAAGTTTTGGAGTTGTCCTTAGACTGCCTTAGCCTTTTTTTCTATTAGTATAGATAGATATATTGCGAGAGTAGGAAAAAGCAGAGAAAAGAAATAAAGAAAAGAATGGCTGCAAAGCATACATTGTAATCGTTCCCTAGGCGTCTAGGGTTTGTTGTTCTCTAGGTCTTACTAGGGTTTGGTTCTCCTCCGAGTTTGTGTCTAGGTTTTCTGCCCACTCCCGGTCGACGTGGTCTTCGTCGGTCCCCTTTCTCCGTAGTTTTCCTTTGCCCTTTTCTTTTCTGGTTTTTTTTTTTCTTCTTCTGTTTTGACCGCTCCGGCACTTGACTCTGTGGGGTTTTAGGCCGGCGGTTGGCTCCTGGTTTTATTTTCTTTGTGCTGTGCAAGTTCTAATGGAACGTGGAGGAGCCTCGCAGGGTTATGGTTTTGACACTGGTCCTTAAGAGAGGACTGCTAGGGAGGCGGCTGTGGTGAATATTGATGGTATCCCTAATCTGGATGGGAACTCTGAAAATAACTCGTCGTGCTGCTTGGTGGGTAGATTAATTTGTCAAAAGTCCCCAAATGGATTCCATCTTTTGGAAATCATGAAAAAATCTTGGAGAACTCCAAATGATTTTACTGCTCGTGAATGGAGGAATAATTTATTCTTGTTCACTTTTGTAACTACGAAGATAGAGATTGGGTCATCCAAAGACAACCATGGCATTTCGATGGCCATCTCTTTGCCATTACTTGTTTGGATGGATCGGTTCAGCCATCTAACATTCGGATTGATCGGGGGAGTTTCTGGGCTCGTGCTTATGATTTACCTATGAGATGCTTGACGCCTACAATCCTCCATAGTATTGCGTCACAGATTGGAAAGGTCGAAGAGGTGGATACAGACACAAATTTTGCGGGGTGTTTTGCTAGGTTCAAGGTTAACATTGACGTCACAGTCCCGCTCCTTAGGGGTATCACAATCTCTTTTGAAGGGAAGCAACTCTGGATTCCTCTAAAGTACAAAAATCTTCCCATCTTCTGTTACCAATGCGGTATTATGGGGCATCAAACTCGGGCTTGTGAAATGGCGTCAGAGGAAGATGATAATGGCAGGCACTTCGAAGATCTCTTGTATGGCCCGACCCTCAAAGCTTCTCCTCTCAAAAGATTACGCCATATTGGCAAGGTTGGAAATCTAAACAAAAATGAAAAACCCCCTCAACCCCCTCAGCCTCTCTGTCAAACACATGGAGACCCAATGGAATCTGGCCCTACTCACTTTTATGAGCAACCTAATCACACCCAAAAAGCCAACAGACCCCGTCCTCCACCCCTCTCCTACAATCCCAATAAAGCTTGTGGTCCCAACCATCGACATGAAACCGAAGAGGCTGATTTCGAGGTTATTTTTTCCAAAGCTCCCCAGCCAAAAAACTCCGAAATCCAAGCTCTGAAGGAACCCCTTCTGCCCACTTCCACCAAAAACAGCAAAAAACTTTCGCACCCACTCCCATCGCCCCAGGTCTTATACAGTTCAGATCCTAACACCAAACCTCAGCTTGATATTTCGGCCCAAAACTCTTCTAAATCCACTCTTTTGCCAAACCCCGGTACCATGATGCTAATTTCTCTAAAGATCCCAAGCCAAAGAATCCCACTAACCAAACTCTGAAGGACACCCTTTTGCCCACCCCCAACAAAAACAGCAAAAAACTACCGCTCCCAACCCCATCACCCCACGCCTTATACAACTCAGACCCTAACACTCACCCCCAGCTTGATTTATCAGCTGAAAACTCCTCCAAATCCACCCTTAAGCCACAATCCAGTACACTCTTCCATGATCAAGAATGCAGTGCAGCTCCCTTCACTCCAACCTCTAAACTCCTTGATATCCTCCAAATAAAACCAAACATCACCCAAAAAAAATGGACCCGCCATACCCGATCTCCAAACCAAAAGCTTAACCAGAAAACCCCTAACCTCCCAAAAAACCCAAAAGTTACTTCCCTGAAACGGCACTCGTGCGAGGAGGAGAGTGCCGTGGATCCTTTTAATGATGGTGCAGTTGAGCTCGTTCAAAAAAGGCTCAAATGTGCGGTTATTAATGATGAAACTCCCAAAAATGCATCAGCGGCGGAGATTGCTACGGAGCAATCCCGCCGAGCACAATGAGTTGCTTGATTTGGAATTGTCGGGGGCTTGAGAACCCAGTGACAATTCGTCAGTTAGTTTGGCTTACCAAACATAAGCGCCCCGATTTGGTTTTCCTTATGGAAACCAAACTCGTTACTAATGAATGGAACCGAATTCTGGTGAAAGTTGGTTTTAGTAATTTTGTGGCTGTTGATTGTGTCTGCTCAGAGAGGGGTCGTAGTGGAGGTCTTTGCTTGTTATGGGCTGATGATGTTCAAATCTCGCTTAAGTCCTCCTCCAACAATCACATCTTGGCTTCAGTGAATGATAATTTGCATCCGGAGTGGGACTTCTGCGGATTGTATGGGTGGAGCAAAACTGAGGATCACCATCTCACTTGGTCCCTTATGAGATCTATTCTTCCTTTCGTGACTGAAAAGTGGATTTGTGGGGGAGATTTTAACGAAACAATGTATCACTTCGAGAAGGTGGGCGGACAATCCAAATCTGACTCTCGTCTCCAGGCTTTCCGAGAGGTGGCAGATGACTGTGGGCTAACGGATCTAGGTTTTACTGGAGACACTTTCACTTGGAATAACAACCAAAGTGGCAACCAAAATATTATGGAACGACTAGATCGCATCTTGGGCAGCATGCAATGGATGGATTCGTTCCCTGGTTTTGAAGTTATTCATCTGCTCCGTAAATCCAGTGATCACTGCCCTCTACTCCTCACTTTGGAAAGTTCAAGCGAGGAAACTCAAAATCGCCCGAAACCTTTTCGTTTTGAAGCGATGTGGATAAAGGAAGAGGGTTGTAAAAATAAGTGTAGGCAACTTTGGGAGGCGGGTGGAGATACGCATTCGGTCAGTGGAGTTCAAAAAAAGTTAGCTGATATGGGTCCGGAATTAAAACTTTGGGAAAAATGTGAATTTGGGCACGTGAAAAAAAGGTGTGAAAAAATTCGTAAGGAGTTGGCGGACATGCAGAAACCTTCGAGAGACCCGTTCACAAAAGAACAACAACAGGCCCTTGAGAATGAACTTGATGATTTGTTACAAAAGGAGGAGATAATGTGGAAGCAGAGATCTCGAGCGGACTGGATGGCAGAAGGAGATCGAAATACGGGGTTTTTTCATAGAGTGGCTGAGGGGAGGAAGAAGAGAAATAACATACGAGAGATCACGAGGGCTGATGGTTTGGTGACAAGAAAGAACCAAGAGATGGACGAGGTTTTTAAAGAGCATTTTCAGACTCTCTTTACGGCTGGTGATTTTCATAACCCTGCTGAGGTGCTCCGTTCTATCGAACCTATGGTCACTGACGATATGAACGAGGTCTTAACTGCCACCTACACCCATGAGAAAGTAGTCCAAGCTCTCAAACAGATGCCCCCTCTCAAGGCCCCCGGGCCCGACGGTATGCCTGTCATCTTTTATTCCTCTTGCTGGGCTACTATGAAGTTTGATGTCGTGCCTATGATTCTTAGTATTCTTAATGAGGGTGCGTGTCCTCGACCTATCAATTCTACCTATATTTGTCTTATCCCAAAGAAAAAGAAGTGTTCCCTTCCCTCTGATTTTCGGCCTATTAGTTTATGTAATGTGATTTACAAAATTGTCTCTAAAGTCATCACGAATAGATTAAAGATTGTGTTACCCTCTATCATCAATGAGAGTCAATCTGCTTTCGTCCCAGGTCGTCATATAACTGATAATGCTCTATTAGCCTTTGAAAATTTTCATATGATGAAGCTTAATAAAGCTAAGGCTCATGGTGTGTTTGCTTTTAAACTTGACATGGCCAAAGCTTACGATAGGGTTGAGTGGAGTTTCCTCGAGTCTATGATGCGGAGGTTGGGTTTTCATTTTTCGGTGGTTGACTTGATTATGAGATGCGTTTCCACTGTCTCTTTTCGTGTTTTGGTTAACGGTTTTCCAGGTGACCAATTTGAGCCGGGACGTGGCTTAAGGCAGGGAGATGATCCGTTTCTTTTTCTCTTTTATGCAGAAGCTCTCTCCAGCTTACTCAGAAGGGCAGAGACTCAAAATATGATACACGAGGCTCGTATTTGCCGCTCTGCTCCCAGAGTCAGTCATTTGCTTTTTGCCGACGACTGCATCATTTTCGGAAGGGCCAACGCGGATGAAATTAGAAGGATTCGTGATATTATCGGTGACTACGAGCATGTGTCAGGGCAAAAAGTTAACCTTGAGAAATCCTCCATTTCTTTTAGCAGCGGAGTTGGGGTAGAGTTACGTGGTGAGCTTGCGGGTTTGCTTGGGGTGCAGTATATCGAGCAAGGAGGTAGATATTTGGGTATTCCAAGCACCGTGGGACGCTCGAAGACTGAGATATTCCAAATGTTGGTTGATCGGACTAGGAAAAAATCAAAGGATTGGAAGAGACAGTTTTTGTCGGGCGCAGGGAAAGTTGTTCTTATCAAGGCGGTCCTTCAAGCTATCCCGTCATATCTTATGAGTTGCTTTGTGATCCCGGAGCAGATTTGCCACAATCTTAATGGCATCGCGGCACGCTTCTTTTGGGGCCAAAAACAGGAAGAACGCCGCATTCATTGGAAGAGTTGGAAGAGTTTGTGCGTGCCGAAGAAAGAAGGGGGACTCGGATTCAGGGATTTGAGTCTCTTTAACCGTGTTATGTTGGCAAAGCAGGTTTGGCGAATTATTCAGAATGATTCTTCCTTGTTAGCACGTTCTCTTAAAGCGAGGTACTTTCCTCGGACGGACATCCTCCTTGCTAGTAAAGCCCATAATCCTTCTTACATTTGGACTAGCTTGCTTGCAGGTAGGGATCTCCTGAACGAGGGAGTGGCGTGGAAGATTGGTGATGGTTCTCGTATTCGCATTGGTCATGATGCTTGGTTACCTGATGGGGAAGGAAGGTTTCATGTTGCTCGGGTTGGGGAGAATCTCAGGACCATGAAGGTGTCGGATCTCTTCTTGGAAGATGGAGAGATGTGGGATGTGGAAAAAGTTCAAGAGGTACTTCCTCATACGGAGTGGTGGAAATTTACTGATTGTTTTCATGGAAATCGGACGGATGTGGACATGCCTTTCTGGCCCCATGATAAAGGGAATGTTTTCACAGTTAAGTCCGGTTATTTTCTTGCTATCTCCAATAGACGTAGATGAGAGGCTTCAACCTCTTCGAGGGAGGATCATCTCTGGAAATGGATTTGGGGCCTTGATGTCATTCCTAAAGTCAAACTGTTCCTCTGGCGATGTCTTTCTTCTTCATTACCGACTGCTTTGAGTCTTAGAGGACGATCCATTGATGTTGATCCCATGTGTAGAAGGTGCGGTCAGTTTGAGGAGACGGCAGAACATGCTCTGCGGGATTGTCAATGAACTGCTTTATTTTGGGCTTCTTCGCCGCTACGCTTGAGACCTCTTGGAGGTGAGGAACTGTGCAATATCCCCTCTTGGTTCGAGAAGATCAGACAAATCCCTCAGATAGAAGTTCACAACCTGTTTGCTACTCTCCTGTGGTCAGTTTGGTATGCTAGAAACTTACTCTTATTCCAAGATAAAATTATTGCCCCCATTGAGTGCTTCCAGATTGCATACAGAGTTGTCTGGGCAAAACCAATAAGCATTCCTAATGTCCAAAACTCCCCTTGTCAAGTGGAGTGCAGTAGACGAGGTCAATTCAAAATCCGGTGTGATGCGGCTTTTGCCTCTGGAGTGGGAATGGCTTTTGGGGTGGTGATTTTTGATGCTGAGGGAAAGAAAGCGGGATGCTGTTACGGGTTTAGGCCGGGAGCAGTCTCGGTGATGGAGGGGGAAGCTACTGCTGTGTTGGAAGGTGTTCGCCTCTGCACTGAGAAAGGCTTATCGGACGTGATTATTGAAATGGACTGCCAACGTCTCTACTGGAGTTTAGTGAACAAAAAATCTGATCCTTCTTATCTGGGAACCACTCTTGACAGAATTTGGTCTGCTGCCATGGCGTTACAACGGTGTTCTTTCAGCTGGACGTCTAGAGAAGGGAATGAAGATGCCGATCGCCTCGCCAAATTTGCTTTATGTAATCGTTTAGCTCCTTCCTCTGTTGAGGTGTTTCCTTCTTTGTTGAACTCGTTTTCAAGCTAGTAATATCAATACTGCTTTTCCTAAAAAAAAAAAAAAGAATGGCTGCAGAAGCAGTAGAAAAGAAACTCTATGATGCTCGGATTTTAGACTCCCCAACAACTGTCACCTCTACCCATTACAGCAGCAGTGCAAGGGCACGTCGAGATCTCGAGAAAATTGTTATCAGTAGCCCCGAAGACGCGCTGCTGGCGAGACTATCATGATATGAACCCGGCTCATATCGCGGCATCCCATCATTCAAATGAGTGATTGATAATCAACTCACATCCAATCATTCAAAATAGTGATTATTTACCACTTCAGAATTGGGTAGATTTTTTAATCAATTACCCCTCTAATCCTATTAATCTTATCTATCTCATCCACCAAACCAAACGCTTCCCGAGTGTTTTATAACTTTTTTTTTATTTTTTATTTTTTTTATTTTTTATTTCTGGGTGAGATGAATGATTACATAAACATTGTTCAATCTTAAACCTAATTTCTTCTTAAGTCACTTAATTCAATATTATCACTCATTTTATACATGACGGGACCCTATATATCTATTAAAAATACAATAGTCATTAACTTTCTTTATTAAAACTCGTGTCCAGCCAAAATAGTATATATGTTAAAAAGATAATTATGAAAGCTAATTGGATTAGTGAATCTAAATTAATTAATAAATGTAGTATCAAATTAAAGCAGTAGAAGTTTAAAAAAGTAATGATATATATAGTGGAACATGAAATGCAATACTAACTACGTTGATACCAAGGGCAGGTGTTTGAGTTTTTATGTTGGATTAACTAACTAACTATGATTAATTACTAGTAATTACAAGGCTCTGACGCTAAGCTCTAACATAGTTGCAGAAGGAGGACACCATGGGTGGACTGTATGGAAGTCGGTTGTAGTAAGGAACAAGTCCAAGAAAGCAGAAGTAGGAAATGGCAGCTGATATGATGAGAGAACGATGTTTTGTTGGGTGATTTAGCATCCGCATGGAAGTCGTAAAACTTGTGCAGAAAAATACCAACGAGAGCCCCATGATTGTTAGCAATGACCAAAGAAAAGCACTCATGTTAGCATCTACGAATTCTTCGTACTTCTCGGGATCGGTAGACGCCATGATCGGTGTGCCGGCTTTGTGTGTTGCCGAGTTGTCCTGCCACACGCCCCCGAGAGGGTTGATCGCCGCCTGGAACGTCATGCCGGCGATCAGGGCCAGAATCATCAACACCACCTCAATCGACACCTTGTTCAAACTGGTATTTGACAATTTTAACGTCGTTATATGTTCGAGGATTTTTGTTATCTCAGATTGAATTGTGTCTTGGGGGCTCTGGAGGGAGATGTCCAAAGCTGTTTCTCGATTGGAATTCCTTGAACATTGATATTCTGTTAAGTTTGTCAAGAGAGCAACGGCTACTTCGAGTGAGCCAAACTCCTAACAGAAAAGGATAGAGAGAAGCAGAATATTTTTCATTAATTGAGTTCTGATTTTCACAAGACAATCTGCTACTTAATCACCAAAAGACTACTACAAACTCTGCACTAGCAGTACTATTCTAACAGAAAAGTGGGGACCAAGACTCCACATGCTCTCTCTAATTCAGTTTATAATCCTTGTAGCGATTTGGCATTTTTGTGACTCTCTTGGGCCGACTTCTTTCCTCCAGGCCGTGGGTGTCTTCGTGGGCTTCATCCTCATGTTGTTGCCTTGGCCCAATTGGGGTAGGATCCTGAATCGTAATACTTCCCACCCCTTCAAAAGAGACCTTGTCCTCAAGGTCAAAGCTCGGATAGTTCCGACGAATCTCTTCCAGCGGCTCCCATGTCGCACATTCTGGGGGTTCGCCTTGCCATTGCACCAGGGCTTGCTGCTGAGGACCGGACGGAGTGACCACCACGCGCTGGCTGCAGATAGCTAGTGGTGATGGGGTTGGAATAGAATGAGGCGAATCCTCCGGTAGGGAACAAATCGGTGGCAGATTAATGGTCTCTCCTTTGAAAGGGCGCAATTTCGAGATATGGAAGACGGGATGAACTCGACTCCCTTGGGGAAGATCCAGGCGATAAGCCACCTGACCAATTCTAGCAGTAACGGTGAAAGGTCCATAATACCTCTGCGCCAGCTTGGGGGGTTGGCGGCTGCGAAGGGAATGCTGTCGATAAGGTTGGAGCTTCACTAGCACCTTATCTCCCACCTGAAACTCCAGCTCGCGGCGATGGCGGTTTGCTTGTTGCTCCATTCGAAGTTGAGATTGACGCAAAGTTTCTTTCAGCTGCTGGAGCAAGGCGTCTCTCTCAAGCAACAACTCATCTAACGCTTGGATGTGAGTGGAGCCAGCTGCATATTTAGGAATCATCTGAGCTCGACGCCCATATAATGCTTCAAAAGGCGTCATCCGGATGGCGCTGCAATAGGAGGTATTGTGCGAGTACTCGGCCCAGGTGAGATGCGACGACCACGCTGATGGCTTAGCAAGTGCAAAAGCTCGCAAATATTGTTCGAGCGACCTGTTCACGACCTCCGTCTGCCCGTCGGTTTGGGGATGATACGCCGTGCTGTGGCGAAGGGTGGTGCCACTGAGTTTGAAGAGGTGTTGCCAGAAGCTACTAATAAAGATGGGGTCGCGATCCGATATTATGGTGGTGGGGAACCCGTGTAGACGTACCACCATGTCTGCAAATAGTTTTGCCGTGATAGCTGCAGTGAAAGAGGTGGGTAACACTCCAAAATGCGCAAATTTGGTGAGACGGTCCACGACTACTAGGATCACCGTGAATCCCCGGCTAGAAGGTAGTCCGGTGATAAAATCCATCGTGACTTCAGCCCAAACTTGGGAAGGAATCGGAAGGGGCTGCAACAGGCCCGCTGGAGGCTGCGTCGAGTACTTGGTTTGTTGACATACCAAGCAAGCGGCCACGAAGTCCTTTACGGACTTATGCATGCCAGGCCAGTAGAAAGTAGTTGCCAACCTAACCATAGTGCGCTTTACTCCTCCATGCCCTGCCATAGGTGTTGCATGTGCCTCAAGCAATAATTTGGGAATGAGCGAAGAAGTCTTACTGATGTAGAATCGTTGCTTGAACATGAGGATACCATCAACAACTGCAAACTCTGAGCCTAGCTGCTGAGAAGGGAGTTTCTCCTGCAATTCGCGCAAGTCAGCGCAGGTCATGTTTTCTTGGCGGAGTTGGGATAATAGCTCTGCCACTGGTGTGCTTATAGTGTGATAGGCAAGCATGGATTCCGGGACGTCTGCTGCTACATCAGGCTGCTTCTCATGACGGCGAGAGAGAGCATCGGCGGCCAAATTGGAGGCGCCTGTACGGTAGTCTATACGGAAGTGAAACCCAAGTAATTTCCGTACATACTTTTGCTGCTCCGGCGTCTGTATAGTCTGCTGGAGGAGTTCGCGGATGCTCTTATGGTCAGTTCGGACAATGAAAAAACGGCCAAGAAGATATTGGCGCCACTTGTGAACCGATTCCACGATAGCATGCAATTCCTTAGTGTAAATAGAAGAGGCTTGCAATCTAGGACTCAATTTTTTACTGAAATATGCCACGGGTTGCTCCTGCTGCATCAACACTGCCCCAATGCCCACGTCGGAGGCGTCGGATTCCACTACGAAGTCCATGGAAAAGTCCGGTAGGCGCAGCACCGGAGTTGAACTTAGGGCATCTTTCAGAGCTTCGAATGCGCTGTCCGCCTCCATCGACCACTTAAAGGCGTCGATGCGTAGCAAATTGGTGAGGGGAGCGGCGATGCCTGCATAATGCCTCACGAAGCGTCGATAATAGCCAGTGAGCCCGAGGAACCCCCTGAGTTGTTTGATAGACTGAGGTTTGGGCCAAGAGCGCATCGCCGCAATCTTTTCCGGATCGGCGAGGACCGTGCCTTGCGACACAATGTGGCCAAGATAAGCAACAGAGGGTTGTCCGAAAATACACTTAGAGCCATTGAGGACGAAGTCATGTTGGTGTAGACGCTCAAACACTTGGGTGAGATGATGATGGTGATCTGCCATGGTAGAACTGAAGACCAAAATATCATAAAAAAAAACGACTACAAAACGGTGTAAGAATGGAGCAAATACTTGGTTCATTGTGGCTTGGAATGTAGAGGGGGCGTTACAGAGCCCGAATGGCATGACCAGAAATTCAAAGTGACCATCGACAGTTCGGAAAGCGGTCTTGGCTATGTCGCGGTGGTGAACTCTGATCTGATGGTAGCCTGCCCGTAAATCCAGTTTGGAAAACACCGTCGCCTTGCCCAAATCGTCGAGCAATTCGTCAATGGTAGGGATCGGAAAATTATCCTTCACCGTGACGGCGTTGAGAGCCCGGTAATCCACGCAGAAACGGAATGACCCGTCCTTTTTACGGACCAGCAAAACCGGCGATGAAAAGAGAGAATGGCTCGTTCAAATGATGCCTTGTAACAGCATCTCCTCCACTAGCTTCGCCATCTCCTGTTTCTGGAACTGAGGATAACGGTACGAACGGACGTTGACTGGCGCGGTGTTTGGAAGTAGATGGATTCGGTGGTCAACACTCCGATGCGGCGGAAGTCCTTTGGGCGTAGTGAAGAGATGTTGAAATTGACGCAGTAGGTCGTGGAGTGTATTTGGGGTGATTTCTGAAATTTCAAATTGGGCCAGTAGTGAAGGCCCATTAGGATTGGGCCTGGGCTGGATTAAAATTGCATAGACGCTGTCTATCTCTCGCCTGCGTGCGACGGCCTGCAACGAAGAGAAAGAAATAGGTTGAATGTCGATGGAGGGGTCGCCGACCAAGCGAGTGACCCCGTCGGCGGTCGTAAACTCCATTGATTGGGTGGCATAATTGTGAGTGACCGGGCCGAGGGTTTGAAGCCATTGGATACCAAGCACCACGGACGGGCCAGCGATTTTTAGAAGATGGAGATCCACCGTTGCCGTATATCCTTGCATATCGATTGGCACCGCTGGGCAGATGCGATCGCAGACGATGAAATCGCCATTGCCAACGAACACCCTGAATGGAGGAATAGATTTGGTGTCCAATTTCAACTTTTGAGCAATCGATGGTTGGAGGAAATTGTGGGTGCTTCCACTATCCACAAGAATTTTGACAGCGTGGCGGTTGATAGCCCCTAGAAGATGGAGAGATCGCGGGCGACCCAGACCGGACAAGGTGTTGAGGGTGGAAATATCACCGCAGATCGCTGGATCGATGTCGTCGTTGGCAGATTCAGATTCCCCCGGAGAGTCGGTGATATCATCATCGTCGTCCGTGCCCAATAACCCGTAGAAGCGGCTCCGACAGCGGTGAGAAGGAGCCCATTTTTGGTCACAGTTATAGCAGAGACCCTTGTCTCGCTTTTCCTTAAGTTCTTGCGGCGAAAAACGACGGATGTGTAAAGTAGGGCCTTGGAGCAGGGGAGCTTTGGAGGAGGCCGGTGGCGTCGAAGACGCAGATGGGGCAGACGCCGATACAACAACCGATGATGATGGAGGAGGGGAGATGACCGGAGTAGATCGCACCGGAGTTCGCCCTGGCCACCGTTGCTCGAGGCGAGATTCTTCCAGTCGCGCCTCATAAGCGCGGGCTAATGCAAACGCCTCCATGAGAGTAGTTGGTTTCGCGAAGGAAAGTTCCCGACGAATGTCGGGCTTTAACCCCGTGACAAAGAAGCTCACGAGCAAAGGCTCCGAAATGCCTTCAACTTTGTTCATCAAATCTTCAAACTCAGCTTGGAAGTCAGCCACCGTTGTTTTCTGAGTGAGTTTGGACAGGTTACCTTGGGGGTCGTCGTAAATGGAGCCGCCGAAGCGATGGCGGACGCTGTGAAGGAACACCGGCCAAGTAGACAGCAGCTGGTTCGTTTTCATCCACTAGAACCAAGCGGCAGCGCGACCTTCCATGTGGAAAGAGACAATCCGCAGACGTTGAGGTTCTGGTGTCTGGTGGTAACTGAAGAACTCTTCGACGCGGAAGATCCATCCAGCCGGATCTGTGCCATCGAAGGTGGGAACCTCCATTTTCTTAGATCGAAAAGGAGTGGCTGTCGGATCTGGTGGGGGTGGTGGCGGCGGTCGGAAGGAGCCCCCGGAATCCTCCAGCTGCAGCTTAGCAAAGCGGGAGTCCACTGATTGCATGAATTGTTGGAGAGTGGTGTTGGTATCTGAAAGTTTTCCTTCTAACTGAGATTGGAGGGCCTTGATAGCAGCGAGAACTGGAGAATCTGCCATGAGAAGGTGGAAAAAACACTATAGGGAAGAGAAGCAAAACAATGAAAGCACCAATGTTAAGTTTGTCAAGAGAGCAACGGCTACTTCGAGTGAGCCAAACTCCTAACAGAAAAGGATAGAGAGAAGCAGAATATTTTTCATTAATTGAGTTCTGATTTTCACAAGACAATCTGCTACTTAATCACCAAAAGACTACTACAAACTCTGCACTAGCAGTACTATTCTAACAGAAAAGTGGGGACCAAGACTCCACATGCTCTCTCTAATTCAGTTTATAATCCTTGTAGCGATTTGGCATTTTTGTGACTCTCTTGGGCCGACTTCTTTCCTCCAGGCCGTGGGTGTCTTCGTGGGCTTCATCCTCATGTTGTTGCCTTGGCCCAATTGGGGTAGGATCCTGAATTGTAACATATTCTACTCCATTGTTTTCTACCAAATACCGCACAATCTAAGATGATCAAAGGTCAGTAGTTTGAAGTATAAAGGTGAATTACTCATATTTAAAAAGTAAAGGTTTAACCAAATACACATACCGAAATTTGAACGAATCGAAATCGAAATTGGTGATTTTTTTACTAAAGATTGTTTAAAGTTGTTAGAAATTGATGATTTTTTAACTAACCCAAGTTGAGAGAAATTGATTAATTTTATAGAGTTTATTAACTAACCCAAGTTGAGAGAAATTGAAATTCCGTCCCCATATAGGGATTCCAACGAATCGAAATTGATGATTTTTTTAACTAACCCAAGTTGAGAGAAATTGATTAATTTTATAGAGTTTATTAATTTACTAAAGATTGTTTAAAGTTGTTTAGTTGTGTAATCAAATAGATCATTTTTCCAAGTAAAAAAATAATACTAATATTAAATCAATATTTGATTAAATAATCTTTGCTATTATAAAAATGTTTAAAACCAAAATTGAGTCAATTAATCAAGTGAGAAAGTCGATGTAGACAACTTACTAACCTCGACTTGTTTGTACCTAACAGCCAAATGCAAAACTGTTTCTCCATAATCATCCTGCAAATGGACAAGCTCACGAAAATGGTTCTTATAACATCAACTCTGATGGATACCTTAGGACTTGCTTCCTCATATTTGTTAAGAGGTATCCGTTCTTCGGGTACGGGAGGTCAGGAATCCCGGATGCCATCCTCATCATAATCCTAGTTCATAACTAGTTAGCTCAAATCGCTAGTGATTTAGTTGTTGTTTTTTTTTTTTTTGTATATATGTTATTTGTACTTAAATTATTAACGAGCATTTAGTATTTTTTTTTTGTTATGTGAAGAATATTAGTGCGTCAAGTATTACGCTTATTTTGAGATATCAAGTTATTATTATCAATCCTAATTTTTATTATGTAAGTTGTTAAGACATGTTTTGATTAATCTTAGTACCTCACATCGAAAGAGATTTTTTTAATTTCATGTTTATAGTCATGGCCAGCTATTATTTGTGAGGTTGGCCCATTTCTCATTCCTTCTTCCTTTCCTTTTTGGGTCTAGGCCAACTTCAGGGCCCAGAACCGAGCCCACCCACTTATCCCAGCCCATTCCCAAACCCTAGCCCACTCCCCTTTTCGGATAAACCCCTCCCGCCTATCTCCTCTCTCTCAGACTCCTCGAATTCTCCATCTTCCACCGCCCTTTTACCTTGGTTACTCCACCGCCTTCAATGGCGCCCCCTTTTACCGTTGCTGTTACTTCCCTTATATCCCAGATGCTCTCTCATGCTGAAAAAAACGTAGTACGAAGGACAAAAAGGCTCTGCTATTCCTTTTGTGGTAGATTCCTTGATAATACGGGATTCCCTGCTTGGGTGGAGGTATCACCGGGCTTTCCTGACCATCGGAGCCCTGTTTGGTGGTTACTTGAGTAGATCTGAGCCATCAGAGTTCTGAACTTGGCTCCTGCTGTTGGCGGTTCTGTTGAGATCTGAGAAGCTGCTCCGTCGTCCATCCCTAGTCTTGATCATTCAGCTGCCGGAAGGGTTGCTGAATATAAGGGGGAAAATCTGAGCCCCTGTGTCCCGAGGACACCTTTTCCCCTTCTCTAACTTTCCTTGTCTTTCTTTCCTCTGACTTTCCCTTGTTTCTCTTTTACTTTCTGCTTGTCTTTGTGTGTTGCAGAGAAGTGGAGAAGACCAGAGGAATCGAGAAGGCCAGAGGGATCGGCACCAGAGGAATCGAGAAGGCTAGAGGGATCGGCGCCAGAGGAACCGAGAAGGCCAGAGGGATCGGCGCCAGAGGAATCGAGAAGACCAAAGGAATCGAGAAGGCCAGAGGGATCGGCGCCAGAGGAACCGAGAAGGACAGAGGAACCGGCGCCAGAGGAACCGAGGCCAGCGGGTTCCAGTCCAGCGGGATCGAGGTCAGCGGGTTCCAGGCCAGCGGGTTCCAGGCCAGCGGGTTCCAGTCCAGCGGGATCGAGGCCAGCGGGTTCCAGTCCAGCGGGATCGAGGCCAGCGGGTTCCAGGCCAGCGGGTTCCAGTCCAGCGGAGTCGCCTCTCCATTCCAGTTTGGTGGTTACCTGAGTAGATCTGAGCCGTCGGAGTTCTGAACTTGGCTCCTGCTGTTGGCGGTTCTGTTGAGATCTGAGAAGCTGCTCCGTCGTCCATCCCTGGTCTTGATCATTCAGCTGCCGCAAGGGTTGCTGAATATAAGGGGGAAAATCTGAGCCCCTGTGTCCCGAGGACACCTTTTCCCCTTCTCTAACTTTCCTTGTCTTTCTTTCCTCTGACTTTCCCTTGTTTCTCTTTTACTTTCTGCTTGTCTTTGTGTGTTGCAGAGAAGTGGAGAAGACCAGAGGAATCGAGAAGGCTAGAGGGATCGGCACCAGAGGAATCGAGAAGGCCAGAGGGATCGACGCCAGAGGAATCGAGAAGGCCAGAGGGATCGGCGCCAGAGGAACCGAGAAGGCCAGAGGGATCGGCGCCAGAGGAATCGAGAAGACCAGAGGAATCGAGAAGGCCAGAGGGATCGGCGCCAGAGGAACCGGCGCCAGAGGAACCGAGGCCAGCGGGTTCCAATTCAGCGGGATCGAGGCCAGCGGGTTCCAGGCCAGCGGGTTCCAGGCCAGCGGGTTCCAGTCCAGCGGGATCGAGGCCAGCGGGTTCCAGTCCAGCGGGATCGAGGCCAGCGAGTTCCAGTCCAGCGGGATCGAGGCCAGCGGGTTCCAGGCCAGCGGGTTCTAGTCCAGCGGAGTCGCCTCTCCAGTCCAGCGAAGTCGCGTCCTCCAGTGCAGCGGATTCCAGCAGAGCCGATTCCAGTCCAGCGGAGTCGGAGGCGCCAGAGAAATCACGGCGAGCAGGAAAGTCACCCCGAGCAGAGAAATCGCGGCGAGCAGGAAAGTCACCCCGAGCAGAGAATTCGCCCCGAGCAGGGAAGATCAAGTGCTTGAGCACGAGTGGGGGAGACAGGAGGTTCGGGAACCAAGAGGTGTAACCCTGGCTAGGCGAAGATACCCAACAGTGGTATCAGAGCCACGGTGACCTAGCCAGGGCACCCTCCAAACTCATCTTACCCACCCCGCCGCCCTTTGGTTGCGCCAATTCGCTCCCGACGAGCAAGGATTGTGGTAGGTCCGGCTCTTCCTCCTGAAGAGTCCGGCTCTGGTAAAGCGGCTGTAACCTTAGCTCATAGATTTAGGCTTGGTCAAGGTGCTGGTTTTGTTTTTATCTTTTGGTATCTTGCGTTCCTGAGTTTTTTGTTTGCTTCCGCTTGTTGGCATCTTAACTCGATAATCCCTTGGCATTTCAAGCCAAGTTAGATCTCCCTTGTAGTTGGTCCAGTTCGTCTGGATTCTCCTTTAAAGGAGTCTCCTCGTGCGAGTAACCTGGAAAGCAAGGAAGAAAGGGATTTATCCAGTTTGGTTGTCTGTGTTCTGCTTTCGTGTTACTTTTACTCTGTGTTTGAGTTCTCTGAAAGGTCTGTGTGCCTTAAAAACTCTCTTGGATTGAGAGTTTGTGGACTGAGTTAGTCCCCTTGGAACCTCTAGGGTGACCAGTGCGAACCTTGCTCCACAGATCAATCTGTGCTGAGATCTGGGCTCTCCACTGCTCTTTAACTCTAGGTGGATCCTCTCAGGTCAGTTCTGACCTCCCTTCTGTTGTGTGATTCCTTTGTGCTTGTGTCTGTTGTTTTCTCTTTACCTGTTGCATTTGCATAACCATGAACAACATGCATGTAGTGCCATTTAATGGCAGGGATGATTTCCAGGATTGGAAAATCAAGATAGAGTGCATTCTTGTAAAGGAAAAAGGTAAAAAGGGCTATAACCACTAAGATTGATGAGTCTGTCACTGATGCTAGGCAGCATGAAATGAATGATAGTGCTAGAGCCACTATTTTGTTAAACTTGTGTAGTTCTGTGGTTAGAAAGGTGTCTCATCATGAATGTGCTAAAGATTTGTGGGATGATTTGAACTCCATATATGCTGCACCTACTGAAGTGTCAACTTGGTCTTTGCAAAATCAATTTATGTCATTTCAAAGGGATTCTTCAAAGGATGTTGATACTAACATGGATATTTTCAATAAACTGCTGCATGATTTAAAACTAGCTGGAGATGACTCCATTGAGAAATATGCTCCCCAAATCCTTTTAAACTCCATACCCGAGTCTTTTTCTGAAGTAAAGTCTGCTCTGAAATATGGTGGTTCAAAAGTCACTTGTGAAATGATCACCAATGGTCTTAAGTCTAAAGAGAGTGAACTCAAATTGGTTAAGTCAAAGCCTCTGCATGGTGAAATCCTCTATGTGAATAAGAACCAACCCCAGAGCTTCAATAGGGGTCAGAACCTTGATAAGCCTAAGGACATGAGACCTTACCATCAGAAGGCTGAGCATAGTGGTCAAAACCAGAACCAAAAGCCTAGGAAGGTCTGCTGGAACTGTGGAAAACCTGGTCACTTTATCAATAGGTGCAAACTCCCTAGGCAAAAAAGGCAACCTGTCCCTGAAGAGCCTAAACAAAATGCCCATAATGTGTATGAGGATGACTGTGTTTATATGATGCATGATTATGATTTCCAGTTCATCAGTTACTCAAATGCTATTTCAAAAACCATGAGCTCCAGTGAATGGCTCATTGACTCTGGCTGCACTTTTCATGTTACTCCATTCGAGCATATGTTTCATAATCTTCAACCTGTTAAGTCAGGGCATGTTGCATTGGCTGATGGTTAGAATTGTGAAATCATGGAGAAGGGTGATGTATGTTTAAAATTTGAAAATGGAAAGTGTCTCACTCTAACTGAAGTCAGATTTGTTCCCAATTTGAAGTTCAGTCTGTTGTCTGTGTCCCAAATTGCTGATAACATGATAACTGGATCTGTTGATCACTTGAGTTTTCAGTTTAAAAGGGATTCTGAACATTACTTCTCTGCACTTAGGAAGGGGAATTTATATGCTGTGCATGCTGAATCTGTGCCCTTACATGTTGCAAATGTGGTTCATGATGATAAGTCTGCACTTTGGCATGCTAGACTAGGTCATATAAGCAATAAAGGCATGGATATTTTGAAAAAGGCTAGTTCTTTTGGAGATGACAAGATTTCTGACATCACTTTTTGTGAACCCTGCATTCTAGGAAAGCATCACAAGTCTGCATTCCCCATTTCTGTTCCCTATCCCAGAAAACATGTTAGCACTGAAATACTTGAGTATCTGCATGCTGATGTCTGGGGCCCTGCAAAGGTGCCCACTCATGGTGGCAATGTGTATTTCTTGTCTGTGATAGATGACTTTTCTAGGAAAACTTGGGTGTTTCTCATGAAGCAAAAATCTGATGTGTTTGATAAATTGTCTAAGTGGGCTGTTCAGATTCAAAACCAAACTAGAAAGAGCATTAAATGCATAAGAACTGATAATGGCCTTGAGTTTTGTAATCATTCCATGGATAAATGGTGTTCTGAGCTAGGCATCATTAGGCATAAGTCTGTCCCATATACTCCACAGCAAAATGGAGTTGTTGAGAGAATGAATAGAACTCTCCTTGAGAGAGTTAGGAGTCTTCTTGTTGCTTCTGGTCTCTCTAAGCATTTCTGGGGTGAAGCCCTTATGACTGCTGTCTACTTGATTAACAGATCTCCTTCTGTGCCTCTACTTGGTAAATTACCTGAGTCTGTATTCTGGAATAAACCTATATGCTTGAAAAACCTGAGAGTCTTTGGCTGTGCTGCTTATGTGCATCAAAATCTTGACAAGCTTGAACCTAGAGCTAAGAAGTGCATTTTTCTTGGGTATCCTGAAGGGGTTAAAGGATATAGGCTGTGGGATAGGTCTGTACCTGGGTTCAAAACTTGCATTAGCAGAGATGTTTCTTTTAATGAGCTGAGTTTTCCTTGTTTGCCGAATTCCTCACATTCTGCTGCTCCAAGTGAGGTGGAGAACCTGAATGCTTATGATGCTGCTAGATATGAGTTTATGTATACTCCTGTGATTCCTTTTGAGGTGGAACCCGAGCCAAACCCTGAACCTACTCCTCCCCTTGAACCAGTAATTCCTGAACCTATTGTGAATGAACATGATGTGCAAGAGCCTGTGAATAATGATTTGAATGATTATCAACTTACAAGAGATAGAGAGAGAAGGCATGTTAGGCAGCCTGCTAGGTTTGATGATTACAACATGTCTATGTATGCCTTTAATGTGTTTAACAATGTGGATCAGACTGAACCTTGCTCTTATTCTGAAGCTGTTAACTCTGATGAATCTGCTAAGTGGTTGACTGCTATGGAATCTGAAATGAACTCTCTGCATAACAACAATACTTGGATTTTGGTCCCTAAACCTGCTGACTGTTCTATTGTTGAGTGCAAATGGTTGTTTAAGATTAAAAATGAGGTGGAAAATGTCAGATATAAGGCTAGACTTGTTGCTAAAGGTTTCACTCAAAAAGAGGGCATTGATTACAATGAAATATTTGCTCCTGTTGTGAAATTTACTACTGTGCGCATCATGCTTGCTCTCTGTGCCCATTTCAACTGGGAATTGAAACAAATGGATGTCACCACTGCATTCTTGCATGGGGAACTTGAAAATGATATCTATATGAAGCAGCCTGAGGGTTTTGTGGACAAAAACTTTCCTGATCATGTGTGCCTCCTCAAAAAGTCTTTATATGGTCTAAAGCAGTCCCCTAGGCAATGGAACTTGAAATTTGATCAATGCATGAAAAGCTTGAACTTTGTTAGGAGCAGTTTTGATCATTGCTTGTATCACTTGGGTGGTAAGTCTCCTGTATTCTTGCTTTTGTATGTTGATGATATGCTTATTCTTGGTCCCTGTTTGAAAACTATACAGCATGTTCAAAAGTGCCTTTGTGAAATGTTTGACATGAAAGACCTAGGTGATGCCAAGAAGATTCTAGGCATGAGCATAGAAAGAGATAGGGAGAACTGCACACTTTTGCTGCATCAATCTGAGTATGTGAATCAAGTTTTGTATAAGTTCAACATGTTTGATTGTAATCCTGTCAGTGTCCCTCTTGGATCCCATTTTGAGCTTAGTAAGAAGCAATGCCCCACCTCTGACACTGATCTTGAAGAAATGAGAAATATCCCATATGCTAATGCTATAGGCTCTGTTATGTACTTGATGATTAGCACTAGGCCTGATATTGCATATGCTGTTTCTTGTTTGAGCAGGTACATGTCAAATCCTGGTCTCCCTCACTGGGAAGCTATGAAATGGCTATTTAGATATCTGAAATCTACTATAAAACATGGTCTGCTTTTCTCCAAGTCTAATAATGGTGTGAAATGTGTTGGTTATGTGGATTCCAAATGACAGAGATAGTAGGAAGTCTTCTACCTCTTATGTGTTTACTTTGTGTGATGCTTGCATTAGTTGGAAGTCTCATTTACAAGGCATTGTGGCCTTATCTACTACTGAATCTGAATATATAGCTGCTACTGAGGCTGTGAAAGAAGCAATATGGTTAAATGGAGTGCTCTCTGATATTAACTTTGTTGATGATAAACCTGTGCTTTTCTCTGATAGTCAGTCTGCTATACAACTGTGCAAAAATCCTGTGTTCCATGATAGAACTAAACACATTGAAGTCAAGTATCATTTTATCAGAGATGTTGTGGAAAGGGGAGATGCTATTCTGAACAAGATTCCCTCTGAGTTCAATCCTGCAGATATGGGCACTAAGTGCCTACCAGTTGCAAAGCTGGAATCTTGCAAAAGGACTTTGAACATTGGGCCTGGTTGATCCCTCTGTGTCTTTGTGACAAGTTCAGCCTTTGTGGCTGCTTGTTTCTGTTCTTTCCTTTTGTTGTCTTCTTGTTTGCTGCATGTGTTGAGTCTGCTCTGTCCTGTGTTTGTGTGCTCTGCATGTTTTTTCTTTTGCTCTGTGTGTCTGGTCTTCTGCTTTGTTCTGTTGTCTTGTGTCTTGTCCTGTGTCCTTTTCTTCCCTGAATGTGTGTGTCCTGTGTGTGTGTGCTCTGCTGAGTCTGTTGAGTCTTCGATGATAACCTTTTTTTGGTTTGAGAATTGGTGATTTCCCTTGGGTTGGTCTCTGTGGTTTGAGACTGAGTTAAATATTCTTGATATTTCTCTCACCCTCTCTTATCTTGACTTTGTGGCAGATGAGAGTAAAAATTGGGGCTGTGATGATAACTCCAAAGCAATGGCCGGCCCTTTCCTGGTGACAGAATGATCAATGTGCCAAAGGTGGATATGTGAGGTTGGCCCATTTCTCATTCCTTCTTCCTTTCCTTTTTGGGTCTGGGCCAACTTCAGGGCCCAGAACCGAGCCCACCCACTTATCCCAGCCCATTCCCAAACCCTAGCCCACTCCCCTTTTCGGATAAACCCCTCCCGCCTATCTCCTCTCTCTCAGACTCCTAGAATTCTCCATCTTCCACCGCCCTTTTACCTTGGTTACTCCACCGCCTTCAATGGCGCCCCCCTTTTACCGTTGCTGTTACTTCCCTTATATCCCAGATGCTCTCTCATGTTGAAAAAAACGTAGTATGAAGGACAAAAAGGCTCTGCTATTCCTTTTGTGGTAGATTCCTTGATAATACGGGATTCCCTGCTTGGGTGGAGGTATCACCGGGCTTTCCTGACCATCGGAGCCCTGTTTGGTGGTTACCTGAGTAGATCTGAGCCGCCGGAGTTCTGAACTTGGCTCCTGCT
Organism: Salvia miltiorrhiza; assembly: GCF_028751815.1. Taxonomy (NCBI): domain Eukaryota; kingdom Viridiplantae; phylum Streptophyta; class Magnoliopsida; order Lamiales; family Lamiaceae; genus Salvia; species Salvia miltiorrhiza. The sequence continues at coordinate 58,134,824 of NC_080393.1, forward strand.
GTTGGCGGTTCTGTTGAGATCTGAGAAGCTGCTCCGTCGTCCATCCCTGGTCTTGATCATTCAGCTGCCGCAAGGGTTGCTGAATATAAGGGGGAAAATCTGAGCCCCTGTGTCCCAAGGACACCTTTTCCCCTTCTCTAACTTTCCTTGTCTTTCTTTCCTCTGACTTTCCCTTGTTTCCCTTTTACTTTCTGCTTGTCTTTGTGTGTTGCAGAGAAGTGGAGAAGACCAGAGGAATCGAGAAGGCTAGAGGGATCGGCACCAGAGGAATCGAGAAGGCCAGAGGGATCGACGCCAGAGGAATCGAGAAGGCCAGAGGGATCGGCGCCAGAGGAACCGAGAAGGCCAGAGGGATCGGCGATAGAGGAATCGAGAAGACCAGAGGAATCGAGAAGGCCAGAGGGATCGGCGCCAGAGGAACCGAGAAGCCAGAGGAACCGGCGCCAGAGGAACCGAGGCCAGCGGGTTCCAATTCAGCGGGATCGAGGCCAGCGGGTTCCAGGCCAGCGGGTTCCAGTCCAGCGGGATCGAGGCCAGCGGGTTCCAGTCCAGCGGGATCGAGGCCAGCGAGTTCCAGTCCAGCGGGATCGAGGCCAGCGGGTTCCAGGCCAGCGGGTTCAAGTCCAGCGGAGTCGCCTCTCCAGTCCAGCGGAGTCGCGTCCTCCAGTGCAGCGGATTCCAGCAGAGCCGATTCCAGTCCAGCGGAGTCGGAGGCGCCAGAGAAATCGCGGCGAGCAGGGAAGTCACCCCGAGCAGGGAAGATCAAGTGCTTGAGCACGAGTGGGGGAGACAGGAGGTTCGAGAACCAAGTGGTGTAACCCTGGCTAGGCGAAGATACCCAACATTATTTTTAAACGATGCATTATATACTTAAAATAAATTGATAAAAAATTAAATTTTATTTTTAACTTACATTTATATTATTTTAAAATTACTACAAATTGGGTCCCCTAAAACAAAATCCTGACTACGTCACTTCTCGCCACTAAAGAGTCTGGGAACTTGATAGTGCCCACGCTTGCTTCGCTAATAAAGCTTTGTTAAACCCCTGCGGATGTTTAAGCGTTTTACTATGTCAAAAACACTTGAATTTCAACAACTCATCACTATCACTATCACTATCACTGTATATATTATTCCAGCCCATGTCCAATATTTTGGTCTCATTGTTTCTTGTTCTTCGTTTATGGCTTCAGGTCTCTCTCTCTCTCTCTCTCTCTCTCTCTCTGTTTATGTGTAAGCCCACGTTTGGTTGGGTGTTTTTAGAGGTTGGAAAGGGAATCAAGTAATTGAATCCATTACTTGTTGTTTGGTTTGGGTAATGAGATAATCATTACCCTTACTTGAGGGTAACCCAATCACCCAATTTGTTACCCCTCAAAATAGAGGGGAAACAAAAGAAAGGGAATCCCTTACTAATGATTTATTTCCATTGTTAAACCAAACACTCAATAAAAGTAATTGTTATTGTTACCATTCCACTCCTTTATTTGATTCCATTCCCTTTCCATTGCTCTACTTGAGCCAAACGAGCACTAAGTCTACTAGCACTCACACGCATACCATCTCAATCCCAACCTCTATGCAAATGGGAGAAAGGGAGAAAGATTTTGAAATCGTGAAATTTGATTTATGGAAACATATTCAATATGCATCTTAAATTAAAGATTATGTCTCTTTAATTTAGGATAGAAAAATCAATCAAAACTAAATTTAGAATGAATAAGGTATTATTATTTAAATTCATCTATTCTTTGAACAAATTATAATTTTTTCTTTAATTTTTTATATCAATTTTTATGATTCTATTTGCATTTTTTAATTATTATATAATTTTTAGTGCAATTAACAATAAATAACTTATGCCGATCATAAATACTTGTTCTGTTGGGCATAGTTTCAAAGACAATACGTTGTCTGCTGTTGATACTTTTTGTGAATACTTACTTTGACGAAAATCTTTGGCATCTATTTCTGAAACACCTCAGTGTATAATATGCAACCTTAAGGTTGCTATTGTGGTGCAGTTCTACTGAAACTGAATAGCCTTTACTCTTATAATTTAATCACTGGAGGGTTACATGGGCTGTTTCTTGACTCGAATCATATAGGCCACTTTATTGCCTTAGCTCAACTCAGCTTGAAAAATAAGTAGATAGCTAAGAACCCAACGACGACAACTACTGTAAGTATGGCCCAACCACTCCGCTCTGCTGTAGTCAGAGTTTCTTCACTCCGCTCTATTGTAGTCATGGTGGTGGATGACAGCTCCTTCATTTCCTGTCTCGAATCATAGTACTGCAAATGTATCCTCAAGACCTGGGGAGTTAAAGACATGACATCAAATGAAAATATAACCATACACTTGTTACTTCGAATCATGAATATGATCACTAGCAGATTTCACTTACCTTATGACCCATAGATTTTGCTTGGGAAACAGCAGCAACCAAATCTCCATCCGTTGTCAGCACAATTTTGTCACCTTCATCATCTTCATACTAAAAGATAATATGCATAGGAAAACCATTAACGTCAAAATTAAAGAAATCTACTACCCACCAAAAGTTGAAAGCCCTTTTGATCATCATATACACCCGCCCGTTGCATAACAGCAGAAGCAAGTTTAGCCAAATTATCTGTGACTGCTTAGGAAGAGAAAGAGACAGATATCTTAGAACAAATAAAAGCTCTTATGCTATACACATCTCTATTAAAACAATAACAAGTAGTAACCATGCATCTAAATCTCTCATTAAGATCAACCAGACTGTAAGTACGACGTTAAACACATCACCATCGATACTTCATAAGTAAATCAAAGATCACAATCACTTCAACTTTAAAAGCATGCATAGCATTTCATAGAGAGAATACATTTAGCTATCCTCAAAGTCCATTTTCAATAAAGAACCATCCGCAAAAAATTATAGGTATCTATTATCACACTTTGCTATAATGCTTTATAGAAAAGACATACAATTCCAAATAACAGAAAATTCCAAATGATACCAAGAGATTTCACAAGTCAGGGAAAGCAAAAGTTAAAGAAAAAAGCAAGGTAGCATATAAGCTTTACTCACCCAAATTAAATCTGTGCACACATCCTTTATGGTCTTTGAGTTTGAAAAAAAATGTCATCTTACTGTATAAAAGAGAATGCAAATGATTAGTATATATGTTTCACCGTCATCAATATACTAAACAATGGTAAGCAAGACCTTTGAGTGTCACCATCATCAGAGGGCTTCAATATAAGTTTTGAATCCATAAGCGTTTCCATCACCGTAATCGCAGCCTCAGTAGATGCAACTAAGATATTCTCGAGCTAGAAGAAAAATGGAAAGCATGTAATTTTTGCTCTTGAGAAATAACATCTCTACACTACTACAATGTTCACTTTTTGAATTAGCAGATATCTCTATAATTATCAATATCTTATGTTGTACAACAATTCAACCAATCATTTCTTGCCACATCATCACCACTAGTTACATATGACTTGGTGCTGCGCTTACCAATCTAATATATTCTCTCTCTTTTTGATGATGTGGTTTACCCCCACACCATCCACCAAGAATATACAACTTTTGGCGGACAACAAAATTGTGGACCAAAGTTTTCTATCTTACAAAACTTAAGAAAGTAAAGGTATCTGGTTTACATTTTTACAAAATGAATATTATTTGTGCAGTAACCAACACCTTACTTTTCTCAGGATAAAGTTCAGTCACTTAAGAAACACAAGTTGAGAAGAATATTGATGAAAAATACGAGAGATACAAAGATGATACTTGATAGAGAATGAAGACAAGAAGCTCTATTTTATATGCATGACTTAAAAGATAAATGCATATATCCGACTTCAGTTAACCTCAAAATCAGGATGGGGTATCCTTTTGAGTATAAATAAGCTGCAATCATATTAGGATGGGGAACCATCAGAGATATTTGGCATACTTGGCACATGACTTGTGAGCAAGCTTGTGAGATCTCATTAAATATTGTTTGACACTAAATATGATATTTTATACTTTCACTTGATAAACATACGATACATATAATTAAACTTATCCCACGGATGAAAATCACAAATTTTGGCAAATACATGGTAGCCTTTAGAGAACAAAACCTATTTCTTTTAATGAATTGTCAAATAGTTCAATTTATATATGAAGCTCTTTAAATGAAGTAAAATACAATAAGCCCAGGCTCATAACAAACAAGACAAGCTTGCCTTGTCTTGCATGAATGAATTACTACTCAAGTTTTGGCAATACACCCAAATATAGAGGTACACTGAACAGTTGTCTTAATAAACAACAAAATGAAATCAATAAAATCACGCCAAAAAGAAACAACAAAATACAAAAATGCAGAGACACTTGATATAGGCCAATCAGGAAGGAACTTTACCTCATAAATTACTCTCTTAGTTATCTGCAAAACATCAACACAAGCTGCAACATTTCCATCTGCAAAGGAAAATGTCATTGTTTCTATATAATAAACAGTGCACACATTCACAGATAGAAAACTAGTACTGACCTTTGTCAACAACAGGAAGAGGTGCAAATTTCCCATCACGCATTATGTACAGTACTTCAAGAATAGTTGTATCTAGTGTTGTGCATTTAGGGTCGGGTGTCATAACCTAGAGACCAAATAACACGAAGGAACAAGAAGTCAAAACCAAAAAATCAAACAATGATTATAAGATGAAAGTTAGGGTTAACCGCCCCACTTCCAGTAAAATTCAAACTAGTGTAAAAGTATCACTCCAAACTTCAAGGGGTCATAGCAAAAATTCATTTAATCTGAATTACATTAAGGTGCAAAGGCAGCTTCGCAAGTGGTGGCTAAATCATATCAATAAAGATCAAATATTTATGCCACCTTCTGCAAAGATAATGTATGATCTACAAGTTGGAGCACTAAGAAAATAAGTAGTCAAACCTTCTCCACTAGAGTAACCTCAGGAGAGAGGTTCTGGGCCACAACGCGCATAAGAATATCTTTTGAACTGAAAAACCAAAAACCAAAAAGTGAAAAGAAAAGCATAAATAGAAAAAGTTAATTTTTTTTAAAAATGAACAAAATCATTATAAATCATTTTGGAAAGATAAAATGACAATCAAGAGACATTCTTTCACATTCCTAAAGTATATAAAGACAATTAGAGATTTTTGATCAAAGATAGTACGTGAGTATCCCGCGAATGTTGTTTCCTGTCATAATAAGAACATAATTGACCCATGAATCCCGCATTTTTTTAGCAGCAACATAAACTGTGTCTGAAGGTGATACAGTTGCAACCCTGAATAAACGATATAAATAGAGTAGCATAAGCAATACTGAAAAACTGATTGTCCCATCTCAAACGAAATATAAACCTTAGGAAGTACACCTTCTTACCTATAAGGCTCCAAAATAATAGTAGATATAGAAGATCTGAACAAGCGGTCACGAATGCCCTCGAAAGCTGCTATTTCTAAAACATAAATACAAACAATAGAAACAGAATCTCTTGTCAAAATTACAGACCTTTATACAAATCAAAAATAGCAAACCAATCAAGTGAAAACATAAGAAGCATTCATTAGTGGCAAAACAAAATAAGATAGTATTTACAATTCCTTTAAAGGGATAATATTATCACATCAAAAAAATAGATGAATTATATTATTACTCTTTGGGTGAAAAAGAGAAATGAGAAAGAGTGAAATTTTCTTTTGTAGAAAATGAGGGGAAAGAAAGAAGGAATTTAAAGGGAAAATATTTGTCTTATCCTTTTTTTCTCATGATAAATTTACTTCAAAAGAGCCCACATGGAAGTTTGAACTAGCAAACGTTTAGGTCCTTGAATCTAAGCAAAAAGCTTGAATATGAACTAGTTTGGACTTTGGATCCACTGCTACCAAACATAGTGTCGTATATCATCTTCACTAATCAACCCAATTAAAAAAAATGAACATGTCAATCTAAGTTGTATGATATGTAACTTTATCCAACTTTTAACTTTAATAACTCTCTAGTTCATAGCATTCCATTGCATTGTAAGGACACAATACAACTTAATTTTACTACGACAAGGTTATCATGCATATCTATTACAAGAAATGTTCCTTACAGACATGTAATAAGCAACCACAAATTAATATACCTATGAAAGATAGGGCTAGCAGAAAGTGAACATATGCAAGTAAGTTGTGTTCTCTAACACTAAGTAGATCTTCACTTTAGTTAGAATTCTAGTACTGAGCTTCCCAATATGACTCCAATATTTACAGCAAATATGCATTGAATATGTGTTCTCTAACCCTAAGGAGATATTTTTTTCATTGGAATACATGCAAACTGATATTACAAATAAACACTGACAAGAATAATAAACTAACCAGGTAAGTCGTTTCCATATCGATGTTCATGTCCTTGTTCATACACTCTTGCTGTCATAACACTTTTCTTCTTGACATATTTCTCTATACTTAATATGGTATCATCAAGGCAACTAGTAATATCTAACAGGGCTATGATTTGATCGCTCTCAAAAACCGGAAGATGCCTACAATTCCCTGTTAAAAAAGTAAAAGGAAATGTCGAGTATAAGAAAGTAACTAGACAATGGAATATTGCGTTTCTTTGTGAAACACAAAAACTTCTTAGGCAATTAAGAGCAAGCAACAAGCAAAGGAAAAGGTAACCTATGACCGTTATCTGCAAAGCTTCAATAATCGGAGCACTTGAGCTCACAATAGATCGGTCTCTTGTCATAACTTCTGAAATTAATGTCCGGTCGGGTTTCAATTGCTTTGCTACAACCCTAGTCATAATGTCCTGTGCACCAAAAATGAACCAATATAACTAACAAACAAGGAGATATTGATACATATTTTAATTCAATTGATTTCAGAGATATATATTCCAAGATATATACGTACATATACACAAATACAACATATGCAATAAAACTGCTCTCAGATCTTTACTTTCAAACTTCAATTTTGCATTAGCATATGCAATAAAACTAGAAAACAAACAAAAGAAAGAGTAAGGAATAATATGACGACTACACACAGCTCATATTATTATCTCTCATAATATTACCTTATCAGTGACGATTCCTGAAACCAAATTATTAGTATCATTCACCAGAACAGCATCTACACATATGGCCGCCATTCTTTTACAGACATCTAGTACAGTCGTCCCTTCGGAAACTGTGAGTTTCTTGGATAATTGAAGATTCTTCAATGTTCTCTCTCCCTCACCACTACATGTACATATATAACTCAATCATGTCAATTGACCAAGCAAAGAAATATAATCACTATATGAGAATGAAAATACGTCAATTTTCAAAAATCAAGATATGATACGTCAAAAATACGTTTTTATTTTTTATTTATTATATATTATATACTAGTATATACTAAAAGTCCATAATTCATGGGTCTGACATATTCATGTCAATAGCCATTAATAATCAATTTTAAAATTCCTATTATCCTAAAGCATTATAATTTATAGACATAAAATCAACAATTACTTAATTTACTTCCCAACTACAAAATCACCGGATACCAATTAATTCCCAATAATTAAAAAACAATAGATCCTGCTAGGGATGTTAAAAAAGCCCAAAACCGACGGTTCGACCCGAATAGACTGATAAAAAATGAAGGTTAAGGTTGAAAATTTTTAGCCCAAAAAAATTTATCCCGAATGGCCCGAGCCCGATAGGGTTGGCCCGATTAACCAAATACTTTCTTAATAATTGATTTTTAAACTTCAATACTTTACTTTTTAATTCGATAATAACATTTTGATGCTTATAGAATATGCTTTAATTTTTTTCAACGGTTAATAACAAACTTCTATGATATAAAAGTCAACGAAAGATAATCATTTATGTTAAATCTCCATACAATTTTTATCGAAAATGAAGTTAAAGTTAGACATTGTGTAAACTTACGTTAAAATAACACTAATTTTTGTATCTAAAACAAGACGAAAAGTCTTAATCTAAAAAACAAGACATATTTTTGTTACAAGAATATGATTATCTATAAAAAAATAAATATTAAAAAATCGTAAACTTACGGGCCCGAACGGGCTAGCCCGAGTTAGGGTCGAAAAATTTTAGCCCGAAAAATAAAAAAAAAAGAACCGACTAGTCTGAACCAAAAGTAACCCGAAACCGAGTGGATTGGCCCGATTGACATTAGGGATGGCAATTTACCCGCGGGTAATTAATACCCGCAAAAACCCGAACCTATTATGGTGGGTTTGAGAGGCATTTGATATCCACGGATAGTTTCGTGGTTGCAATTCACTATCCATTTAGTTCCATTTAGTTCGTGGGTATGAGTTTTGATACTTATTATCCATACTTGCGAAACCCGTTTACCCGCGAAAAATATCCGCAAAAATACCCGTCAATTACCCGTGAAATACCCGTCAATTACCCTTTAAATTTGTTATAAATTTATAATTAAATTTTATTTTGCGGGTATTCAATAGATAGTGGATGGCGGGTATCCGACGGATAGCGGGTGGCGAATACCCGACGGGTAGCGGGTATCCGCGGGTGGCGGGTTTGGATACCATTTGATATCTATGGATAGTTTCGTGGTTAAAAACCACTATCCATTTAGTTCGTGGATATGAGTATGGATAGTCACTATCCGTACCCATCGTACCCGATTGCTATCCCTAATTGACATCCCTGGATCCTGCCAATTGATGTAGGCGCGGCCAGCAGCGCACAAGTGCGTGAATAGCTTCGGAGTCAGCGGTGATGATTGAGAGGGTGTTTGGCTAAGCTTATAAGCTCCTTAAAACAACTTACAAGCTTCTTCAAAATGTTTGGCAAAATAAGCTCATAAACAGATTATAAGCTCCAAAAATAAGCTCCAAGAGCTTATAAATTCCCAAAAAAATAAGTTCCTCTACCCCAACTTATTTTTTTATAATCTCATATGCAACAATCATTTTACAATTATTTTTCAACTATAATTTATTATTTTCATCATATATCATTTATGTTCATTTTTCTTCGATTTTCTCTCTCTAAATTTTTTTTTTCTCTCTTTAGCAAAAAATTCACTCTCTAACTTATATGCTCAATTATCCAAACACTTTGACAACTTATAAGCTCTTAAAAATTACTCCCTCCGTCCCAGCTTTTTGTATCCACTTTTAGTAGTATTTACTACTAAAAGTGGATACAAAAAGCTGGGACGGAGGGAGTACATTTTATAAACTTTTGAAACATCTTATAAGCTCCAAGAGCTTATAAGCTCTTTAAAAAAAGCTTAGCCAAACACCCTCTGAATGAGGTTTGAGAAGAATGACACACGGGCTAAGGTTTACAGTATGACAACAATTTTAATTAACATATTAAACACTTTTACACAATAACACACATATTAACCAATTAATTGGACAAATAACACCAACATAACAATAACATAAGTCAAATCTCATTTTTCTTTAAAAAAAAAAAAAAAAAAAAAAAAAGACCACCACTCAAATCTCATTCCATATAATATACCAAATTCAGAAACCAAATAATAAGTCTACAAATTCAGAAACACTGACATAACAGATCTCATTCCAAATAATAAGCACGCAAATTCAGAAAAACTAACATAACAGGGATGCGCGACTCGGCCATGTCGATCTCTAAACCCTCTGGTATCTCTCTCGAGGCTTTGTTTCCTCACACCACTATCTGTTGCGCCTCTCTGGCAATCTGGCAAGCTCTATACCCTCTGGCTATCTCTCCCGAGACTTGTTTCCTCACACCACTATTATCTTTTATATACTTCTTCTTTTATATACTTCTCCTCCTACGAATAGAGTCCATTTTCTTTTTCTTTTTTTGAGGATAATTAGAGTCCCATTCGATGAATTTCCTACCATACTATACACAGACACACGTTTCCTACCATGGGGGCACGTGCCCCCACAACTAATTTTTTTTTTTTATTAGTTATGTATACTTCTCAAGCCCAAACTTAATCGGTGCCCCCTTCAGATATTTTTATATGAATTCCCAAATCCCAAGCCCCCCAAAACCCCAAAATCAACTCCTTTTAAGAAATTCGGCGGCTCTGTCTATCTCCATTAATTTTTTTTGAAAGAGTCTCTCTCCATTATTATAGCACTAGTATGCCCGTCCGTGCGATGCAAGGCAAATATAGAAATTAAACGAAATGTTTATATAAATAAATAAATAATATAAATATTAAAGAGAGTAAAAAATATGAACAAATACTAAATTTTTTAAAAAAATAAAATAATATAATGAACAAGAATTAATCAAAAAACTCAAATTTGAAAACATCAAATTTTCAACTTTATATAAAGTTTAATGATAGTAATAATTATTAAATAATTAAAAATTATTTGATAAATTATTATTATTATACGTCATATTTGATACAAAAATATAACTAATATTTGAAATTATATTTATATAACTATTTACTATCTACAAAGTTGTATTAAAATTAATACAAAAAAAAATATTTAGAAAAATAGTTATATTATGAACCAATATATTTTCATTCACCTTTGTTACATTCTAAACTGTTATAATTATAAAAAAAAACAAGTAAAGCAAAAAATATGCTATTTACTTATTTTCCATTTAAAAACACAAAATAAAAATAAATACATATATCGAAGAAAAATATAGCATAAAAAAGTAAACATGTCATTAAGGAGAGAGGATTAAGAAAAACAATAAAGAGAGTATTGAGGAAGTATACAAAAAATTATTTTAAAATTTTAAATTACTATAACTTATACAATGTAATATTGAATGATGTACGTGGTAGCAGATTTGTATGGCTGGTCCCGGAAGCATGGCTGCAAGAGATGGTGTTGAATAAAAAATGAGTAAATTACATCAACTACTCTTTATCTGAAATATTGTCGATTTTTAGATTTTAGCAATGTAATTATCTGCAGATTTGATATGCAATTCGACAAGTTGTATTTATTTCGTTCCAATACAAAATTGAATGATGTACGTAGTAGCAACTTTGATCTACATTTACAAGGAATGATTAATTGATACAAACTATCCAATCTAGCAAATTAAAAGTGTTGTTGACTGTACTAACTTGTTTATTCTGGAATTAAATACTTATAGCCATAAGTGATTTGTGTGTGCAAGACATTCTTGGCTTGGCAACTGGTCTTTTCTAGCCTCCTGTTGGGTAAAAGATACTATTTGAACCAAATTATGGGATGCTTTCTTGTGGCAGCTGGTGTCGTAGTTGCGGTTTCAATTAAGGTATTGCTCTTGTTCAAGTCTTACTCTATTCTAACACAATTTGCACACTGCATCAACTACTATTTGTTTGAAGAAAAGAACAGTACTAGTTTCTTGTTTCTTCATTAGGAAGATATATAAATAATTAGATATTGTGATGAAAAAATATAGCTACTAGTCTTGGTTGTTTATGTTGTACCTGAAAACTATTGATGCTCTAAAATTGTATTTAATTTTCTGTTTACCTCTTAAATAAATGTTTATCTCCATGAAATTCACTCTCGTTTTTCTATCTAATTAATTTCACAGGGTTGGTATGCAGCTACTGCGAGAGGCAAAAACACAAGCAGTAGATTATTTGATCCTGTTGATTGTCGGAGCTTGCTTGGGCTCACTCATCAAAGCGAATGATGAAACCTTCGGTTTTAGTGCTTATACATATACGATTATGTCACAGCCCGCCCTAACTAGGGATAGTTAGGCCGAGTGATCCACGACTAGGGATGGGGTTAAAGAAGAAGGGGAAGAAAAGGGGCGTCATTTATAGCCGTAAAACTTACTCATCTTAATAAAAGTCGTCATTTTTATTCATTAATACTCAATTGAAAACAGTCTATGAAAGACAGCATAAAACTTAATTAATATCATTAATCAAGTTATACATCATATGAAACCATTCTCTTAAGACTCAAAGTATGACATAACATACTATAACATCAACAACATCTTGCAGCGGAAAGTAGCTAGACATATGTATGAAGACATATTCTAGACAGGTTAACTATTTATTAACAACCCTGGAGACTCCGCTCATTGCAGCACCATCATCACATCAGCTCAACCTGCACATTTAGAAAACATATGCAGGGCTGAGTACAAAAGCACTCAGTGGGCACGTATGCCTAGGTATAAAAATACATGCTTCAAAACTGTAAATTGTCATGCCATCATAAACAGTACAGCAAGGGAGTTTTTTCGCTAAAAAGGCCCAAGCTTACTAAGTTCATTTGTGATTCTTAAAGTTCGTCTGATCAGACTAAGTTCTTTTGTAATCTATCATATCTGGAACTTTGTGCCGGAGAGGTGGCCACCTCTCACGGTCACTTGACCGGCGAACCCGCTAGATGACTCACGGTCACTGGTGTACACTAGTCCTGGCAGGATAGCTATCAACTGCTCAGGACCCGAATTCGATTGCATCATTGGCAAAGCCAAAGCAGATAGATATCATACTAAAATTGAAACATTTTATGGCAAGACAATACTTGAAATAACTTTAACTCAAAGATTTTGTCATGAAATAACTTGTTTGAATGTAACATTTAAACTCATTTGATATATATGAAACTGAAATTAACTGTTAGATCATCTCATGCATTCATTCGTATAAGAGGCCTACGATACGTAGGGGATCTCTATATACGTATAGTAAAAGTAATGCCCACCTCGTTGTGTCTCTGTATCAATGAGTAACGTCACTCTCTCCCTCAAGTCGTTACTTCCCAAAAGGACCTTCATTGTTATGAAGAATTGATGAGAAGTTATAAAAGAAACCTCGATCAATAATCTAATCTCTTTTATGAAACATTAGTATCTCTAATGTTCATCTCTCTTGATTGTTAATCAATATAACAATTATTATCTCTCGTCATTACTCATTAATTATAACATCCTTATGTTATAATTAGCAGCTCTTCAATTAAAAGAAATATTTAACACATCGAAAAGTCCACTTTCTTAGCAGATCTATTCGCTCTCATCTCGTCTAATTAACCGATTAGAAAGTTAAACTTTCCATTAGGCATGTATTTGAGTCACGGGTCAACAAGAATTGACTATGCTCAAATTCTAATTTCACTAAAAATTTTGGCATGACCTATTCATATATAATGTCAGCCACGAGATTTCAACGCGTGAATCTCACTACGTGAACTCGTCTCTCGACTCAAAACTTAACATCTTGACATCTTTTCAACGCAAACCAAACAATTCAAAATCATCAAAACTCTTTATCAGTAAACTATCATTTATACTCGACACCAATTGTTCGAGTGTCAGATACCAATATTTATGTGCGTTAATCATAACTCTCACAACTCACACCATTTAGTCATATCGTATCATCCATCAAAACAAATATAATCAAGTTGTTTTCTAGAAAGTTTTGCTGTTTTTGTGTCATCTTTAAAAATTCATAACAACCAACTCAATCATCATAAACTCTCATACCAATTGATCTCAAAAACTTCATGAAGTGTAGTTCACTCTAAAAATGGTAGTTAACCAAAAAGGTTAAAGGTTTTTGGAGATATTGCTCTTTTAGTGCAGGCTGTCAAAGATTGACAGTTTCTGCCAATTTTGTTTAGGCCATTAGAAACCAAGGCAAACCTTAATAAAATTCCATCAAATTTAATCATCCAAAACTAAAGGTATCCTTGAAGATTTGGTTAAAATTTCACAAGAGAAAACGTTCATATGATCTGCCAAATAAACAATGAAACTCATACACTTTTACTGTTGGACAAATATGATAGCAGAACAGGGCATTTTTGAAATAATAAACTGCTTTGTTTCAGAGGTCATAAAAATCGAAATCTTATGTTTTTAGAAAAGTATTGAAGTCTAGTTTCGTTTAAAAAAAACGGTGATGCAAAATCCTTCATGGATTAATAGATATAAACGTTTTTGTGAAGTCTACCAATAGTTGACAGATTCTGTCAAGGATTTTTCAAAATATCTTTAAAATAGCAAACATCATCCAAAAGACATGAAATTTTGCAGCAACGAAATACACATATCATAGATAAACATACTAAAATTTCAGAGCCATCAAGCAATGAAAACTCATCGAAACATAAGCTTGAAACTGCTGTAAAATTTTGACAGAATTCCAGTTTTAATTTCGTTCAACAATTATCATCCATAAATTGTAAATCAATTAGCATGCTCATGTGATATCGTAGAACACATATACGCAATAATATTCATTATGCAACGTCTCAAACTTCACGAATTTAAATAATCATACCCTAAAAATTTATACAATTTTCGTGCTTGGAAAAATACGAATTTAATATATATCGATTCTAGCATACCCCTAAGCACAATTATCAAGTCAAAACGATCAAACAAAAATCGAAAGACAAGCTAATATGTGAAAAACGGGGCTGCCCTCATGGGTTTCATAGCTACGGTTCGTTCCGTTCTTACTCCCTTCATTAAACATGCTCAACATCTACCCAAGAACAACATACTAAAATTTCACGACGATCCGACGTCGTTTCAAAATAAAGTCGAGAATCGACGTTTTTCGACGTCGACGAAAATCGAAAAGAAAACCATCAAAACGTAGGTAGAGATCTTACCTACTTAGATACGTGATCGAAAAGATGATCGGCGTTCATCTCGGTGCTCAAATCGGAGCTCAAAAGCTTGAGCTCAAGCTAAAAATGGTATATGCGTGAATGGTGTGTGTGTTTTAGGTGTTAGTGTGTGTGAGTTGTGTGTGGGCTGAAAATCAACGTGAGTTAAGAGTGTTTGACTGAACTTGGGCGGTTGGGGGGTGGTTTTGGTGGGGTAGGGTTAGATATTTAGTCGTTAAATATCTCGTCTCGTCTCGTCTCGTCTCGTCTCGTCTCGTTTTAACGACTAACAACCCATACTCTTCGTTACTCGCCCTCTCAACCTCTACTCACTTTCATTACACTCGTAATTCTATATAAATATAGAAAACGCAAGCTCGTTCTCGAAATTCTGATAAACGAGCTCGGTTCGTTTATCGAGAAATCCCGATTTAGTATTCACTCGTCGTCCAAAAATAAAAACTTTCATTATTGGACTCGTATCGAAAAACTAAGAATATTTCTCGACGACGTGCACGTAAGATTTTGAAAGTCGACAAAAAGACGAAATAGCCGTATTTTACTATTCATCGTCAAAAAGTCAAAAATTTCAAAAACGTCTTAACGGACTCAGATTTCACTTCCGAGTTCACCGTTCTCATTCAAATAATTATCTAGAATTATTTGAATACTCAAACTCAAATACGGATATAAAATCCCACATCATTCTCACATCATCAAAAGAACATCTCAACATTTTTAAAATAATAAGAAAACTTCATATAACTCCTCATCTGTTTACAAAGTAAATCAAACAAGGGATCTAAACCCTAATTACTCAAACTCAAGCAATTAAACACGTCATCAAAAGTCCGGGTATTACAGATTATTTCTGTTTGTAAGTCACAAATCCTCAGTTTCTTGTGCCAGTGCTGATAATTCATCTATTATGAATCAAATTTCACTTCACCAAGATTGAAAAACTGAATCAAATTCTGTTGCATCTCTATGCAGAAGATTAAGTATTAGGGATCTGATCTCCAACACTCCTGTTTACAGTTCAGCTACTGATGTATCAGGAGAGGGACTGAGTTTGGTGTTGAGGCGATGGGCTAGCAAGAAAATGGCCGGATCTACGAAAAATGGCTGTGACTCATTGCCCAAGCTTTTCATCCTGTTTGGTGAAAAAGGTTGCTAGACATGTTGAAAGCTAAAAACAAGTTCTTGTGTTTTGATTGCTTAGATGTAATATGTTGTCATTGACTGCAGCACTAAATTGAGTTATGCTTAATAGGGTGTTAGTATTGTCTCAATCGAAATAATACATTGCAATAGTGAGTGGTGTGAATTCCATGATATTATTGTATTTAAATGGTGATTTTTGGCGTCGATTTGGTTTCTTGGACGTAGATTTGGTTTTTTGGCGTAGATTTGGTTCCTTATGTATTGTAACTTCGATCAACCGTTCATCTTTGTATTGCCTACTTGTTGAGATGATGATGAGATTGACATTATTATTATTATCTTTTTTTAGTTGAATTGGATGTTGGATTTGCAAAATGGATTAATATCAACAATTTTCGGCAATCAGACTCCACACAATCGGAGATGGATAGAAATCTTCGATTTGATTGTTGACTTTGCTAGATCCATGAGTTTTATTTTTGAATTCACAATCAGATCTTTAAATTCACAACTTAATATTATTAAATTCACTACTAGATCTATGAATTCACTACTAAAATTAAAATTCACAACCAGCTCTATTGCTGGTTGTGAATTCAAACTTTAAAATTAGAATTCACAACTAGAAAATTCACAACCAACTCTATTGCTGGTTGTGAATTCAAATTTTAAATTTTGAATTCACAACTAAAGGAATTGATGTATTTTGATGGTAGATTGAGTTGTTGTATTTTGGTGTTGTACAACAATTTGATTGAGCTGTATAATTATTTTTTTAATGTTCTTAAATTCACAACCAAATTTATGAATTCACAATTTAATGTTCTTGAATTCACGACCACATTTATGAATTCACAACCAAATCTATAAATTCACAATCAAAATAAACTACAGTTTTAATTGTGAATTCAAACTTTAAAAACTCAAATTCACAACCAAAATAAATTCTAGTTGTGAATTAAATTCTGATTGTGAATTTTACTGGTTGTGAATTCCCAACCAAAAAATTCTTGCTATGTATTAAATTTTGGTTGTATTAAATTCTTGTTGTGAATTATATTCGACTATTTAGGGTTTAGGGTTTAGGGTTTAGTTTTTAGGGTTTAGGGTTTAGTTTTTAGGGTTTAGGGTTCGGTTCAGTTCATTTTCAGTTTCAGTTCAGTTCAGTTTCAGTTTCAGATCAGTTGTGAATTCACAACTAGGGTTTAGGTTTAGGGTTTAGTGTTTCAGTTCAGTTCAGTTGTGAATTCACAAGCGTAACAATTCACAACTAGGGTTTAGGGTTTAGATTGGGTTTAGGTTTTAGGGTTTAGGGTTTAGTTTTTAGAGTTTAGGGTTCAGTTCAGTTCAGTTTCAGTTTCAGTTCAGTTGTGAATTCACAACTAGAGTTTAGGTTTAGGGTTTATTGTTTCAGTTCAGTTTAGTTGTGAATTCACAATCGTAACAATTCACAACTAGGGTTTAGGTTTAGGGTTTAGATTGGGTTTAGGTTTTAGGGTTTAGGTTTTAGAGTTTAGGGTTTAGTTTTTAGGGTTTAAGGTTCAGTTCACTTCAGTTCAGTTTCAGTTTCAGTTCAGTTCAGTTTCAGTTTCAGTTTCAGTTCAGTTGTGAATTCACAACTAAGATTTAGGTTTAGGGTTTAGTATTTAGGGTTTCAGTTCAGTTGTGAATTTAATGTTTCAGTTCAATTCAGTTAAGTTTCAGTTCAGTTCAGTTGTGAATTTAGTGTTTCAGTTCAGTTGTGAATTCACAATCGTAACAATTCACAACTAGGGTTTAGGTTTAGGGTTTCAGTTTAGTTGTGAATTTAATGTTTCAGTTCAGTTTAGTTTCAGTTCAGTTCAGTTCAGTTGTGAATTTAGTGTTTCAGTTCAGTTGTGAATTCACAATCGTAACAATTCACAACTAGGGTTTCAGTTTAGTTGTGAATTTAATGTTTCAGTTCAGTTCAGTTCAGTTGTGAATTTAGTGTTTCAGTTCAGTTGTGAATTCACAATCGTAACAATTCACAACTAGGGTTTCAGTTTAGTTGTGAATTTAATGTTTCAGTTCAGTTCAGTTCAGTTGTGAATTTAGTGTTTCAGTTCAGTTGTGAATTCACAATCGTAACAATTCACAACTAGGGTTTAGGTTTAGGGTTTAGGGTTTCAATTTAGTTGTGAATTTAATATTTCAGTTCAGTTCAGTTCAGTTGTGAATTTAGTGTTTCAGTTCAGTTGTGAATTCACAATCGTAATAATTCACAACTAGATTTTAGAATTCACGACCAGGTCGATGAATTCACAACTTAACGTTCTTGAATTCACAACTAGCTCGATGAATTCACAACTTAATATTCTTGAATTTACAACCAAATCTATAAATTCACAATCAAAATAAATTACAGTGTTAATTGTGAATTCAAACTTTAAAAACTCAAATTCACAACCAAAATAAATTCTAGTTGTGAATTAAATTCAGGTTGTGAATTCGACTGATTGTGAATTCACAACCAACATAAATCTGGTTGTGAATTAAATTTTGGTTGTGAATTCGTTTGTTGTGAATTCACAACCAAAAAATTGTAGTTGTGAATTAAATTTTGGCTGTGAATTCGACTGGTTGTGAATTAAATTTTGGCTGTGAATTCGACTAGTTGTGAATTCACAAACAAAAAATTCTAGTTGTGAATTCGACTGGTTGTGAATTCTCAATTCACAACCAGCGTGAATTCACAACCAAAAAAAATTGGTTGTGAATTCACACTGGTTGTGAATTGCGGGATTTTTTAAAGGGGTGATGTAAAGTGGACATTTTTTTAATTTTTAATGTGGAAGGGTATTTTGGTAACAGTGGCCATTTTTTAATATTGTTATCTTAGTGGACAATTTTTAATTTTACAATATGAAAGTGGCCATTTTAAAAATCCACTCAAAAAAAAAATTACAATAATATCTATCGAATCATACATTTTTTTTTTGAGAATTTATGAAATAATACTTAAACATGCTATGAAAAAAAAATAAGAGGATAAAACCGAAAAGCAAAAAGAAAATAAAAAAATATCTAAATGTAAAAGAAATAAATGAATGATATACGAAAACAAAATATAATAAATCAAATGAAAAATAAATCATTAAAGAAAAAGAAGTAAAATAAGAGAGAGGAGAGAGAAAATAATTTTGTTTGAAACTTTAAATTTTAATATCTTTATCATCTTAAATTTATTTTGTACTTATTATATATCAAATTAAAGCTAATTTTATGATCTTTAATTTGATATGCATATTGAATATTTTATCCTTACTCACATTACATGATTTTCAAAAAGAAAGAAAAAAAAAAGTAAAAAATAAAAGAAAAGAAAAGAACAAAAGAAGTTTGAATTGAAAACAAAAAACTGCTCCATGCCACCACCTGATCTATCTATATAATAAAATCATGAATGTAAAAGTGAGTGGAAACATACTTGAATAACTGAAATTTAAAAAGTAACTATAATTTTAAATTATGGCGGAAAAAAATAGCCGTTAAACTGTTCTTTTATATAATATATAAAAGAACAGTTTAACTGTTCTTTTATATAATATATAGATATTGTCTCAACAACGTGAGGAGGGGTGGTGGCCACATGAAATTGAGGAGATTACTATTGCGGTGCGGAAGGATATGGCCTCCCATAGTCATGTTCGTATGATCATTTAATCATGGTGAGTAGGTTTTGCCGAGTTGGTTGTGGAGTGTTCTGGTTTTCGTCTTGGTTGCTCCGGGCTCTTTCTTCGAACAGATGGTGTTCGTGTCAAGTTTCAGCCTCGTTTTCTTGGTGTTTCGGTGGTCTGTGGCTTCGTTGGTGTTTGCTGCCCCAGTATCCAGCGTGTTTGGGTGCTTAGTCCTCGGCAGATGGACATTATTTGGCTTCAGGTGCTTGGCGTGTTCGTTTGGGTTACGTCGAGTTCGTTTGATGGTGATGTGGGTTCAGCCACGCTTTTCTTCAAACAGTTTATGTGCGTTGTTAGTCTTTTATTTTTCTTTGCTTTGTTCTCGGTTTTACTTTGTTTTGGTTTTACGTTGGGAAGCCGGAATTATTTAGGGGCAATGGTCCGGCCGGAGCTTCTGAAATAATTCTAACTCAGCTTCCCTTCGTCGGTCGGTCTAGACGAGTATTCTTTTTCCTCTTCTGAGGTTTTAATGAGGCTCGGCCCTTAGCTTGCTCCTTTGTGCTCCCAAGGGTTTTTTAGGTTCTTTTTAATATAATCTCTATTTAATATATAGATATTGTCTAATTCTCTCCTACTTCCATCATCATCATCCAAATTTTAAGTGATATTCTTTCAATTTTCAACAGGTTCATATTATACTCAGTAATCTATATTAATACAATACTTCTGAATGTAATTTAAATTATCAATTTTATATTATGTAATGTAAATTATCAATTTTGTTTAATTTCTCTATATTATATTTTACTATACATTATAATATTTCTCTGTAAATTATCAATTTTTTTTTAGAATCCTATAGTACTTCTACTATACATTATAAATACGTAAATTATCGGACCGTTAATACTAGTACTTATATATTCGCGGGCCCAAATCAACCTCCTCCGTTAATAATGTGGACGGATCCAGAATTTTTTTATTACGGGGGCACAAAGTGAAATTGATCAAATTTTTAAAAGAAGCAAATAATCATATTGATTTATAGGGAAAATTGCACCTAAATACACAAACTTTGTCAAAAATTCATATTTGATGCGAAGTTAGGATTTTACATTTTAATACACCAACTTTCGTTGTTGTCCAAATTTGACAAGACTTAATTCTTAAAAATTCAAAAAACAACCCTTTTTTGTAAATAATTATACAAAGACACACTTATGTTATTATTTGGGACATTTAAACCAAAACAAGATATTTCCTTATGATGTTTTCTTTTAATCTTTGATCCGTGCCTAAAATGGTTTAAAAGAAAACATCATAAGGAAATATCTTATTTTGGTTTAAATGACCCAAATTATAACATAAGTGGGTCTTTGTATAATTATTTACAAAAAGTGGTTGTTTTTTGAATTTTTAAGAATTAAGTCGTGTCAAATTTGGACAACAACGAAAGTTGGTGTATTAAAATGTAAAATCCTAACTTCGCATCAAATATGAATTTTTGACAAAGTTTGTGTATTTAGGTGCAATTTTCCCTATAAATCAATATGATTATTTGCTTCTTTTAAAAATTTGATCAATTTCACTTTGTGCCCCCGTAATAAAAAAATTTTGGATCCGTCCACATTATTAACGGAGGAGGTTGATTTGGGCCCGCGAATATATAAGTACTAGTATTAACGGTCCGATAATTTACGTATTTATAATGTATAATAGAAGTACTATAGGATTCTAAAAAAAAATTGATAATTTACAGAGAAATATTATAATGTATAGTAAAATATAATATAGAGAAATTAAACAAAATTGATAATTTACATTACATAATATAAAATTGATAATTTAAATTACATTCAGAAGTATTGTATTGAATATATGAGCCTAATTAAGCTCATATATATTTATTCTGGCACCCGAATATGAACCTTAAGGTCCAAGTTACAACAACCAAGCTTCAAAATACTTATAGTTAAGTATCGATTTTTTTTTCTCATATGTACAACAAAACTTTTCTAACACAATCACTAATATAACAATATTTATTCTATTATGAATAGAAGATCTCGTTATCTGTATGAATATTTTATTACGAAAAACAATTTTTGTTTTATAACAATAAAAAATCAAAGTGACGCAAATTGTTATCTAATTCTCTAGAAAAATATATATTTATAAAACAATCAGAATTAATATATTGCTCCTTTCGTTCCACTAAAAGTGGTCTGTATTCTTTTTTGGGCTGTTCTACTATAAGTGGTCTATTTTTATATATAGAAAAATTTAAGTGCTAATATATCAAAGTACCCACTTTCTTATAACAAAAATAAATTTTACCCACTTTTTTGTTGAATGGACTAAATTACCCTTCTATATAAATGGGCAAACCCTAATTTCCTTTCATTCTCTCATTTCTCTCTCTCCCTCTCTTCTCTCTCTCTCTACCCGCTCTCTTCTCTCTCTCTCTCTGCACGCTCTCTCTCTTCTCTCTCTTCTCCGCCGTCGCATCCTTAGTCTCTACGGCCTTCTGTGCAGCGGCGTCGGCCGCCCCCTTCGTCCTCTCCGCCGTGTACTCCCCCGTCTCCCTGGCTCTGGCGCCCGTCTCCTCCGCCGTAGGACTTCACTCTCTCTCGATTTCTGCTTCCGATCGCGTCCAGCGGAGCCTGGCCTCCGCCGCGCCGCCCCGGATCTGCATCGCCCGCGCAGTCTGCAGCGCTCGCCGGATCTCGATTTCTCTCTCTCTCTCTCTGTAAATCAGCCGGCGACGTGATCCTCCTCCGTGACCAGCTGCGCTTCAACCTCGTCGCCAATCTCCAGCATAACAACTGCTGTTGTTGATTCAATTAAAATTAAAACCTAATTTCAATTCAATTAAAACCTAATTTTCGATTGTGAGAGAGAGGGAGAATTGGGGGAGAGTTGATTGTTGATGATGAGAGAGAGATGAGAATGATTGGGATGGAGACTTTAGTTGAATTCAATTTGAATTTAATCGAAAAAAATATAAGTAACGAAGAAATTGATGAAAATCACGCATTTTTGTACAAATGTTCTTGAATTCACAACTGAATTATCGGTGTTGGTTGTGAATTCACAATTGAAATAGTGTTGGTTGTGAATTCAAGTTTTATCGGTTGTGAATTCTCAACTTGAAATAGTGTGGGTTGTGAATTCACGCGAATTCACAACTAACACTATTTATAGTTGTGAATTCAAACTTTAAAACTTGAATTCACAACCAATACTTGTTATTCAGTTGTGAATTCGAGTTTTAATTTTGGTTGTGAATTCACTGGTTGTGAATTCGTGGGTATTTGTAAAAATTTTATATGCAAGGGTAAAATGGTAAATGTGGGTATTTTTTTAAGTTTTTATATTAGTGGGTAAAATTTATTTTTACTATATAAAAGTGGCTATTTTCAAAATCCACTCAAAATTTAACCCTTCAAAAAGTGTAGGCTCCACCACTTTTAACCAATTTATATTCTCCTTAATTTTTGTGTCGAAAAATTTTAAACCACTTATAGAGGGACCAAGGGAGTAAAATTGTAATCCTCGAAGACAATCTACAACTCTTGATCCCTTTTTTGTATGTATGTGACTATATACAATTATTACGAATTAACTATAAATTAAATAGTGCCTAATTACACAAAAATATATAGGGCCTGTTTGTTTGGCACAAATTATGTCCTAAGAAAGTAATCTGATTCCAAAATATTAAATTCATGTGTTTGATTAAATTTTTGTCAAACAGGGTAAGTAATAAGAATCCTGAAAATAAGGAAAGTAGTGCAACTTTCCAAGATTCTTATTCCTGACTTTTCTTTGTTATTCTTTTTCCTCATTGTCAGGAGTATTCAATATTATTTGTATTATTTTATAAAAGGTAAATTACTTACTATTATTCAATATTATTGTTATTATTATTGATTAATTCATTCATGAATTATTTTAAGAAAATCATAATTTAATTCTTAGAATTATTATTATTATTATTATTATTATTATTATTCTTATTATTATTATTATTATTATTATTATTATTATTATTATTATTATTATTATTATTATTATTATTATTATTATTATTATTATTATTATTATTATTTAATTGATTAATTAGTTCATAATTTATTTTAAGCAAATTATAATTTAACTCTTAGAACTATGAATCATACTTTATTATGAAAATCTTAATTTAATTTTTTACAACTATAAATCATATTTTATGTTGTACATTATTATTATTATTATTATTATTATTATTATTATTATTATTATTATTATTATTATTATTATTATTATTATTATTATTATTATTATTATTATTATTATTATGTAAGGAAAAAAAATGAATTTAATTTTAGAATTATATATCATATAATTAACCTTAATAATGTACTTTGTTGTAACTATAAAATTAATTAGAGAAATTTATTATGAAGATTAAATTACAATTTAATTTTTATATTGACTTTCACAGAAAACCAATATCGTTGTTAAATTGTTGACTTTTATGACTGATAGTTGTCAAATCAGTCAAATGTGTAAGACTTTCATAAAAAACCAAGCAAACCTATCAAATCAAAAGGTATTTAAAGAATATGACATAGAATGTTTATGTTTATAAAAGAGGGCATTTTTCACATATAACTTAAGGAATATGACATTTTAAATTTTCACTCTTGATAGATTATATTTATTTAATGATACAAATTCATAATCTTAACAATTAGATTTGGTATTTTCAACCACTGGATAATGAATCTATTAGGAATCATTTTCTTGGGAATAACAATCTCAATTCACATTACTTTCCTAACAAACAACATGCCCATAGTGTAATTGCATATAGTATAATTGACATTATTATATAAATTTAACATTTAACTAAAAAAAAATATCAGATAGATATATATACACACGCACACGATTTATTATATTTATACAATCAAAGGCCCAATGTAAAATTTTAATGCATTATTTCAAATATATAATGATATTCATATACATCTTACAATTAAAAATAAATAAATAAATAACATTGTATTTTCTTGATTTGGATTCTGTATTGATCTCATTTGCATACAGTGCAATATATTCGACAGTTTTCAGCAATGTAAAGATGATCTTATTTATTTTCCTAACAAAAATAATAATAAACACAAAAATAAGATGATACTCTATACAATTCTTCTGAGATGAGATCCAATATCCCACAATTATATGTATGCTAGTATATTCAATTATTTTATCTTTTAATTTTAAAATATTTTTTTAGAAAAATTACTATTGAATCAATTATTTTATCTATTATTTTTAAAATATTTTTAGAAAAATTACTATTGAAAGTACCATGTTCATGTCACCAATATATACTGGGTACGGGCCTCAAAGCTAAGCTAGCAAATTACTATCACAGCCTTTCACCCAACTTAAGAAAATACATGAGTATTACTCCCTCCGTCCACGAAATGAGTATCCATTTGTGGACGACACGAGTTTTAAGAAATGCATGAAGTATAGTGTGAATAGTTTAAGGGTCCCACTTCTTGAGTGTATTAATTAAAAAGATGTGTGAGGTACACTTGCCAAAACGAAAAATGGGTACTCATTTCGTGGACGGACGAAAAAGAAAATATGAATACTCATTTCATAAACGGAGGGAGTACTATTTTTTAAGAAGTAAACAATATATCTTGAAGTTGGAACCTAGAATATTGGCATGATGCAAAGAATAGAAATATCCTCGCCTAAAAGAATTGTGAAACGTAAGCTTTGTAGTCAAACGTAAAAAATAACATACACGACAAACTAATAAAATGTGACACCACATCCATCATATTCAAGCTTTGTCGACAAATTAACAGTTGCATAATATGAAATACATATATTAGATATTTAGATCAAAAAGACATACACACGAAATAAGAGCAAATAACCATTTAAAAAAAGACAAAAATTAAAACTTTTATCTTGGAACAGATATTAGGAGATCTCTCCAGTTCTTCTCTAAAGATCATTCACAGATTCTGAAAAAACTAAAAGAAAATATATGAGAAAAAGTAACAAAAATGGGCCTTCTCTCCGTTGCCTCCAGCCTGCAGTTCGTGCTTTGGAAAAAATTGGTTGTCATTCTGCATCCACACAAACAAAGCAAAAAATTGAATCAAATACCCTCAATGCCATCGAAGCTAAGGAAACTCGCAGGATAAAAAATTAATTTAAATTCAGAAAATCAACTACTATACATATGCAAAGAAAATTTAATAATATAGTATACCAGTATTTTATTCTTTCCTCGAATCTGGTTGTTGCAGAAAAAATAAAGAAAGAAAAGAAAAATGCAAAGCTGCATATTTGAGCACGAATATAACCTTGTTCGCTATTTTATTTAACACGCCGCAAGTGTACGGGTGCAATTGTGTATAGTAGCAAGCAAGGTCGTATTCCACAGAGACTGAATTAATCAATTCCTATCCTAAATTATTCTACTCTATCTGGACAAACGAAAATAAGAGTTTTGTTTTTAAAACTAAATAAATAAATAACAGGAAACAAAATAAATCAAGCTGTGAAACAGAGAAACAGATAAGACAAGATTTCCCAAGGCAAAGGTTTCAACAGATTCTCCTAACTAACATGTTCAATTCAATTAATAAAACGATTCCTAAGACAATCTCTAAGCTAGTCCATACCCACTCCCGTGGCATACAAACCGTTGATTACATGCAAGGCTACCGTCCCCGGATCGCACTTCTAACATGCAACTCCTAAAAGCTCATAGGATTAACGCCCTCACAAATATCAATTCCCTTTAGAATTAAATATATGTGTTTTATGTTCTTAGTTCAGGTAATAATTATCATCTCCCGATCTCAAATTAAAACCTATGATTATGCTAAATTGGTGGCCAATCAATAAAGCAAACAATTAAAACAAGAACATAGAAAGGAATAACAATCCAATTACTTGAATCAAACAGTCAGAAATTCAAACTATGTTTACTCCCTAAACCCTGGGAAAAAAAGGATTCTAACCACACATAGACATACGAACTAAAATACAATTCTCAATAAAACAAATAAACATCCACAAGAAAAACCGTAGTAGAATTGAGAATCTTCAGTTCTTGCTCTCGCTCCGTTCTCCGTCACTCTCAGCTCTCAGGAAAAGTAAAATATGATAAAAGATGATAAAAGGTTTTTGAGAATAAGTTCTTGGGGAGTATTTATATGTCCTAGGTCTTGTAGCTCTCAAAAATACCCAAAATCACTAAAAAAACGAATTTTGGGCGGAAAAACGGCGACTCGCGCGGCCGCGTGACGAAACAGAACTCCTGACAGCTTTGCGCAGTGATTTTGTTTTGGCTCGTTCTCCCTCGTCCGAACCCCGATTTATGATCCGTTTGCGCTCACGAACTCCTATCGAGACGAACTACAACTTTTATTTCAGTCAATTCTTCCAAATTCTGCTTCATTATTTCTGAAAATTCATTCAAATACAAGCAAGTAACAAGTTCTTGACCATAAACGAATATAAGCTCAAATAGACCATCAAACACACAAAAACCTCATAACTAACCATCAAATATGACACACCAAGAGGTAAAAGTGCATGTTTATTACCGCCAGAAAAGAAAATAAAAAGAAAAAACTTATAGTATATATTTTTTTCCTCTTGAAATTCTAAAAAGAAGTAGTAATCCAATTTGCATCTAACCCTAAAAACGAAATCTACAAAACAGAAAATTCCAAAAAAAATCATGAATATAAATCCAACCTTTTTCTTAGTATTGCAATCCTCAAAAACAATCTGCAGCTCTTCATCCTTTCTTTGTTGAGTTATGAGCTGACTATTCGATTCCAACAAACCACAAAATCTGCAAATTAAAACCAAGATCAAAAATCAAAACACACGGTATAAATTATAGCTAAATCCCCAGAGTTTTAATAGAAAAATCAATAATTCTCACTACAAACACATGCTTGTTGGTGATAATAGACATAAACTATATACATCCTGCCATATACATGACTCAATTCGATCTATAAGACATAAACTATTGAATATAAGAAATCAAGCAAATTCATATCGACTAACACCTTGTTAATCCATACTACGTGCTACTAATGCAGGGAAAAGAAAAACATGCCAAAGAAAAATCAAACATATTTCACCGCTTAAACATGAACTCATATCTTCAATTCAAGGAAAAACATATCAATAACCAAAACTCAGCAAATCATGGAGTACCTCTGAAGAGTTAAGCCGCTGCTCCCAAGCTTTGAACACCGACTTCACACTTCTAGAAACAGCCTCATTCGACACAGATAACTTCGAAAACACAAATTTTCAGTTTCAGGCACCATAAAATGCTTATGTAAAATCCATACAGATTTAAAATAAATAAGAAGGAAAGCTGCTCAACAAATTCCAGATAGAAAATTCTAGATACCAATAATGTTGCTCATAATTCTTTGTTGAGTTATGAGCTGATTATTCGATTCCAACGAACCACAAAATCTGCAAATTCAAAGCAAGACAAAAAATAAAAACAAACGGTATAAATTACAGCTAAATCCCCCAAAGTTTTAGGGAAAAAAATCAATAATTCTCGGTAAAAACACGTATTGCTGGTGAAAACCATGCCAATAATGAAGAAACAAAGGGAGAAAACGGGAATCCATTTCACTGAAACCTTTGCATTTTAACTCTTCATCGTTTCTTCTCTTCCCCTTCTTCGATTTCTATTCAATATTACCTATATTTTGTTCTTCCTCAGATCTGGTTGCATCTCAGCGATAAATTCAAACAAATCTGAAATAACTTTGTGTGGGTAACATATAAAATCCAAAATATAGTAGGTATTGGCAGAAAAAATTGAACAGAAAAGAAAACTCACGGACCAGCCGGCTTCAGGCAGCAGCAATGGCGGCGTCAGATGGCGGCGGTCAGCGGCAGCTTCAGCCGGCGAGACTCGCCGGTCTTAGGCGACGGCGGCGGCAGTTATAGAAAGAAAAAAAACTGGGGGAGAGTTTAAGGCTCGCGTGTGTGCGCGTTTCTATGATTTTCACAAAAAAGAAAAATCCTAAACATATAAAAAAAATGCAAATGCAAATGCAGACGGCAAGGGTCCGGCCGTCTTCGAGTTGCTTGCTAGCAAAGATGAGTCGCTGCAATATTAGCCTTCACGTTATCTTGGTGTCGGAGGAGGGTGGGAGAGAAATTTTGAGAAAAAAAAGTCGAGAATTTCTTAGAGAGAGAATGAAGATAAGACGTAGAGAAATTTTGAAGCATTGTTGAGAAGAAAAAAAAAATGAAAGCATGAGAAAGAAATGAGGAGACTTAAATGATGTCTGACACCTTCTCTTTTTTTTTGCGTGAAAAAAGGGGAAGAAAGAGTGAATAAAGTGGTGTCAACAGCTGTAAACACTTTCCTCACTTTAGATTCACTGCGTTTTTTTGCCAAAACTCTCCTGGCTATAGATAATAAAATAGATATAGATTATCCAGCAGATAAATTTTTTTGAGATACCCATTAGATTATAGAAAGCTGCTCTTGGCGGGAAAAAAATTCAGCGAAAAACTGTGCATTAATAGAAGTATAGATTGTGTAATTGCCTGTAGTTAATGATTTATCGGTTGGGGCAGTTGTTTAAATGCTTGGTGAGTAGCCGATTGATTGTGGTTCAATTTCCACTAGAAGCGTTTTTGTCCCTTTTATTGTTTGACGTTGTTGGGAACTTAATGGAATATCCTAATCCTTATTTTGATGATACCAAAATCCATAGGCTTTGATTGTAATAGACTAGAACTGTTCGAACTCAAGTGTTAGAGTTGTTTTCTAGTTTAGTTTGTTGTTCTGAAGACTGAAGACTGAAGTACGTAGGACTGAAGACTGAAGTTGCCAACTGAAGAATCAGTTGAAGAATCAGTCATGAACTGATTACTTAATGCGTGCCACGTGGATTCAGCGGACTGATACTCAAGTCAAGTATCAGTTAAACATTCCTCCTCAGACTGAACCTCCAACGTTCAAAGAAAGTCACGTACTCCGAAAGTACAGCCGCATTAAATGCAGAGATCTCAGGATCATCCTTTCTCTGCAGAGGTCATTCCTATTTTGTGGCTACTTTATCAGAGACGTCGCATCTCCTGCTCTTCAACATAGCCGTTCTCACCAAACAAGGAACCTCGAAGATTGAAGCCTCAGCCCAAATTCAAAATGCTCTCCAACGGAAGAAATCTTGAAGACCTTCTCCGCCAACGGATCTATTCAAGACCTCTCTTATAAATAGCGCTCGAGGATCACTTCAATCTTCACCGATTCAACGACATAAGCTGAAACTCTGCCAAAATTGTTTCTCAGCCAAAAGCTTAACCTCTCCAAAGCTTGAATCGAGGAAGAGAATACCAGAGCCAAAAATCAGTCACTGCTGATTACATATATTCTCTTAGACCTTAGGCAAACCTTTGTTTACCCAGAAGCCTAGGTCAAAACTGTTGGATTTGTATACTGAAGGCAAGAATTAACATTTTATGCTTGTATACAATTATTCCTGTGTTCACTGTTTTTATCTCCTATCTGTTTGTGTTCATGATTGCATATGTATGTTCTCTATCTCTATATAAGTATATTATATGGTGTGTTGTAGATCACAGAAGACCATATAATTGGATTAACCTTAAGAGATATAATATGATCACAGCCGAGATGACTTTAGGACTAGTCATCGTTTTAGGCTGCGGTATAGATGGAAGTAGTTTGTCTTGACTACTTGTCTATACTGGTACGTCATAACGTATTGATAGGACCACAATGAGATGTATTCTTCTATCTGACTTAAGTGAAGAATCAAGATCTCGGTGACTTAATATAATCTTAATACTAATAAGATTTCAAATATATATGTTAATTCGTGTATCACTTTGATTTACTATGAGTGAGAGTTATATAGTAACTTGAGTACTCTGTATCTTGGGTGATAGCGGTTAATATATGATATTTGATTATCTGTATTAGTACTCGTATCCGATATAGGATAATGACATCCCCTTAAGGAGCTCAATAATGTTTATTGCGCTAAACCCTGCAGGTTGATTAAGTTCAGGCGCAATAATAAGGTTTGAGTGGTACTGCTTAAGGATTACAAAGAGATTAATTAATTTAAGCTGTCAGAGCTCTAATTAATTAATGGATGTCGGATATTTTAAATACGGGGATTTAATAAGTCTAAATACAAGCCCCGACTCATCACCGGCAATAAAGGGGTAAGTCAATATTGGTTCTCTAGTGGAATGAACTAATATTTATAAATTAATTATGGTCTGGGCTGACCATAGATAATTAGTTTATTTGAGGCCCATCTTTATTCCTTGTATTTGGTCCCTGGACTGGCCCAAAGTCTCCTAGCCCAGAAAGAGCTGGAAATCGTCCCTCACCCTAAACCTGCGCCCCATCTCTGTATTTTATTATTTAAATACAGCTGTCAGCTCTCAGGAAATTGTAACACCCCGCCCAATTATATTAAGTTTAGAATTTATTTTCGAACTTAGAAGTAAGATGATTCACGCCGGATATAAAGAAAATGAATTTATTTTTAATTCCAACAAAAATGATTTACAAAAACATTTGTAAATGTAGTTATTGAATTTATATGCATTGCATATTTATTTAATTTAGCATTCAAAGCATTTTCACGAGCTTTTATTTAAGCAAACACTGAAGAATTATTACAGTTTTCATAGTACAACCCTGAAGACTTTTTATTTTATTATTTTATTCCTCCCACTACTCCCACCTATTTCCACTCACACCTTACTTTTGTCTTCCACCCACCCACCTATTTCCACTCACACTCTTTATTTTCCACCCACGAACACTTTCCCTGCAACTTTAATTCATTCACACCCACCTACACCCACTCTTTCCACCCACTTTACACTCACTCTTTCCACCCACAAAGCCATATCCTATGCTCACTCTTGTCCGCAAAGCCATATCCTATGCTCAAATCAATTTATTCCCACCTTATTTCACAAAATCTTTCACAATCTCTTTCTCGCAAGGAAGAAATTCAATGCACATCTCTATCTCCAGAAGTTCAACAACATCAGATTCACTAACCATTCGTTCCTACACAGAACACTATAAGGTTTATCTCAACTTTATTTTACTTTTCATTCAAGCACATCTCTTCTTGTTTCACAGAGCACTAACCAAACACACTCAATCAAATGGGAGCAACTCATTCACTCATGTGTGTATATATATTCGTGTGCATAGAATGAATAAGAGAATTCATCTAATATTCTATATTTTCAAACAAAGCCATGAATCTAGATAATCAAAAGCAAAGAAAAATCAAATCTTGCTCCCTGTTTTGAATACAACAAATTGGAGAAATCTTGGTTTCATGTTGCGCGTGTCCTGTTTTAGTCCGAGTGGGTTGTCGGGCCAGCAGACGGCGGCGATAGTGGCAGCTGATTGGCTGCTGCTATCGACCGGAGTTGAGCAGAGGGATGAGAGAACGGCGGCAGTGGCCTGGTAGCTATACTGTCGCCGGAAAACTGAGTGGTATAGACAGGAAAGGGTGGCGTCTGATTTTGGGAACCTAGGGCAGTTGCAGGGGGGCAGCAGCGCCTTGACGTTGCGAAGGGTAGAAGGAGATGAGAGAGAGTGAAGGGAGAGCCGAGGAAGCAGGCGGCGCTCCTCGCCGGGAACGAGGGAGTGTCGGTGATGGTGGCTTGTGTTGTCGCCGGACTGATTCAGAGATAGAGAGGGAGGAGCGGTGGCGGCTGTGGCTGCTATCGCCGGAGGTAGAACCGCGGTGGTGGATTTCTAGCGGAACCGAAGTAAAGGAGAGAGGAAGATGATGTGGTGAGTCGACGGGCGGCGACCAGTCGCCGGAGGAGGAGCCACGGCGGCGGAAATTCGAGGGAGCAGAGAGAGAGGCGAGTTTGGCGTGAAGAGGGAGAGAGTGAGATATGTTATGCGTGTGTGTGATGGAGCGGCGTGAGTTTGAGGAAGAAGAAATGTAGGTTTGTGTTGTTGGGCTTGAAAGTTGGGTTTGGGTGATGGGTTCTCATTTGGGCCGATTTATTTCTTTATTTTGGGCCGGATTATTTACTTATATGGGCCGAGACAGTTGGGCCATTTTTATTTAATTTGTTGGGCTGCAGTTGTTATTTAAATCATGGGCTGGGTTTATTTAAAGTATTCGGGCCTTTGTTTATTTATTTTTGTGGGCTGCGAATTTTTAAGAAGTTGGCCTTTACATTTAATTATTTTGGGTAGCCCATAATTTAATTAATTAGACTTAATTAGTTTGATTAATTATTTTAAAGAAGATTTGCATAATAATACTATATTATTATTATGTACATATTTTAAGTGATTACTTATTATATGCTAAGCATGACATGCATTTGCATATGCATTTTTGCAAATAAAAGTACTCATGATTTAAATTGGTTTTCATTATAATTCCAATTATTAAAGAAAGTCGAGTAAGAATATTGTTGGTGTTCTTAACTCAAGAGAAATGTTTTCAATTATTTATTCATTAAATTTTGAAAACCCGGCTAAGTGAATCATAGAATATTAAGCACTACACCATGACTTAAGATTAGATTCAAGGAGACCTATTGAGAATAGATTTCTTGTAGGCTTTGAGCATCAGAAGGATTAGCACTGCTATTCCGAATCAGAGATAAGGTTAAACGACAGGCTTTGCCTATACAGGTGGGCTTACTTTCCAAATGTACAAAGTATGATTGAGTTATTAAGCTCTAAATGTTTCAATGAAATGCAAATTGTTTATTTAATGTAATGAAAACTGTTTATCCAATAAAATATTTTGTGCACTCTGCTCTGTTTAAGGCTCGCATAAGTTAATCGATCGAGGTTCTCTTATGACCTAACACGTTGTTTGAGAATTGTGTACACCTATTAGCTGACTCGGTGGGTTGATCTCCATTCGGGCACTAATCATGTATGAGGCGTTATAAGGGTGCTCGACGGGATGTGTTCCGGAGCATTGGGTCCCAAATGGGAACTTGACTGGGTTACGCCCTCAGATCAAGTAAAGCGGGAGATATGGATCCGTCGGTGGCTAAAAGGTCCGGGATCACAGCGAGTAACGGAAAGGGAGTGTGACATGTGCGCACAAATGAAAAATGTTTTAACATGCTTAGAAGTTATTTCATTTTAAAACCTTCTAAGTCATGTCAAGTATAATTGGATAAACTGCTCTTACGAAAATATGAAATGTTTATGAAAATGCATGCCCACTAAGTACATTAGTACTTAGCCCAAAAATACTTTCAAATGTTTTCAGGTTGGCTGGCTGGTGCTGACGGGACGGAGCTGAGGCTAGAGTTAAAATTCATATGTTAGACTTCCGCTGTAGCAATTACTCTTATACATCTTTTGTTTTCTCAACTTAAGATGACTTCATGTCGAGCTTAAATTTGAAATTTTAGTTTTATGCTAATGAATGTTGGTTGTCAGAAACATGAAACAAAACTTGTGATCCAAAGGGGCATAGCCCGACTTTCTATCCTATTTCGGATTTTTACAAGGTTGTTCCTTGTTTATTTCTATGAATTAGTTGCACCTCGATTATATTTATTCATTCAAGAATTGGGGTGTGACAGAAATACACACTGATAAAATTAGGGTTTTGAGAGAGCTGTGAGAGACGCAGAAACGTGTGGGAGTTTTCTGGCTTGGGACTTTCATAGTTCGTTGTCCATCCAACGGTGAAAGCTGAGTGGGATACAGTTCAGAATATCAGAACTGGAGTCATTTGATTCGATCATCAACAGCCTCTGCATACACTTTTCAAGTAAGTATTCCTAACACCTATGTGCAGCTGTTAAATTCATAGGAGCATGTTAGGGATTAATCGTTGTATGATGAATTAATAATAATCCAAGAAACGATCATCGGGCATTAGAGTATTAGTTCAATTTAATATTCCTTCAAAAACTAAATCTAAAGAACTTGTTCTTTGAAGTTAGTTGGCATGATTTCAAACCTCCTTTCGACCGATAGAATCGAGTGTTTGAGTTGAAAAGGAGTTCAGGAAGGTACTCTGACTCCGTGAGATCCTAGTGCCAGTTCGTGCTAGGAGTGAGAAATCCAACCAGGTGTGTTGGTACTGAAGATTGGATCTTCAGTTGTTTCGGTTGTGTGCACCCGGCAAGCACACAGATAGGTTTGCAGTGCACCCGTAAGCACTTGCAGAGTGAAGTTGTTGGTCTGGTTGAGGAAGCTATCGTTTGAGCTTCGCACAAATAAAATATCATGTGCCCACAACTAGACTAGCTAGTGGTAAGTCCAGAGTCGAATCCACAGGGAACTGAGTAGTAACTCCTCCTGCAAGGGTGTCACTAAAAAGGGTTTGTATTCTGAAGGGTTCTGACCACAACGTGCTTATGAGCATAACAGCGTTTCCAACTAAACTGAAATAACAAAGGTAAATGAATCAAATAACAAAACAATCCTTACTTGGGTTTGAATAACTAAACATGAACTAGGCACTCGATCATTGGTGCAAGGATAAATTACTATACTCGCATACCAGTGGTTATAGGCATAAGAATTGTTGCGCCCCTATTGTCACTCGTCACGCACGCAAAAACCCATTGCCCAATCTATCCTTTCAGTTTATGATCCCTTAGAAGGTTCAGTTAATGGAAATCAACTACCCCGGGCAACATCCACGCTCTCTGCGATGGCCTATCGCTAGTTGTGCTTTGCCCAGAATGCTTTAAGATTTAGATAGACCCACTTGACTCTTACGCAGATATTTCACCGCAGTCACGGCTCCAACACTCGTTGTACTATTTTGGAGGTCGATGGTGTCTCGCCTTTGCCCAAAGTTTACTTGTGGCCAAAACTCCCTAGTTAACTAGTGATCAATTAATTAACCAAGTTGTTACAACCTTATTGGAATCAAACCTAGTGTATCGGGAATATGCTCGTACAATTATTATGTCCAAATTAGACCTCTCGAGTTAAGTGTTCATGCTTAGATCATCTTGCCCAAATCAGAATATAAAACTAGTGATGTGTGTATTTTAGCTACCTAGTTTAGTGAGCGTTTCGCTGTGGTTTCATGTGATATTACATGGTTTGCTATATTTTGGCGCAGGAATGAGAAGAATTGGAGAAGGAGCTGCTAATTGGAAGAAATTGGAGAAAGACGAGCTGGCGATGAGTTTTGACGTGAAGATGGAAGAAAGTAGAGATTGGGCTTTTAATTACTTGTTATATTTTTATAAAGCTCAAAACTCTTAATTTTATTTTATTTTGGATATTAATTAAGTTAAGGGCCGAAGCCCGTGTAGATATGATAGGCGGTAGCTTAAGGGAATTTTAATTCCCTAATTTTGTTTCCATAAGGGCCGCATATAGTATTTTATGAGATTAGGACTCTTATGAGATTAGGACTCTTATTTTATTAGCATTAGACCTAGCCGCATGTGTGGACTAAGGATTATGAGGTTTGACTTTTGATTAGTTTTTACACATACTCTTATTTTTGCTTCCAGTGTTCGGACGATTTTCTGTGAATTTTTCCATGCATGCATAGTTTTTTTAGTAAGGTTAATTCTCTCTTTTGCAACAATTTTGAGACTACAGCCGCAATATTTGATTCAATTTTAGGAGTTGACTTTTACTTTTTCATGCAAATTACTTCTATGCAATTTCTCTTTACGTTTTAGTATTTGATTCCATAAGTTTTCCTTAGCTTTAGTTCGTGTTCCTTTAATTATTGCTTGCGGCTGGATTGGAATCGAAGGAGGCAGCCGAGTATTGGGTTAATTCAAGTTTGATTTATTTCTTGCAATTTATTTCTCAGCTTTATTCGCATATTTCAGTATGTTTATTTTTATTTATTTGATTATTTTTATTTTAAGCATGAGTAGCTAAATCTTTAATTCGACGAGAATAATGAAACTCTAATTTAATGATCTGTGAGACCTAATTGGTTTAAAATTGATTCCTATTGATTCCGATTAATTCCTAGGTTCCAAGATAATTCTGATTTTATTTAAGCCTGATCAACTTAAGTTTAATTGGATTACAGTCAATTAGTTCCTGCCAATCCGTAATTGTTGGAATTGGACTAATTAGTGATACAACTACCGTGTTCGTAGGGGGAATAAATTGGTATATTAATTATTACTAGCGTCTCTAGGATAATTGGTATAAATTGGGTTCCTTCATCTTAATGCTATTAGAATATTAAATCTAGGTCTGGCGTTTCCAGCTAGGTTATATTTTAATAAGGGAAATAAGCAGGTCTGGCGTCTCCAGCTGTTTATCGACACAGTAAGTAGGAATTGGGGTACGTCTGTTGCGTTTCACGGTATCCTATAACTGGTTGGTTGATAGGGATTGATTAATTATTGCGTCGAGGATCAGAGTTGAATTAGAGTGGATTTATTTGAGTCGAATTACCCTTTTCATATATTTACTTCAAGCGTATTTTATTTGATTAATTTTGTTTCCTTAGTTTAATTAATATTTTATCCCAAGTTAAGGCGTGGTGGCATCACCAAAAATTATAGATTTTAGGGAATTGAATGATTTTACCTGCTCTCTGTGGGATCGACCCTGCTTATCATCATACTAATTTGTTTTGATAATTCTGCAGGAATTATTTGGTGGTTGGCGACGTCCACCAAATTGGCGCCGTTGCCGGGGAGCGGTGTTAATTAATTCTTTTCCCTTTGTCTATTTTTCTTTTTTTATTTTCTTTGTTTATGAGCAGATCGTCCAAGCCAAACCTCCTCTTCGATAGTGAATTTGAGAAGACCGCGAAGAAGCTAAGGAAGGAGGCGAAGGCGAGGAAGCTACTGGATCTGCTGGATTCGCAGGTTGACCTTCCCATTCGACCAGAACAGTTCATCGAGGAGAAGCCCGGTGCTGTAGCTGCTGACGAGGTTCTGTTTGCCCAAACAGACCACGACTCAGAGACAGAATCAGACTTTGAAGAAGAAACCGACTCAATCTCGGTTGCAAGTACTGAAAGTGATATGGCGGACGATCCCAGACTGTGCGATCTCTCCAGCCACGAAGCTGATGACCCCCCAACTCCGATTCGGATGCCGGCAGCTGCTACCGGTATTGAGATTAAGCTTGGACTGCTTAATGTTCTCCCGAAGTACTATGGCAAGAAGGGAGAAGATCCGTACAATTTCTTGAGCGAATTCATAAAAATTTGCAAGGTCCAGAAACGCCCAACTGGAGTTACAGAGGAGCACTTTAGATTGGCGGCTTTTCCCTTCACTATGACAGCAGAGGCGAACTCTTGGTTCGCGAGTCTTCCA
This sequence comes from Salvia miltiorrhiza, assembly GCF_028751815.1. Classification (NCBI taxonomy): domain Eukaryota; kingdom Viridiplantae; phylum Streptophyta; class Magnoliopsida; order Lamiales; family Lamiaceae; genus Salvia; species Salvia miltiorrhiza. The sequence goes on from NC_080393.1 coordinate 58,172,626, forward strand.
GCTTATTCTATCACTACATGGGCGGAGATGAAAAAGCTATTCCTGGAGCACTTTTTCCCTCCCACCAAGACGAATGCGCTAAAGAAGGAAATCAGTGGAGCGAAGCAGGAGTATGATGAGTCATTAAGCGCTTATTGGACCAGGTTCAGGAGATTGGTGGACAGCTGCCCAAACCAAAAGTTTTCTGAGGGCGACTTGTTGCAATATTTCTACTTAGGGATGACCGTTGACACTAAGAATTTGGTGAATTCATCTAGTGGAGGCGGATTTTCTCAGAACACTGTGAGTGAAGCTAAGAGGTTGATTCAGCACTTGGTGGAAGCGACAAGAGAATATGAGGAGCCACGTATGCAATTGTTCAAGAAAGCTGCTCAAGCAAGTTCCTCTCACTTTGAGGATAAGTTTGAAGAAAGGATGGGAAGGATAGAGAACATGTTGAGCACTGTGGTGGAAAAAGTGGCAAGTTCTGGACAACCTATGGAGAAATCATGTGGAGCGTGTGGAAGTATTGGCCACACGAGTTTGCAATGCACCGGGGGTGAGGAAGAATATCAAGCACAAGCGAATTCTTCTCACAATTTTTACAGCTGTGACGCGCCACTGCCCCATTTGCCCAAATGGGATCCCTACTCAAACAACCACAATGCACCATGGAGAAATCATCCCAACTTTCGATGGAGTGATCCCGACCAGAAGCAACCACAATTGATGCAGCAGCCGCAGCTGCAGAACTACCGTCCGCCGCATCAGAGAATGGGAAACCCAATCCCACCGCCTCCTCAACCCGTTCCGGAAAAGCAAGGCAAATCTCTTGAGGAGATGATGGCGGAATTAATTGGCAACCAACAGTTTTTGCAAGGCAATGTGCTGCAGCTTCAACAGTCTCATGCAGAGCAAAAAGTGCAGATAGAAGGGTTGGCTCGTCAAGTGTCTCAGCTCGCAACGTCCGTGAATCAACTCAAGGGCCATCAAGGCAAATTGCCATCGCAAGTCCAAGTGAATCCTCAAGAAAGTGTGAACTTGATCACCTTGAGAAGTGTCAAAGAATTGGATGAACCACCAATCAAGAAAATGGAAAAAGTTCTAGAAGGCGAATCTGGCGAGAGCAACTGTTTGCCTAAACAGAACGATTCTGAAGAACCAGTGCTCACTGGAGGTCAATCTGGAAATACGTCTCGTTTGCCCAAACAGGACGGAGAGTCCGAAGCTGTGCGGAAAGGAAGGGAGGCAGAACGAGAAAGTGTTGAAGATGATTCGACCAAGGAGGAACCAATACTGAGCCTTTGCGATCCTAAGTTTGTGCCACCAGTACCTTTCCCAAGAAGGTTAGCAAGGAAGAAGCCTGAGGAAGAGATCAATGACTTCATGAAGATATTCGAGAAGTTGGAGATTAATCTTTCATTCCTCCAAGCACTCAAACTCCCTCATCTGAGCAAGTTTTTGAAGGACTTTATCGCTGGAAAGTCTAAGAAATCTGGAAAAATTGTGATGGGCGAAAACGTGTCAGCAGTTATACGAAAAGAGTTGCCACCTAAATGCAAGGATCCAGGTATGTTTTCTCTGCCATGTTTCATAGGTGACACCAAGATTGAACATGCTATGTGTGATTTAGGAGCTTCTATTAATGTCATGCCTTTAGCTGTTTATAATAGTTTAAATGGTGTGAAGTTGGTAGATACTAAAGTTGTGATTCAGTTAGCCGATGGATCATGTGTGCACCCTGAAGGTTTGCTTGAAAATGTCCTTGTGAAAGTGAATAATTTTGTTTATCCTGCTGATTTCTATGTGGTGAAAATGAGTGGTATGCAGTCGAAGGAGTCAGCTGGTGTTCTGTTAGGTCGTCCTTTCTTAAGGACCACTAGGGCAATCATTGATGTTTATAGTGGTACTATTTGTTTGGATTATCATGGAGAAAAGTTTACTTTCAACATTGATGATACCATGAAAAGTCCCCATGCTATTAAAACTGTTTGTGCCACTAATGTTACTGACCCTTTTGTCCAAGAACATCTTGAGACTAAATCTGTGCAGGACAAATTTCTTCATGTTGACCCGAAACTCGCAGGTTCTGGACATACGGACTGTTTGCCCAAACGGAAGCCATGCGACAGAAGTCTGCATTTTGATGTGGAACCACCCGACTTAAAAGATAAGTGTGTGGAGGAGCTTCGTCTTGAAGCTTATGACACCGCGATGTGGTATAAGGATCGCACCAAGATGTGGCACGACAAGAACTTGCGAGGAAAGACATTTGAAGTCGGCCAAAGAGTGTTGTTGTTCCAGTCAAAGCTGCGATTGATGCCCGGGAAATTGAAGACGAAGTGGATTGGCCCCTTCGTTATACAGTCTGTTTGCCCAAACGGGGCATTTGAAATTCGCAGTTTGGATACGGCGAAGACGTTTACCGTCAATGGCCATCGATTGAAGCCGTATTATGATACATCACCCGTGGCAGAAGGGGAAGAAATTTCACTCCTACCTCTGAAGGTTTCGTGAGCAAAGTTGGAAGTCGAGCCGACGACGTTAAAAAATGGCGCTTATCGGGAGGCAACCCGACTTTCTTTCCCTTTTTAATTTTCCGTTTTGTTCTTTCCTTTCTTTAATTCTCGTTTTAGTTTAGTTTTCTTTTCAGTTCTTAGTCTTCTTTAATTAGTTTTAAAGCTTCGTTTTATTTCAATTTAAAAAAAAAAAGAATGAGAGAGGCTCGAATTTTTGAGGTTGAGTGGTAAAAATTTGGCTAAGTGTTGAAAGCTTTCTTCTATTTCAGCAGTTGGCGAGGATGGACGGGCACGTAGCAGCATTGCAGGAGAGCATAGCCAACCTGAGCGCCACGATCAGACATGAGCTGCGGCGGCAGCGCGCGCGGTGATTCCCTTCATTTTTTCCTTTTATTTTTGTTGTTCTTGTGTTAGCTTTTCTGTTTTGAGTGTTGTTCTGTGTTTTTCGTTGCCCTTTGCTTATACTTTATTTTGTTTGCTTGAGGGCAAGCAAAATCTAAGTGTGAGGGGGGCGACTTTGAGTCTTTGTTTCGTTGAGTCAGTTTATGTTGAGTTTTGTGAGTCTTCTGACCAAGTAATTGATAAGTTCAGTTGTCGGAGCATGCTGTTAGATTTGAATATGTGTGATAACTTGATCTTTCTCTACTTAAGAATTGAGAACTTGTGATTGACAGTGTGTGTTTTTATTAAATGATGTCTGGAATGACAAAATAAGGGCGATGAGTGAATCTAAACTACACATAAGTGAGGTATTGAGCCTAATAGAGTAGAGCACTCTCTACTATTCTTGGTTTTGAGAGATTTAATTATCCATGAAGTCGTGATATTAAGTGTGTCATATGTGGTGAATGATAAGAGGCACTAGGGTAGCCATTTGGCCTGCTTTTGAATTCCTACCCATACACTAACCCCTAGTGAGCCATGTTTGAGCCTTGCCGTGATTGTTCATATTAGTCACTATATATATATAGCCAAGGCCTGTTTTTCATGTCAACTTTCTCTTTGGCCCTATTGTGCATGTTAGAATTGAATTACATCCTAATTGAATTCTTGAGGAAGATGCATAAGGATGCTTGTTTGCCCAAACAGAACCCGAGCTAAAACTAAATTCTGAACCTAGACAGATGGTCTGTTTGGCCGAACAGAGGAGGATGTTGACAGTTAGGCAGATTGTTTTTGATGTACTCTTTGCATGATTGTGTTGTTTTAATGAAGTGGTGCAGAAAAAGAAGAAAAAGAAAAAAAAGAAAAAAAGAAGAGAAAAACATAAAAAGAAAAAAAAAAGAGAAAATAAAGGTTGCACCAAGGTTGAATTAGTATATGCATTGAGTTGTTTGATGATTGTTGCCCATAGTTTAGTTGGAAGTTTCTCTTCATATGTTTAGAATTCTCTGGGTGTGATTTGATTCGAGCATGCACGATATTTGATCTTCAATGTTTGAGCTTAGGACCACTAGGATCTTGCCTACATCATTGATAGTCCTTAGCCCCATTACAACCAAAGAAGAAAGACCTCTTTGAGCCATAATGTGACTGCGAAATATCATGACTAATTGGAGTTTCTTTTTGTGTGAGAATTGCCTTATCTTATGGAGAGATTGAATGAGCGTGAGAGTTGCACTCATTGTTGCCCCATTTGGACTAGATTGATAATGAAAACACACTTTGGAGGTTCATGTTCTTAGTTCGAGAGTTGGGAAGTGATGGTGAATTGCATGATTCGATTTGATAGACTGTTGCATTTCTGGTGCTTTGATGTTGCTTGGCTAGTCGTTTGGTTTGTCGTGTCTTGTCTCGTTTCCCTTTTTACTTTCCTGTTCTTGCGTGTGTTTGTTGTGTCTGTTTTCCGTTCTTTCGTTTCTAGAGTCTTCGTGTCTAGGAAGGGAGTTGCTTCTCGGGGCTGAATTTCACCATTAATTCTTCTCTTATTTCATACTTGAGGACAAGTATGATCTAAGTGTGTGGGGATTTGATGTGTGTATTTTAGCTACCTAGTTTAGTGAGCGTTTCGCTGTGGTTTCATGTGATATTACATGGTTTGCTATATTTTGGCGCAGGAATGAGAAGAATTGGAGAAGGAGCTGCTAATTGGAAGAAATTGGAGAAAGACGAGCTGGCGATGAGTTTTGACGTGAAGATGGAAGAAAGTAGAGATTGGACTTTTAATTACTTGTTATATTTTTATAAAGCTCAAAACTCTTAATTTTATTTTATTTTGGATATTAATTAAGTTAAGGGCCGAAGCCCGTGTAGATATGATAGGCGGTAGCTTAAGGGAATTTTAATTCCCTAATTTTGTTTCCATAAGGGCCGCATATAGTATTTTATGAGATTAGGACTCTTATGAGATTAGGACTCTTATTTTATTAGCATTAGACCTAGCCGCATGTGTGGACTAAGGATTATGAGGTTTGACTTTTGATTAGTTTTTACACATACTTTTATTTTTGCTTCCAGTGTTCGGACGATTTTCTGTGAATTTTTCCATGCATGCATAGTTTTTTTAGTAAGGTTAATTCTCTCTTTTGCAACAATTTTGAGACTACAGCCGCAATAGTTGATTCAATTTTAGGAGTTGACTTTTACTTTTTCATGCAAATTACTTCTATGCAATTTCTCTTTACGTTTTAGTATTTGATTCCATAAGTTTTCCTTAGCTTTAGTTCGTGTTCCTTTAATTATTGCTTGCGGCTGGATTGGAATCGAAGGAGGCAGCCGAGTATTGGGTTAATTCAAGTTTGATTTATTTCTTGCAATTTATTTCTCAGCTTTATTCGCATATTTCAGTATGTTTATTTTTATTTATTTGATTATTTTTATTTTAAGCATGAGTAGCTAAATCTTTAATTCGGCGAGAATAATGAAACTCTAATTTAATGATCTGTGAGACCTAATTGGTTTAAAATTGATTCCTATTGATTCCGATTAATTCCTAGGTTCCAAGATAATTCTGATTTTATTTAAGCCTGATCAACTTAAGTTTAATTGGATTACAGTCAATTAGTTTCTGCCAATCCGTAATTGTTGGAATTGGACTAATTAGTGATACAACTACCGTGTTCGTAGGGGGAATAAATTGGTATATTAATTATTACTAGCGTCTCTAGGATAATTGGTATAAATTGGGTTCCTTCATCTTAATGCTATTAGAATATTAAATCTAGGTCTGGCGTTTCCAGCTAGGTTATATTTTAATAAGGGAAATAAGCAGGTCTGGCGTCTCCAACGGTTTATCGACACAGTAAGTAGGAATTGGGGTACGTCCGTTGCGTTTCACGGTATCCTATAACTGGTTGGTTGATAGGGATTGATTAATTATTGCGTCGAGGATCAGAGTTGAATTAGAGTGGATTTATTTGAGCCGAATTACCTTTTTCATATATTTACTTCAAGCGTATTTTATTTGATTAATTTTGTTTCCTTAGTTTAATTAATATTTTCTCCCAAGTTAAGGCGTGGTGGCATCACCAAAAATTATAGATTTTAGGGAATTGAATGATTTTACCTGCTCTCTGTGGGATCGACCCTGCTTATCATCATACTAATTTGTTTTGATAATTCTGCAGGAATTATTTGGTGGTTGGCGACGTCCACCAACTAGCCAGATATAAAGTAAACAACAAACGCAACAGGCATGATTAAAAACAAACTGAAAATACTTAAAGAAATAAAATAGTGCTTACGGCCAAAAGTGCCGCAAAGAACATAAGCGAAGTAACCTAGAACTACGCCCACAGCCTGGGCAAGCTTGAACTCCAAAAGATCGTAAACAAAATGCACAACAGTCGGTTCTTCAACACCCCCCGCTTTGAAAGCTCTTCGGGTATATATATAGGCGCGACTAGGGCAACAAAAGGCCCAGCCCATGTTGTTGCGGCCGGATCCATGCAAGGCATGGAGATGCTATCCATTTTCAGACCTAGTATCTTGAAGATTTCTTTCCTTCGGGATAAGGCGGAGGTTTAGCCTTATCGGTCTCTTCTTGGATGCTGCCGCCTTCGGCCCATATCAAGCGCCTACTCCACAGTCCTGCCTCGCCCGTCTGCTGTGCTTCTGACTTCCTTCCCTGTTCTCCTCCTCATGCCTGTCAGCTTCCATGCGGTATTTATGGTCATAAGGGATGGTTTTGCCTCCGAATCCCCCTTGCTTCCGGCACATGCCTTTTTCACGGAAGGTGACAGCAGTTCTGACCCCTAAAGCACTTTTTGCCCATAAGCGGGTCCTGCCAAAGAACTACACCCTCCCAGGCGACCAAACAACACAAAACAAAAGGAAAAGACTCGATCTAGACCTAAAACAGAGCACAAACTTGGGCTCATCACACACACACACTTTAAACACGATTGTCCTCAAGCGTGCACGTACAATTTTGCCCAAAAGCGGACACATACGAAACAGGAAACAAAACAAAAACACAACCAACAAAGCATGCTAATATTTCTTAGTCCAACAGTCAATGATGATTAAAAAGAAGACCAGTAGCAAGATCAAGCAAACAACGTGCCATCAGTCGAGTCAAGATCAGGTTCTGGGCATGAGGATGTTCCTCCCCTTTCACTCTCTCTCTCAAGTGTTTAGGCTCGTGTTTTTACTCTGGACATCTTGTTGGGTTCTGACCATAGGCTTGTCTATCTTCTATTGTCTCCCCCTTTAGTCAAAGCTCTAAGTGCATCTCATTAGGTCTTTTATGGGTTGTAACGTGGCTTAAGGCATAAGGTGAGAATTTTTGGCACGAGGCTAAGGTCATCCTGAACTTCATTCTGGGCAACAAATTTCCCATATTTTTTTAAAATCCTTGCCTATTCTTGCGGGCCTAAGCACATATTTCCCATTACTCTTTTCTTCTCATTTTTTTATTTTTTTTTCTTTTTATTTTTTTTTCTTTTTATTTTCTTTTTCTTTCTTTTTCTTTACGGACTATTTTTTTATTTTGGGATCAGATATCCCATTTTGCAATTTTTGCACTAGTCCTGCCCATAGGATCCACTACACTATCTTCCTTCTTTTGCCCTTAAGTTCAGTTTGACCAGGACGGCTCAAATCTAGACAAATTTATAAGTGAATTCAAATGAATTATTAAGCTCAAAAGGTTGACAAGTGATAGATGTAGGGTTCTTTAATTTGGCTTTTTGGGCTAAAGAAAGAATTGCCTAAATCATTTAACGCACCTAGACTATGTACACAGGGTTTGACTAAGAATCAAGGCAAGTTCTAGCATCACCCTAATCAAGATGTCAATTTCACACAAGAAAGAAAGAGCTGCTTATGGGCATAAGTCAGCGTGGCTTAGCTCAAATCCTCACAAGGTAATATGCCCGCAACCCTATCCATCGTCCTCAACTACATACGGCACAAGAATTTGGAAAAGTCCTACTTACATAATCGAACTCAAAAACCATCAAAACATGAGCAACCTCGAAAATATAACATGCTGACTTAAGACTCTACTAAAACTAAAAAAAAAAAAAGTGGGTCTTCCCTCCCACTCACACACTTTGCCTTGAGGCAAAGGGTGTGAGAACAAGGATTACTCTGCACAAAAACAACAAGAGCCTTGCCCCCCCCCCCCCACACACTTTGCTTTGAGCAAAGTAGGTGTGTGGAGGGGGTCAAGGAAAACAAACAGACTCCAACAAAAAGAACTAACGAAAACACAAGTGGCCAATGCTTTGGGTGCCTGCACCAAGTGTGTTGCCTTTTGGGCATAACACCGGTGCAGGCAAAAGGTTACCCTTCCCTTAGCATTGGCCAGACAGACTCAACAAAAATAAACAACACAACACAAAAAAACAAAACAAGACAAAAGACACAACAACTTAAAAAAAACTAACATCCTAGGGAGGGTGAAAATTCAAGGGGCAGGTGCAGGTGGGTACCTGAAACCCTGGTGCTTGAAGAAGGCCAAAAGAGCATTTTGGGTTGCAGCCAGCGCAACCTGGGTCTCCACAATACTGAACTCAATCCTGTCCAGCTGGTTCTCTTCGTCCTCTGACTCCGATTCCTTCACCTTCTCTTTTCCTTTGCCCATAGCAGGGCTTTGGCCTTCGGCCACCGAAACCTCTCTCTCCTCTGGGTTGGTGAACTTGGGCACACCTCTCTCCATCATCACGTCTCTCATACGAATCAAAGCCTCAATATTGAGCTTTTTTGCCTCGATCCGGGTATTTTCTTCCTCGATCTCGATCAGTTGGGCGAATGCGGTGGTGAACTGGATGCATGAGAGCCTTTGATTGGGTTTGCTGATGATGGACTCTATATGCTCGATCAGGAAGGCTCCGAATTTGAGCTTCACCTTGCTGTGCATTGCCCAAAGGATGTAAAGATCCTTTTTGGACATTGCATTCCCACTGTCCAGTTTTCCAAAGAGGGAGTATGAGAGGATGCGGTGGCACATCCTTAGGGCAGAATCACGGATTCTATGTGCAATACTCTAAGCTGACCATGTTTCACACACAAATGCAAGACGGTCTGTCTGTGATCCACCTTCTCCGTTGCAGGCAAACGGTCGTGTCGAATGAACTCTTCCAAGATCTCAACATGCCCATTCATGGCGGCAATATGAACTGGATTCATGCCGTGGCAGTCGTGCAGCCAACACATCTGAGGGGCGATTGCTAGCAATTTTGAGGCGATTTCGACTGTCCATTTTGCTGCTGCGATGTGAAGAGACGACGATTTTTGGGAATCCAAACTCCAGGCTAGATGTTGGTTGATCCTTAATATCTCTTCAACAATGGATGCATGTCCGCTTCTTGTTGCTATGTGGAGGAGATTTCTTGAATCGGGAAATGAAACTACATCGAGAAGATATGGATCTTCTTGGAGTAGTTGTTGAAACGTTGTTGCATCACCTAGTGTTGCTGCATCGTAAAGCTTTTTTCTAATTACTTCTCGAACCATTGCTTGATTGTGAATATTAATTTCTTGATTATGTTGTTGATGGTGTTGAGGCAGTCAAGAATTCTGGAGATGTTTATATAATGACAATTTTTTGAAGTGATCATGAAGAGAATTTTCTGCATAATTTCCTACTTAAGTGACACTTGAGGTGAGTTTGATACTCACTTTCCTAGTAATAAACTTTAGTCTTTGTAGAAATGTTATTTTATTCATTCTTCAACATATAATGTCAAGGTAAAGGACAAGGTGAAAATCATATTTTTTTTCGTGAAATTTGAGAAGTGTGAACAAACAAATAAATTACATATACGAATAAGAGATGATCAGATCATGAACAATTAAATATAACACACACACATGATCTAAATCTCTTGTTTATGTATTTTACGTATTTTAATTATTCATGATTTTACCATCTTTTATTCATGTATTTTATGTATTTGTGCATTGTTCTCAATTCTCATGAAAAGATGTGGTTCTTACTGATACCTTCATATATTTTCTAACCCTAATTATATTTTGAGAAAATATTGAATAATGATATTTTAGATGTCATGTACATATTAAATTCATTTTCCTATTACATATAAGATAAATATTATGTAAAGCTTCCTAATTTTGGCAGGTTACAATTATTTAATTTTGTACGAATGTGAATCCATTTTAGATTAGTTATGTATCATAACTAAAGCCACTAAGAGATTTCCTATTTACGATTGATAATGTATGATTGAAATTTTCATTTTAATTATCAGTATTTCTACAATAATTATCTCTTTTGATTAAATATGTACGAATCAAATAATGGAGTTTAAATTATAAAATATTATAAAGGATATTCCAAAATTAAAATTCATTTTCATTAACAATAAATCTCGATCAGCTTATACTATATATATATTTTTTACTGAGGTGGTCTTGTTTACATCCGAGTGTACCGTATAATTGGGTTGCACATTCACTTAAACTTTGACCCGTATCCTTATTTGAACTCATATCCTGACCCAAATCATATAAATAATACCCGATTGTACGATATACCCGGGTGTACTCAAGATTTTGTGTTTTTTACTAGCTAATCTTTCATATTATATGCTAATTAATGCAAATCTGTCTTCATTCTTTAACAAAACAATTGATTAATGTGCGGTATAGATAGATACAAGAACCAAGCATTTCCTCTCTCCCTCTCTCTGCCCTTTTTCCTTTTGTTTTTCTTTTCTTTTGTTTGATAGTGCATAGAAGTCAATCTAAAACATATGGATCGATTTAACAAAACCAAAATCCATTAATTAAAACCTATGCTAATGCAATTCCCGCAAGATCGAGTAATAGTATTACTATCATGCAATATAAACAATAATATATATATATATATATATATATATATATATAGGGTTGAGTTCAACAGAGAATTATCTTTTTATTCATCATGAACAAATCTATATAGTTTACGAACAGATCAACATAACTATTGAACAGACGTATTTAGTAAAAATATAGAAAAACTCGCCACCAGCAGGATTCGAACCCGGGGCAAATTGTTGTTCATGTGGTACATTGATATGTTCATTAAAATTATAGATCTGTTCGTTTTTATTTTACGAATTCTCTATTCTCCACAATATTTAGCTTCTCTGTTGAACCCTTCTATATATATATATATATATATATATAGGGTGTGGTTCTAGAGAGAACTACATTATTTGTGAGAACGGGAGAACCATCAAATCTAATGCATTCACTGTAAAAATTAATGCATTTGCTGTTAAAATTAATGCACTCAAAAAAATAAAAAAAATTTCTCACTTCAGGATTCGAACCCAGGATCTGCATTCATCTAACAAGATGATGTATCCACCGTAGATCTTGATGATCGAATGGCTGAAAATGGTTCTCCGTTCTTTTTTTATTTATGGTTCTTTCCTGAACCTCTCCCTATATATATATATATATATATATATATATATATATATATATATATATATATATATATTCCCTATATAGGGGCGAGCTCCAGTGAGACCCCTATTTTTCGTGTAACATGAGTACAATAAATAAGATATATAATACTAATGAACAAGACGTATATCTAACGAACAAGATGTGTATATACTGATGAAAAACAAAATTTATAAAATTGGTAATGAATAAGACATATATACTGATGAACAAGGCATATATACTGATGAATAACAAAATTTAAAATATTCTGCTCCCTCCAGGATTCGAACCCTGCGAAAAAAAATCACCCTCCAGATACAATATCAGCCATATGATTGATGAAATAAACGCACCAGATCGTGCCCTAGATCTCACTAAAATTAGGGGGTCTCATTGGAGCGGCCCCCTCCCTATATATATATATGGTTGAGTAACAGTATGATGCATATAATAATATATTATGCAGTATAAACTATAATATATGGTTGTTACAGGAAATTCTGTGCAATGTTTTAGTATTAGTAAAGCAGTGTGAAACCATTTCAATTGATTTCAAAGACCAAAGACATAATAATGTGTAACTAGACATGATGACGGAGTGGGAATGGGCGTTTACATCATAGATGATCAAACGTTGTGCGAGGTGTTGTAGTTCATCCCTTGATGCAGAAATGGAAGAGTGTTTAATTAGCTCTTCGAGAAGGGATCCTTTTAGCAAAAGAGTGCTTAGCTCTACGATAAGCGTAGTTTTTTTTTTCAATTTTCGTTCGTTCACAATTAATTAGTATGGTCTTTCTATTTTAGGACATATACCTTTATATTTTTATCCCCGTTCACTCAAAATATTTACAAAAAAACTCATCTGACAATTATTAATTATTAATAAATCAATTTTGATGGTCTCTTTCTCCACTTTATTTTATTTTATTTTTCATCATTTTATATAAAAAATAAAATTTAAGAAAGAAAAATCATAGGACGAGTTTGGCCAAACCGTCCAATGGCTCGAATGGCACTGGGCTAGGCTTGAGAAATTGTAGCCCGATTAGATTTTTGGCCAGCCCGGCCCGACCTTGTACAATCTAAAAGCCCGATGGGTCGGGCCGAACTAGCCCAACCCGACCTATTTGACAGCTCTAATATCCAAAGGTCATGAATTTGAGTCGATCATGGACCATTTTTTCTTAACCTAATTGTTAATTTAACAAAATAAAAATAATTTTATTGAGTTGAGACGTCGAAACAATGAAGCTTGAATGCGAAATACCTAGTATTTTACAGGTTAGTATAATGAGATTTTTAAAGTCGAAATCAAACACGAGCGAAAACGTTAGTTAAATATAAATAAAACTGATGAGGTCATAAATCAAACACAAGCTAAAATTCAGAGCATCCGCATCGGCTACACGATAGCGGCCTACTCGTGTAAGGCTCGCATCGTGTAAGGCAATGCAGTCCTAAGTTACACGAGGGCTACACGCGTGATCAAAATCAGCGTGTGTTTTACACGCGCGATTAAAAAAAAATCGAATTTTGAATTTGACTGCCTCGATTTCCGTGCTTTTTTGACTGTTCAATTTTTTTTCATTTTTTTTTTATGTAATTTTTAGGTTTTTTATTTTAATGGAATTTTAATTATTAATAAAATGTGTTATTTACATTTGAGCAATTAAATTTAAGTGAAAAGCATAAAACTCAAAACTAAAAAAATCATGTAGGCTATCATGTAATTCCAATGCAGCCTCTTTACACAATGTGGTCCCTCCTCATCAAGTAAGCTATCATGTAACACCAATATGGATACTTTAAATTACAGTTAACCCTAATTTCTATGGCTCAAAGTAAACACCCTAGCCGGCCAAGAGATTATACATTGCTTTACCCGAAATTAGGTAGAATTTTGTTTCAAATTACCCTTACTTTAATGTGAGGTCCTTTTCTGAATTGCGACCAAGCAGTGAGGAAATTAGGTAGAAATGTATTTGGGTCAACCTTGTCATGCGAGATTCTTTTTTAGACATACTAGCAGAAAGAACGTACGTTGTACGTGTAATTATAGTTATTTTATTTGATAATCTATTATTTTAAAAAATCTATTAATTTATTACTTTTATTAGATAATTTATTGAATGGATATATTTATCTATAAGCCTTATCAATAGCTATAGATATATATCACATGATTAATGTTATTTTATTTGATAATTTATTATCTCAAAGAAATTATTCATTCATTACTTTTGTTAGATAATTTATTGGATGGATATATTTATTTATAAGCCTAATCAATAGCTATAGATATATATCACATAGATTTAGTGTAATATCTAATGAATTAATATATTCTTATAAATACATGTAATATATAAAATACTTTTAAAATAAAATATATAGTAAGGGTAAAATAGGCAATCAACAAGTTGCCCTTAGACTGCCTTAGCCTCTTTTTCTATTAGTATAGATATAGATAGATATATTGCGAGAGTAGGAGACGTTTGTGAATATAAAATAAAAAAAGGAGAAAGCAGAGAAAGAAATAAAGAAAAGAATTGCTGCAGAAGCAGTAGAAAAGAAACTCTATGATGCTCGGATTTTAGACTCCCAACAACTGTCGCCTCTGCCCATTACAGCAGCAGCGCAAGGGCACGTCGAGATCTCGAGAAAATTGTTATCAGTAGCCCCGGAGACGCGGTGCTAGCGAGACTGTCATGATATGAACCCGGATTCAAATGAGTGATAGATAATCAACCCACATCCAATCATTCAAAATAGTGATTATTTACCACTTCAGAGTTGGGTAGATTGTTTAATCAATCACCCCTCTAATCCTATTAATCTTATCTATCTCATCTAAATTTCTTCTTAAGTCACTTAATTCAATATTATCACTCATTTTATACATGACGGGACCCTCTATATAACTATTAAAAATACAATATTCATTAACTTTTTTATTAAAACTCGTGTCCAGCCAAAATAGTATATAATTATGAAAGCTAATTGGATTAGTGAATCTAAATTAATTAATAAATGTAATACTCCCTCCGTCCCTAAAATAACTTCCTTTTTTTCCATTTTGGGACGTCCCCCAAATAACTTCCTCTTTCTTTCTTTCTTTCCATTTTTGGGACGTACCCCACCACTAATAATACTTTATTTATTCTTACTTTTCACTTTTCACCACTATCAATACTAATTATAACACTTTTCACAACTTCCAATAATAATTATATCACTTTTTCTCCATTATCAATACACTTTACAACTTTTTATTAAAACCCGTGCCGTCCCCAAAGAGGAAGCCATTTCAGGGACAGAGGGAGTATCAAATTAAAGCAGTAGAAGTTGAAAAAAAGTAATGATTGATATATATAGTGGAACATGAAATGCCATACTAACTACGTTGATAACAAGGACAGGTGTTTGAGTTTTTATATTGGATTAACTAACTAACTATGATTAATTACTAGTAATTACAAAGCTCTGACGCCAAGCTCTAACATAGTTGTAGAAGGAGGACACGATGGGTGGACCGTATCTGTAATAAGGAACAAGTCCAAGATCACAGAAGTAGTATATGGCAGCTAATATGATGAGAGAACGATGTTTTGTTGGGTGATTTAGCATCCACATGGAAGTCGTAAAACTTAAGCAGAAAAATACCAACGAGAAAAAAAATCCGGTAAGGATAGCCATCCACAAAGATATTTTCCTCTCCGTCGGCGTACAGAGCCCTATGATTGTTAGCACTGACCAAAGAAAAGCACTCATGTTAGCTTCTACGAATTCTTCGTACTTCTCGGGATTGGTAGACGCCATGATCGGTGTGCCGGCTTTGTGTGTTGCCGAGTCGTCCTGCCACACGCCCCCGGGAGGGTTGATCGCCGCCTGGAACGTCATGCCGATGATCAGGGCCAGAATCCCCAACACCACCTCAATCGGCACCTTGTTAAAACTGGTATTTGAAATTTTTATTATCGTTATTTGTTCGAGGATTTTTGTTATCTCAGATTGAATTGTGTCTTGGGGGCTCTGGCGGGAGATGTCCAAAGCTGTTTCTCGATTGGAATTCCTTGAACATTGATATTCTACTCCAGTGTTTTCTACCAAATACCGAACAATCTAAGATGATCAAACCGTCAGTAGTTTGAAGTATAAAGGTGAAGGGTCAAGTTAAACAGAGAATTATTTTATATTTTATTTTGAATAAATCTATACATTTTACGAACAAATTAATATAACTAAGGAACATACATATTTGGTAAAAAAAGAGAAAAACTCGCCATCAGCGGGATTCGAACCTGAGGCAAATTGTTGTTCATGCGGTACATTGATTTATTCATCAAATTTATACATCTGTTCGTTTTTGTTTCACGAATTCTTTATTCTCTAAATATTTAGCATTCTCTGTTTAGCCTTTCTTTACTCATATTTAAAAAGTAAAGGTTTAACCAAATACACATACCGAAATTTGGAAAAATTTAATACCTCACCCGTCCCCATATAGGGATTTAAACGAATCGAAATTGATGACTTTTTTAACTAACCCAAGTTGAGAGAAATTTATTAATTTTATAGAGTTTATTAATCAAATAAAGTTGTTTAGTTGTGTAATCAAATAGGCCATTTTTCCAAGTAAAAAAAAATACTAATATTATATCAATATTTGATTAAATAATCTTTGTTATTATAAAAATATTTAAAACCAAAATTGAGTCAATTAATCAAGTGAGAAAGTCGATGTAGACAACTTACTAACCTCAACTTGTTTGTACCTAACAGCCAAATGCAATACTGTTTCTCCATAATCATCCTGTAAATGGACAAGCTCACGAAAGTGGTTCACTAAAACCTGCAATACCCTAAGCTGACCATGTTTCACACACAAATGCAAGACGGTCTGTCTGTGATCCACCTTCTCCGTTGCAGGCAAACGGTCGTGTCGAATGAACTCTTCCAAGATCTCAACATGCCCATTCATGGCGGCAATATGAACTGGATTCATGCCGTGGCAGTCGCGCAGCCAGCACGTCTGAGGGGCGATTGCTAGCAATTTTGAGGCGATTTCGACTGTCCCTTTTGCTGCTGCGATGTGAAGAGACGACGACTTTTGGGAGTCCAAACTCCAGGCTAGATGTTGGTTGATCCTTAATATCTCCTCGACAATGGCTGCTTGTCCGCTTCTTGTTGCTATGTGGAGGAGATTTCTTGAATCGGGAAATGAAACTACATCGAGAAGATATGGATCTTCTTGGAGTAGTTGTTGAAACGTTGTTGCATCACCTAGTGTTGCTGCATCGTAAAGCTTTTTTCTAATTACTTCTCGAACCATTGCTTGATTGTGAATATTAATTTCTTGATTATGTTGTTGATGGTGTTGAGACAGTCAAGAATTCTGGCGATGTTTATATAAAGACAATTTTTTAAAGTGGTCATTAAGAGAATTTTCTGCATAATTTCCTACTTAAGTACTGAGACTTGAGGTGAGTTTCATACTCACTTTCCTGGTAATAAACTTCGGTCTCTGTAGAAATTTTATTCTATTGTGTTCATTCTTCAACATATAATGTAAAGGTAAAAGGACCAGGTGAAAATCATATTTTTTTCGTGAAATTTGAGAAGTGTGAACAAACAAATAAAATACATATACGAATAAGAGATTATTCGTGATTTTACCATCTTTTATTCATGTATTTTATGTATTTGTGCATGGTTCTCAATTCACATGAAAAGATGTGGTTCTTACTGATACCTTCATATATTTTCTAACCCTAATTATATTTTGAGAAAATATTGAATAATGATATTTTAGATGTCATGTAGTAAATAGACTACATATTAAATTCATTTTCCTATTACATATAAGATAAATATTATGTAAAGCTTCCTAATTTTGGCAGGTTACAATTATCTAATTTTGTACGAATGTGAAGCCATTTTAGATTAGTTATGTATCATAACTAAAACCACTAAGAGATTTCCTCTCATAACTAAAGCCACTAAGCCATTTTAGATTAGTTATGTATCAGTATTTCTACAATAATTATCTCTTTTGCAAACAATGGATTTTAAATTATAAAATATTATAAAGGGATATGATATTCCAAAATTAAAATTCATTTTCATTAACAAATGATCTCGATCAGCTTATACCATATATATTTTTTTTACTGAGGTGGTCTTGTTTACATGCATCCGGGTGTACCGTATAATTGAGTTGCACCTTCACTTAAACTTTGACCTGTATCCTTATTTGAACTCATATCCTGATCCAAATTATATAAATAATACTATTTTGGATACGGGTCAACCCGATTGTACGGTGTACCCGAATGTACTCAAGATTTTGCGTTTTTTACTAGCTTATCTTTCATATTAAACTATATACTTCATTCTTTAACAAAACAATTGATTAATGTGCGGTATAGATAGATACAAGAACCAAGCATTTCCTCTCTCTTTCTCTCTCTCTCTCTGCCCTTTTTCCTTTTGTTTATCTTTTCTTTTGTTTGATAGTGCATAGAAGTCAATATAAAACATATGGATCGATTTAACAAAACCAAAATCCATTAATTAAAACCTATGCTAATGCAATTCCAGCAAGATCGGGTAATAGTATTATAATGAATATAATATATATATATATATATATATATATATATATATATTGTCACAGCCCGCCTTAACTAAGGATAGTTAAGCCGAGTGATCTACGACTAGGGATGGGGTTAAAGAATAAGGGAAAGAAAGGGGCATCATTTGAAACCGTAAATCTTACTTAACTTAAGAAAAATCATCGTATTTACTCATTAATACTCTTTTGAACAGTCTATGAAAGACAACATAAAACTTAATTAATATCATTAATCAAGTTATACATCATATGAAACCATTCTCTTAAGACTCAAAGTATGACATAACATACTATAACATCAACAACATCTTGCAGCGGAAAGTAGCTAGACATATGTATGAAGACATATTCTAGACAGGTTAACTATTTATTAACAACCCTGGAGACTCCGCTCATTGCAGCACCATCATCACATCAGCTCAACCTGCACATTTAGAAAACATATGCAGGGCTGAGTACAAAAGCACTCAGTGGGCACGTATGCCCAGGTATAAAAATACATGCTTCAAAACTATAAATTGTCATGCCATCATAATCAGTACAGCGAGGGAGTTTTTCGCTAAAAAGGGCCCAAGCTTACTAAGTTCATTTGTGATTCTTAAAGTTCGTCTGATCAGACTAAGTTCTTTTGTAATCTATCATATCTGAAACTGTGTGCCGGAGAGGTGGCCACCTCTCACGGTCACTTGACCGGCCAACCCGCTAGATGACTCACGGTCACTGGTGTACACTAGCCCTGGCAGGATAGCTATCAACTGCTCAGGACCCGAATTCGATTGCATCATTGGCAAAGCCAAAGCAGATAGATATCATACTAAAATTTAAACATTTTATGGCAAGACAATACTTGAAATAACTTTAACTCAAAGATTTTGTCATGAAATAACTTGCTCAAAGGTAGCATTAAACTCGTTTGATAGATATATAAAACTGAAATTAACAGTTAAATCATCTCATGCATTCATTCGTATAAGAGGCCTACGACAAGCAGGGGATCTCTATATACGTATAGTAAAAGTAATGCCCACCTCGTTGTGTCTCTGTATCAATGAGTAACGTCACTCTCTCCCTCAAGTCGTTACTTCCCAAAAGGACCTTCATCGTTATGAAGAATTGGTGAGAAGTTATAAAAGAAACCTCGATTAATAATCTAATCTCTTTTATGAAACATTAGTATCTCTAATGTTCATCTCTCTTGATTGTTAATCAATATAACAATTATTATCTCTCGTCATTACTCATTAATTATAACATCCTTATGTTATAATTAGTAGCGCTTCAATTAAAAGAAATATTTAACACATCGAAAAGTCCACTTTCTTAGCAGATCTATTCGCTCTCATCTCGTCTAATTAACCGATTAGAAAGTTAAACTTTCCATTAGGCATGTATTTGAGTCACGGGTCAACAAGAATTGACTATGCTCAAATTCTAATTTCACTAAAAATTTCGGCATGACCTATTCATATATAATGTCAGCCACGAGATTTCAACGCGTGAATCTCACTACGTGAACTCGTCTCTCGACTCAAAACTTAACATCTTGACATCTTTTCAACGCAAACCAAACAATTCAAAATCATCAAAACTCTTTATCAGTAAACTATCATTTATACTCGACACCAATTGTTCGAGTGTCAGATACCAACATTTATGTGCGTTAATCATAACTCTCACAACTCACACCATTTAGTCATATCGTATCATCCATCAAAACAAATATAATCAAGTTGTTTTCTAGAAAGTTTTGCTGTTTTTGTGTCATCTTTAAAAATTCATAACAACCAACTCAATCATCATAAACTCTCATACCAATTGATCTAAAAAACTTCATGAAGTGTAGTTCACTCTAAAAATGGTAGTTAACCAAAAAGGTTAAAGGTTTTTGGAGATATTGCTCTTTTAGTGCAGGCTGTCAAAGATTGACAGTTTTTGCCAATTTTGTTTAGGCCATTAGAAACCAAGGCAAACCTTAATAAAATTCCATCAAATTTAATCATCCAAAACTAAAGGTATCCTTGAAGATTTGGTTAAAATTTCACAAGAGAAAACGTTCATATGATCTGCCAAATAAACAATGAAACTCATACACTTTTACTGTTGGACAAATATGACAGCAGAACAGGGCATTTTTGAAATAATAAACTGCTCTGTTTCAGAGGTCATAAAAATCGAAATCTTATGTTTTTAGAAAAGTATTGAAGTCTAGTTTCGTTTAAAAAAAACGGTGATGCAAAATCCTTCATGGATTAATAGATATAAACGTTTTTGTGAAGTCTACCAATAGTTGACAGATTCTGTCAAGGATTTTTCAAAATATCTTTAAAATAACAAACATCATCCAAAAGACATGAAATTTTGCAGCGACGAAATACACATATCATAGATAAACATACTAAAATTTCAGAGTCATCAAGCAATGAAAACTCATCGAAACATAAGCTTGAAACTGCTGTAAAATTTTGACAGAATTCCAGTTTTAATTTCGTTCAACCAATTATCATCCATAAATTGTAAATCAATTAGCATGCTCATGTGATATCGTAGAACACATATACGCAATAATATTCATTATGCAACGTCCCAAACTTCACGAATTTAAATAATCATGCTCTAAAAACTTATACAATTTTCGTGCTTGAAAAAATACGAATTTAATATATATCGATCCTAGCATACCCCTAAGCACAAATATCAAGTCAAAACGATCAAACAAAAATCGAAAGACAAGCTAATATGTGAAAAACGGGGCTGCCCTCATGGGTTTCATAGCTACGGTTCGTTCCGTTCTTACTCCCTTCATTAAACATGCTCAACATCTACCCAAGAACAACATACTAAAATTTCACGACGATCCGACGTCGTTTCAAAATAAAGTCGAGAATCGACGTTTTTCGACGTCGACGAAAATCGAAAATAAAACCATCAAAACGTAGGTAGAGATCTTACCTACTTAGATACATGATCGAAAAGATGATCGGCGCTCGTCTCGGTGCTCAAATCGGAGGTCAAAAGCTCCGTCCAAACTTAAATGGAAAATGGCGTGTGTAGTGTGTGTTTTAGGTGTTGTGTGTGTGAATATGTGAGTTGTGTGTGTGGTGTGGGCTGATATAGCGTGAGTTAGTGAGGGGAAAGGGGTTTTGGGAGGTTTGGGGGTGGTTAGGGGTAGGGTAGGTTAGATATTTAGGATATTAACCCGTTAGTCGTTAAATATCTCGTCTCGTCTCGTTTTAACAACTAACAACCCATACTCTTTGTTACTCGCCCTCTCAACCTCTACTCACTTTCATTGCACTCGTAATTCTATATAAATATAGAAAACGCAAGCTCGTTCTCAAAATTCTGATAAACGAGCTCGGTTCGTTTATCGAGAAATCCCGATTTACTATTCACTCGTCGTCCAAAAATAAAAACTTTCATTATTGGACTTGTATCGAAAAACTAAGAATATTTCTCGACGACGTGCACGTAAGATTTTGAAAGTCGACAAAAAGACGAAATAGCAGTATTTTACTATTCATCGTCAAAAAGTCAAAATTTTCAAAAACGTCTTAACGGACTCAGATCTCACTTCCGAGTTCATCGTTCTCATTCAAATAATTATCTCGAATTATTCAAATACTCAAACTCAAATACGGATATAAAATCCCACATCATTCTCACATCATCGAAAGAACATCTCAACATCTTAAAAAAATAACAAGAAAACTTCATATAACTCCTCATCTATTTACAAAGTAAATCAAACAAGGGATCTAAACCCTAATTACTCAAACTCAAGCAATTAAACACGTCATCAAAAGCCCGGGTATTACATACCCTCCCCCTTAAAATAAATTTCGTCCCGAAATTTGTACCTCTTGTAAATGTTTCAGGTACTTCTCTCACATCTTATCCTCAAGCTCTCTTTCCACTTCTTTCTAACTATCATATCTCCATTGGACCTTATCCAATGCAATCGACTTATTACTCAATTGCCGAATTTTATGATCTAGCATCATCTGAGGTCTCTCTTCATAACTCAAGTCTGGTTCTAAGATCATTTCTTCTTAGTAAACCACATGGTTTGGGTCGAAAATATATATCCTCTCAATTGTGACACGTGAAACACGTTATGCACATTTCCAAAGCTAGGTGGCAAAGCCAACCTATACGCTATTGACCTATCTTTTGCAATATCTCGTAAGGACTTATAACTCTGGGTCTAAGCTGTCCTTTAACTCCAAATCTATTCATCCCCTTTGAGGGTGAAACCTTCAAGAAAACTTTGTCTCTTATCTCGAAACTTTGTCTCACATCTTATAGGTAAACTCAATTAGTGGCAACACATTCTCCCAATTTACTCCTCTATCAAGGATAGTAGTTCCTATAATATCTTCTATCGCCTGCTATGCTAACATTCATCCTTGTACCCAACTCTTTCTGTAACTCATCCAAAAACGTGATGTAAATTTTTTTTTTTTCTGAGGTGATCTACACCGGTACTCAATGCAATCTTATAATCTCACGAACGTACAATTGTGATAACTTATCTGGTCCATACGCGATTAGGATCGGTATGAAATGTGCAGATTTTGTTAGTCGATCTACAATCACCCAAATTGCTGTATTTCCTCTTTGACTTTTGGGTAAAGCTGTCACAAAATCCATCGCTATGTGATCCCATTTCCACTCGGGATTCTCCAACGGTTTTAACTTCCCATAGGGTCGTTGGTGTAATGCTTTCACTTGCTGACAAGCTAAGCATCGCTCTACAAACGAAGCTATGTCTCATTTCATTCCGTCCCACAAAAATCTATTTTTTTACAACCTGATACATCTTTGTGCCTCCTGGGTGGGCGGTGTAAGGCG
Source organism: Salvia miltiorrhiza (assembly GCF_028751815.1). NCBI lineage: Eukaryota > Viridiplantae > Streptophyta > Magnoliopsida > Lamiales > Lamiaceae > Salvia > Salvia miltiorrhiza. Next base: position 58,195,453 of record NC_080393.1, read on the forward strand.
TGTTATGAGTCTCACTCATGATCGTATTCTTAAGTTCATCATCGCGGGGAATGCATCTTCTCCCCTCAAATAAGATAGCATTGTCTGATTTTTTTTTTTTTTTGTAACTCTTGAGATCTCCTGCTCTTATCCTTTCTCGTAACTTGTTCATTGTCTCATCTTTCCTTGTGCTTCAATCACCATTTTCCTCAAACTAGGCATCGTCGCAACAATACTTGCTATCGTCCCTGGTGGTTTTATCATCTCTATCCTCATCTTGTCAAAGTCCTTTATAAGCTCATCCTCTCTCGTGAGAATACATCCTAACTTTGACGAGACCTTTCGGCTCAATGCATCGGCTACTACATTGGCCTTGCCAGGGTGATAGTTAATGTCGCAGTTAACATCCTTTACTAATTCGAGCCATCTCATTTGCCTCATGTTAATATCCTTATGCTTGAAAAAGTATTTCAAAGTTTTGTGGTCCGTGAAAATCTCACATCTAACTCCGTAGAGATGATGTCTCCAAATTTTTTTTTTTTTTTTTTTTGGGCATGCACAACGGCTGCAAGCTCTAAATCATGCATTGGATAATTTATCTCGTGGGATCTAAGTTGTCGTGATGCATAGACTATAACTCTTCCTTCTTGCATCAAAACACATCCTAGCCCATTCTTTGACGCATCTGTGTAGATGGTATACTCTTTATCCATTTCCGGGACTAGCAGCACTGGTGTTGTAGTCAATTTCCTTTAAGCTCTTAAAAACTCTCTTTACACTCCTCTTTCCAATTGTACTTAGCTTCTTTTCTCGGTCTTGCTATCGTGGAAAATCCTTCAATAAACCTCTTCTAGTATCCTGCTAAGCCTAAAAAGCTGCAAATCTCGTTAGGCGTAGTTGGTGATCTCCACTCATGTACAGCTTGTACCTTGACGGGGTCAACTTTAATTCCTTTGGATGATACAATATGTCCTAGAAAAGTTACTTCGTTCAACCAAAACTCGCACTTGGTGAATTTGGCAAAAAGCTTCTCAACTCTTAGCGTTTCCAACATCGTTCTCAAATGTTTTGGCGCTCCTGCTCATTCTTCGAATAGATGAGAATATCATCTATGAAAACTAGGATAAATTTATCCAGTTATTGATGGAACACTCGATTCATGTGATCCATGAAAACTACTGGTGCCTTCGTCAAACCGAATGGCATAACTATGAACTCATAGTGCTCATACCTCATTTGAAAAGTTGTCTTAGGTGTATCCTCCTGTCAAAATTTGAACTAGTGGTATTATGATCTCAAGTCAACTTTCAAGAAAAACTCGCTCCTCGTAATTGATCAAACAAGTCATCTATCCTCGGCAAAGGATATTTGTTCTTGAGTGTCAATTTATTCAGCTCTCGATAATCTATGCACATTCTCAACGTGTCATCCTTCTTTTTTGACAAAAAAGACTGGTGCTCCCCACGGGGATACACTACGTCTAATAAAACCTAACTCGAGCAATTCTTGTAGCTGAATCTTCAGCTCTTGTAGCTCCTTAGGCGCCATTCTATAGGGTGCCTTCGACACTAGTGCTGATCCAGGTTCTAGGTCGATAGTGAACTCCAACTATCTTGTTGGTGGCAATCCTGGTAAGACCTCGGGAAATACATCTCTATATTCCCTTACCACTACTACATCCTCAAAGTTTTTACTTGATTCTCCTTCATCATTCAAGTAAACTAGGTAAGCTTGTGCTCCTTTCTTCTTTACCAATTTCGACGCCTGAAGTGCCGAAATGATTGGAACTCTCTTCTTTCTATCAATGCCGTGAAAACATGTCTGTTCCTTCCCAGGTGGTTGGAAAGTTATCTGTCTCTTCTAACAATCAATCGGGGCAAAGTTCTCTGCTAACCAGTCCATCCTTAGAATAATGTCTACGTTCCACATAGGCATTAAGTGCAAGGTTCTTGTTTTCATCTTTAGTGATCCTAACTCAAACTCTAATTTAGAAATCATGTGAGAACTGTAGTAGCTCTTCCTACAGGAGTGATTACTCTCAACTTGGGACTAGCTCGTTTTGGTTCGAGTTTGAAGGTAACATGCTTCCAACACTTAAAGAATGCGAGGCTCCTGTATTAAACAGGATTCTAACTGATGCATCCAATAACTTGCCCAATACTACCTTAAAGTCCTGCCTTAAACCGGCACATAAAACTCAGACATCTCATCATCAGTATCCATCTTCTGATGAGCAAATCGTGATAGCTCACAGAATTCTCGGTTATACTCTACAACCGATTTCTTTCCTTGCATCAAACTTCAATAGTCAGCCTCTTGCTGCTTACTGTACTCCTTGGTACAAATTTCTCAAGAGTAGCCTTGAATTGTTCTCAGGTGTAGTTTACCAGTTGCTTGGGTGTTAAAGTCTTCTGACGTGCCTCTCACTAGTCTTATACATGACAAACATGGTTTTCATACCTCAATTCCACATGTTTTGTTGTCATTTCCCTTCATGTTTTGCTTGTGAATGCTTGTTTGTGCCCGAATATTTAGTTTTATGAAGATTTGATATCTTGGTGTAGTTTTGGAGTAATTTCAGGAAAAATAAAGGATTAATTGGAGCATTTTGAAGATATGAGATTGAAGTACGTCTCGAGAGGAATCCGTGAGCGCAAACGGCGACCAAATCCGAGTCCGGACGAGGGAGAACGGAGCAAAACGAGCGGACTGTGCAAAACGCCCAGTACCCCGCGGTCACCACCCGCGGCCGCGGGGTGGGACCGCGGGTCAGCTGTTCCCAATTCCAGGGGTGTACCGCGGTCACCACCCGCGGCCGCGGGGCGGGACCGCGGGTTCCCTGAGTTTTGCCCACGTTTGAGCACCACGGGCGCGGGCCATGACCGCGGGAAAAGAGCGGAGTCGCGTTTTTCAGCCCTTAAACCCCTTTCTCCCCCTTTTCCTCACATTATTCATCATCCCCAACATTCATTTACTCATTCCTACCTCCATATCCAAGCCCTAACCCCCATTAACACTCATTTCCTACCCATTTGAAGAAGGCATTGAAGAGGAGAGAGGATTGAAGCAAGCTTCTCAATAGGATTTGTTCATTCTTTCTCTCTCTTTCATTTATGTTTCTCTTTTCATTGGGTATGTTATTGTTGAACATGATAGGCTAAATTTCTCTTTGATTTGGGGATTAGGCTAGATGATTATTGTAATGGATTGATTATTTGTGCTCAATATAAATCTTGTTTGTTCCTTTGCACATTATCTTTTCAAACCCTTGATTTATTTCTTGTATGGATTGTTGGCCACATTCTATGCATTTCTAATTTGCACTTTGAATCGGGAGAGGATAATTGCAATAGATAAGGTGTTTGAAACATATCAATTCGATAACCGGGAGGTTGAGAGTTGGGTGAGAGTATGTCGATCTTTGTGTGCTTTTGGGAGTTATAGGTTAGAAGTTGACCGGGGACGGCAACTATGACCCGTAATCTACCGTTTTAGTCGTCCGGGAGGGGGCTAGAACTAGTTGGGAGATCACTCTAGATAATTAGGTTCGTCAAGATTAGTATTGAGTTATAATTGAAGTCCTTTGCTTAATCATCGATGCCTAGTCCCTAAATCGCCTTAATCATCTTATTTATCCACTTTGCTTATTTGATTTTTATTTGTCTTTGCACTTGTTAAGTATTTAGTTAGATAATCAAACCAATCACTCAATCGTTTAGTCTAAATAGTCGAGTAAAATGAATTAGGATAATCACTAGATTGAACTACTAATCCTTGTGGGATACGACCTTGCTTCCATATATTACAACTACCCGTATACTTGCGGCGTGGTGAAAATATTAGCGAACAATACATCAAAAGAATCTACTAGGATAACTCAAAAGTTGTAAGGGTTCAACACTAGAACGACATCAAAACAAATTGTTCAAGAGACTCAAATGAATGACCAGAGGGTAGAATGAAGTAACTACCAGGTCGAACAAAAATGACCTAGAGTAAGAACCCATCTGGCTTTTCAACCGAAAGTTGAAACACATGGGTTTATAAACCCAAAACACGTCTACTGAGATTTGGATCATGCGGACTGGCCAGGTCCAACATAATCACTCCCCAGTCACACGGGATATACTATCCCGAACTTGGAAATTCTGTGTCTTCTAAACCCTCAACATACTATACATAACAAAACTTAAGTTCACACCAGCAAGCTAAAAGCTTAAACTCAGGGTCCTATGTTCTAGACTCTTGTTTCGAAAGTTCAATATTTTTCGACTCTCCTCTCATGTTGCGGTGGTGGTGGCGGAGTATTATCCCGCCTATCCTTCACATCACACTCTTGATGACATCTTTGAGGCATTTTTGAAATCACAAAAGGAAAACTCAACTCGACCAACGCTCTAAGCATCCTCAAAACTCAAGTTCAATTTACTAACTCAACTTTAAGGAAACCCTCACGGTCACCTTAACATTCATCTGTAAGGCAATAAGCACTCACGAAATGCTAACAAAAAGACCACTCTGGTCAACCTAATATATCCATCAGTAGAATGCCTCTTTTTAGAGGGCTTACATAAAGGGGTTATTTAAACCCTACAAAAACCATAGTATCTATCGTAATGTCCCTTCTAAATCGACACCATTAATAGTACTATGTCTCGGTCTGGACCTCCTACGGTAATTGCTACCAGTTAACTCATCTAGTTGCTACTTTAGCACACTAGGAACATCCATCTATTTAACATCAGTAGGGTACTAAATTCGCATGCTTATCTATCATCATGTCAAAATCTCAAGTACCAGTATCTCCTAAGTAAGTTATATACATCGCAATGTAATTGCAACTAATCAAAAACGAGGGTGTACCGCGCATACTCTCAAGATCATCCTTAGCTCTAGCCTACATCGACTTCTCTTCTCATCCTCATCAACTCTAGCCCTCCTCGGCTACTTTTCATCCTCATTATCGTTTATCATTTTATCATCTTTGGTAACTGATACTCAAGGATCGACTCGATATCTACTACACTCTTCTAGAGTCCCTGGTAGAAAACAAGCATCCGGTCAGTAGATCCGCATAGAAAATCTGGGTATCTGTAACAAATCCCATCTCCTGTGGGTCCAATGCTCAAGACGACATGTCCCATCATATTGAGTGGCTTTCTTCCTTGCTCAATCCTACCACTCGATTGGTAGCACGGGGACTAGGTGCACGATGCCATCCAGTCTAGTAACAACCATAAGGCTTTCATCCTTTCATAGTCTATGAACATGTGTTTGAAAATCTACTAGGGTATCTCTGTACCACATACTGTACGCCTCGTCCTCGTATCCGATCTTCCCTGAGTTCGATCTCACAACAGTCCACTTTCGTGCAGTGCCAACAGTCCTGGCCAATCTATAAGGAGAACTTAAAGGTGACTCTAGGAACTAACTCTACTTGGCTCCAGCAACAGAAATAAACAAAACATAACTTAGCAAAACTCCTACTAAGTAGTACTGTTCTCTTAAAACTCAAGCTCAAAACATCTAAATTCTCATCTCGTCCCATCTTTACATAGTAGGTAACCTCTCTAAACAATGATATTAGATCCCTTAATCTAAATCATCGTGACTCAGTAAGACAACTCAACAATTCTCTCTCAAAGCCATCTCCAAAGACTATGGCTCATGATACCTCCTCAAGTACCATTAAGGTTGCGTGAGCAAAACTCGCGTCACAAAACAACTCAACATATCGTACAATATCTCATTGCTGCATGCTAATAACTCATCATTAATCATGTTATTATACTCAAGCTCATAACTCAAACCAACAAGTACTTAAAGCAATTGCTAATTCTCTCAAGCTTTAGCTCTAAGTTCTCATTTCATCCTTCTACTTAGTAAAAAAAAATCTCTCTTAACAATGACATTAGATTCCTTCATCTAAATCATCGTGACTTATCACAACTGCTCAAACAATTCTCATCACAAAACATCTCAAATACATCACATCATAACTCATAATTATGCATCCTCAATCATATAACATCATATGATATAAACGCTCTCATGATTCATCATGTAACATCAACATATGCTCTTACAACATAATAACTCATTATTAATCATGTTGTCATCCTCAAACTCAAACTATGCACCTTTAAAGTGTAACATCATAACTCATCATATAACCTCAACATCATGCTCTTCAAAATTTAACGTCAAATAAACTTTGAAATTTTACATACCTCGTTGAGCCTGGTGTGATGGTGCGCTGAGCTCACGGTTGTTAATAACTATTAGTCTAGTGACTCATTCTAGACTAAACTCAAGACTTCTAATTCAGAGCTTTCCTTCGCTCTGATACCACTCTGTCACAGCCCGCCTTAACTAAGGATAGTTAAGCCGAGTGATCTACGACTAGGGATGGGGTTAAAGAATAAGGGAAAGAAAGGGGCATCATTTGAAACCGTAAATCTTACTTAACTTAAGAAAAATCATCGTATTTACTCATTAATACTCTTTTGAACAGTCTATGAAAGACAACATAAAACTTAATTAATATCATTAATCAAGTTATACATCATATGAAACCATTCTCTTAAGACTCAAAGTATGACATAACATACTATAACATCAACAACATCTTGCAGCGGAAAGTAGCTAGACATATGTATGAAGACATATTCTAGACAGGTTAACTATTTATTAACAACCCTGGAGACTCCGCTCATTGCAGCACCATCATCACATCAGCTCAACCTGCACATTTAGAAAACATATGCAGGGCTGAGTACAAAAGCACTCAGTGGGCACGTATGCCTAGGTATAAAAATACATGCTTCAAAACTATAAATTGTCATGCCATCATAATCAGTACAGCGAGGGAGTTTTTCGCTAAAAAGGGCCCAAGCTTACTAAGTTCATTTGTGATTCTTAAAGTTCGTCTGATCAGACTAAGTTCTTTTGTAATCTATCATATCTGAAACTGTGTGCCGGAGAGGTGGCCACCTCTCACGGTCACTTGACCGGCCAACCCGCTAGATGACTCACGGTCACTGGTGTACACTAGCCCTGGCAGGATAGCTATCAACTGCTCAGGACCCGAATTCGATTGCATCATTGGCAAAGCCAAAGCAGATAGATATCATACTAAAATTTAAACATTTTATGGCAAGACAATACTTGAAATAACTTTAACTCAAAGATTTTGTCATGAAATAACTTGCTCAAAGGTAGCATTAAACTCGTTTGATAGATATATAAAACTGAAATTAACAGTTAAATCATCTCATGCATTCATTCGTATAAGAGGCCTACGACAAGCAGGGGATCTCTATATACGTATAGTAAAAGTAATGCCCACCTCGTTGTGTCTCTGTATCAATGAGTAACGTCACTCTCTCCCTCAAGTCGTTACTTCCCAAAAGGACCTTCATCGTTATGAAGAATTGGTGAGAAGTTATAAAAGAAACCTCGATTAATAATCTAATCTCTTTTATGAAACATTAGTATCTCTAATGTTCATCTCTCTTGATTGTTAATCAATATAACAATTATTATCTCTCGTCATTACTCATTAATTATAACATCCTTATGTTATAATTAGTAGCGCTTCAATTAAAAGAAATATTTAACACATCGAAAAGTCCACTTTCTTAGCAGATCTATTCGCTCTCATCTCGTCTAATTAACCGATTAGAAAGTTAAACTTTCCATTAGGCATGTATTTGAGTCACGGGTCAACAAGAATTGACTATGCTCAAATTCTAATTTCACTAAAAATTTCGGCATGACCTATTCATATATAATGTCAGCCACGAGATTTCAACGCGTGAATCTCACTACGTGAACTCGTCTCTCGACTCAAAACTTAACATCTTGACATCTTTTCAACGCAAACCAAACAATTCAAAATCATCAAAACTCTTTATCAGTAAACTATCATTTATACTCGACACCAATTGTTCGAGTGTCAGATACCAACATTTATGTGCGTTAATCATAACTCTCACAACTCACACCATTTAGTCATATCGTATCATCCATCAAAACAAATATAATCAAGTTGTTTTCTAGAAAGTTTTGCTGTTTTTGTGTCATCTTTAAAAATTCATAACAACCAACTCAATCATCATAAACTCTCATACCAATTGATCTCAAAAACTTCATGAAGTGTAGTTCACTCTAAAAATGGTAGTTAACCAAAAAGGTTAAAGGTTTTTGGAGATATTGCTCTTTTAGTGCAGGCTGTCAAAGATTGACAGTTTTTGCCAATTTTGTTTAGGCCATTAGAAACCAAGGCAAACCTTAATAAAATTCCATCAAATTTAATCATCCAAAACTAAAGGTATCCTTGAAGATTTGGTTAAAATTTCACAAGAGAAAACGTTCATATGATCTGCCAAATAAACAATGAAACTCATACACTTTTACTGTTGGACAAATATGACAGCAGAACAGGGCATTTTTGAAATAATAAACTGCTCTGTTTCAGAGGTCATAAAAATCGAAATCTTATGTTTTTAGAAAAGTATTGAAGTCTAGTTTCGTTTAAAAAAAACGGTGATGCAAAATCCTTCATGGATTAATAGATATAAACGTTTTTGTGAAGTCTACCAATAGTTGACAGATTCTGTCAAGGATTTTTCAAAATATCTTTAAAATAACAAACATCATCCAAAAGACATGAAATTTTGCAGCGACGAAATACACATATCATAGATAAACATACTAAAATTTCAGAGTCATCAAGCAATGAAAACTCATCGAAACATAAGCTTGAAACTGCTGTAAAATTTTGACAGAATTCCAGTTTTAATTTCGTTCAACCAATTATCATCCATAAATTGTAAATCAATTAGCATGCTCATGTGATATCGTAGAACACATATACGCAATAATATTCATTATGCAACGTCCCAAACTTCACGAATTTAAATAATCATGCTCTAAAAACTTATACAATTTTCGTGCTTGAAAAAAATACGAATTTAATATATATCGATCCTAGCATACCCCTAAGCACAAATATCAAGTCAAAACGATCAAACAAAAATCGAAAGACAAGCTAATATGTGAAAAACGGGGCTGCCCTCATGGGTTTCATAGCTACGGTTCGTTCCGTTCTTACTCCCTTCATTAAACATGCTCAACATCTACCCAAGAACAACATACTAAAATTTCACGACGATCCGACGTCGTTTCAAAATAAAGTCGAGAATCGACGTTTTTCGACGTCGACGAAAATCGAAAATAAAACCATCAAAACGTAGGTAGAGATCTTACCTACTTAGATACATGATCGAAAAGATGATCGGCGCTCGTCTCGGTGCTCAAATCGGAGGTCAAAAGCTCCGTCCAAACTTAAATGGAAAATGGCGTGTGTAGTGTGTGTTTTAGGTGTTGTGTGTGTGAATATGTGAGTTGTGTGTGTGGTGTGGGCTGATATAGCGTGAGTTAGTGAGGGGAAAGGGGTTTTGGGAGGTTTGGGGGTGGTTAGGGGTAGGGTAGGTTAGATATTTAGGATATTAACCCGTTAGTCGTTAAATATCTCGTCTCGTCTCGTTTTAACAACTAACAACCCATACTCTTTGTTACTCGCCCTCTCAACCTCTACTCACTTTCATTGCACTCGTAATTCTATATAAATATAGAAAACGCAAGCTCGTTCTCAAAATTCTGATAAACGAGCTCGGTTCGTTTATCGAGAAATCCCGATTTACTATTCACTCGTCGTCCAAAAATAAAAACTTTCATTATTGGACTTGTATCGAAAAACTAAGAATATTTCTCGACGACGTGCACGTAAGATTTTGAAAGTCGACAAAAAGACGAAATAGCAGTATTTTACTATTCATCGTCAAAAAGTCAAAATTTTCAAAAACGTCTTAACGGACTCAGATCTCACTTCCGAGTTCATCGTTCTCATTCAAATAATTATCTCGAATTATTCAAATACTCAAACTCAAATACGGATATAAAATCCCACATCATTCTCACATCATCGAAAGAACATCTCAACATCTTAAAAAAAATAACAAGAAAACTTCATATAACTCCTCATCTATTTACAAAGTAAATCAAACAAGGGATCTAAACCCTAATTACTCAAACTCAAGCAATTAAACACGTCATCAAAAGCCCGGGTATTACACATATATATATATATATATATATATATATATATATATATATACTAGAAATTCTGTAGGACGCGGTGTTTCCATAATTGCTCTATGAATTATGGGACCAATAACAGCACTTGTCGAATCATTTTTAAGTGTAGACATATTATACTATGACTTGTAGGTCACAATTGTAATACATTTAATTAGAAGTATTTAATTTGTACAACTAGGAGCAACAATCTACACAATAAAATTTATATATAAACTATTTAAGTATCCTTTTAGACATTACGCGTTATATATACATATCGCATTATACCAAAAACTGTATTGAGGCATATGCAATGTACATACAAAAGGTAACCTCAAAATACTAGTAGAATGTCACCGACATAGTGTAATAGAGCCAAAAGTCATAGCTAGAGAATTGTACAAGTACATACAATTTGCTGGATATAAATTCTAGAAGATTTAAAAATATTGTCTATCATGTCTAACTATTACTTAATAGAGGCATATCCAAATGTGCATCATCAAAATTCTCTATCTATCTATTAAAAATATTATCACTCATTTTATACATGAATGATTACATAAACATTGTTCAATCTTAAACCTAATTTCTTCTTAAGTCACTTAATTCAATATTATCACTCATTTTATACATGACGGGACCCTCTCTATATATATATCTATTAAAAATACAATATTCATTAACTTTTTTATTAAAACTCGTGTCCAGCCAAAATAGTATATATGTTAAAACAATAATTATGAAGGCTAATTGGATTTAGTGAATCTAAATTAATTAATAAATGTAATATCAAATTAAAGCAGTAGAAGTTGAAAAAAGTAATGATATATATAGTGGAACATGAAATGCAATACTAACTACGTTGATAACAAGGACAGGCGTTTGAGTTTTTATATTGGATTAACTAACTAACTATGATTAATTACTAGTAATTACAAAGCTCTGACGCCAAGCTCTAACATAGTTGCAGAAGGAGGACACGATGGGTGGACCGTATCTGTAGTAAGCAACAAGTCCAAGAGAATAGAAGTAGGAAATGGCAGCTGATATGATGAGAGAACGATGTTTTGTTGGGTGATTTAGCATCTGCATGGAAGTCGTAAAACTTGTGCAGAAAAATACCAACGAGAAAAGAAATCCGGTAAGGATAGCCATCCACAAAGATATTTTCCTCTCCGTCGGCATACAGAGCCCTATGATTGTGAACACTGTCCAAAGAAAAGCACTCATGTTAGCATTCATGAATTCTTGGTACTTTTCGGGATTGGTAGACGCCATGATCGGTGTGCCGGCTTTGTGTGTTGCCGAGTCGTCCTGCCACACGCCCCCGGGAGGGTTGATCGCCGCCTGGAACGTCATGCCGGCGATCAGGGCCAGAATCCCCAACACCACCTCAATCGGCACCTTGTTGAAACTACTATTTGAAAATTTTATTGTGGTTATATGTTCGAGGATTTTTGTTATCTCAGATTGAATTGTGTCTTGGGGGCTTTGGAGGGAGATGTCCAAAGCTGTTTCTCGATTGGAATTCCTTGAACATTGATATTCAACTCCAGTATTTTCTACCAAATACCGAACAATCTAAGATGATCAAAGGTCAGTAGTTTGAAGTATAAAGGTGAATTACTCATATTTAAAATTTGGAAATTTGGAAAAATTTAATACCTCACCCGGGAACGAGATTCAGTGTACCACATTTTATGCCCCACTTCGTGTCCCACTTTCAATTTTACTTATTTTCTGATATGTTTTTTCTTCAATTTCAATTTTATATGCTTTAGTTTAATTTTGTGATTATTAACTAGGGTTTATTCCATCAAATTAGGGTATATAATTATTTTTTATCATTTAATTTCACTTTTATTAGCTAATAATTGGTTGATAAATTCAAAGTCATAGTATATACTTTAAAAAAAAAAAAATTATTTGAAATAAAATTTAAGTATAATTCATAGTGTTATAATAAATTTTATTTTAATAAAAATTATTTTTAAAATAATAGATATAAGAATGGAACATGGTGGTACACATAAAATTGTGGGGCACCGGATCTCATCCTACTCAGCCGTCCCCATATAGGGATTTAAACGAATCGAAATTGATGATTTTTTTAACTAACCCAAGTTGAGAGAAATTTATTAATTTTATAGAGTTTAGTAATTTACTAAAGATTGTTTAAAGTTGTTTAGTTGTGTAATCAAATAGATCATTTTTCCAAGTAAAAAAATAATACTAATATTATATCAATATTTGATTAAATAATCTTTGCTATTATAAAAATGTTTAAAACCAAAATTGAGTCAATTAATCAAGTGACAAAGTCGATGTAGACAACTTACTAACCTCGACTTGTTTGTACCTAACAGCCAAATGCAATACTGTTTCTCCATAATCATCCTGTAAATGGACAAGCTCACGAAAGTGGTTCACTAAAACCTGCAATACTCTAAGCTGACCATGTTTCACGCACAAATGCAAGACGGTCTGTCTGTGATCCACCTTCTCCGTTGCAGGCAAACGGTCGTGTCGAATGAACTCTTCCAAGATCTCGACATGCCCATTCATGGCGGCAATATGAACTGGATTCATGCCGTGGCAGTCGCGCAGCCAGCACGTCTGAGGGGCGATTGCTAGCAATTTTGAGGCGATTTCGACTGTCCCTTTTGCTGCTGCGATGTGAAGAGACGACGACTTTTGGGAGTCCAAACTCCAGGCTAGATGTTGGTTGATCCTTAATATCTCCTCGACAATGGCTGCTTGTCCGCTTCTTGTTGCTATGTGGAGGAGATTTCTTGAATCGGGAAATGAAACTACATCGAGAAGATATGGATCTTCTTGGAGTAGTTCTTGAAACGTTGTTGCATCACCTAGCGTTGCTGCATCGTAAAGCTTTTTTCTAATTACTTCTCGAACCATTGCCTGATTGTGAATATTAATTTCTTGATTATGTTGTTGATGGTGTTGAGACAGTCAATAATTCTGGAGATGTTTATATAAAGACAATTTTTTAAAGTGGTCATTAAGAGAATTTTCTGCATAATTTCCTACTTAAGTACTGAGACTTGAGGTGAGTTTCATACTCACTTTCCTGGTATTAAACTTCGGTCTTTGTAGAAATTTTATTCTATTGTGTTCATTCTTCAACATATAATGTAAAGGTAAAAGGATCAGGTGAAAATCATATTTTTTTTCGTGAAATTTGAGAAGTGTGAACAAACAAATAAAATACATATACGAATAAGAGATGATCAGATCATGAACAATTAAATATAACACACACACATGATCTAAATCTTATGTATTTTACGTATTTTAATTATTCATGATTTTACCATCTTTTATTCATGTATTTTATGTATTTGTGCATGGTTCTCAATTCTCATGAAAAGATGTGGTTCTTACTGATACTGATACCTTCATATATTTTCTAACCCTAATTATATTTTGAGAAAATATTGAATAATGATATTTTAGATGTCATGTAGTAAATAGACTACATATTAAATTCATTTTCCTATTACATATAAGATAAATATTATGTAAAGCTTCCTAATTTTGGCAGGTTACAATTATCTAATTTTGTACGAATGTGAAGCCATTTTAGATTAGTTATGTATCATAACTAAAGCCACTAAGAGATTTCCTATTTACGTGATAATGTATGATTGAAATTTTCATTTTAATTATCAGTATTTTTACAATAATTAGTATTTTAATTATCACTTATGGGTGCTGCAGCTGAATCATTGCCTATGCTAGATAAGGAAGTGGTGAAAAGCGGTCCAGTTCTTACTCTTGAGCAACAACAATGGCTGATAGCTCCTTATTCTGCAATGGAGATCAAAACAGCTTTATTTGACATGAATCCTCATAAAGCCCCTGGTATAGATGAGTTTAATGTTCTTTTCTTCCAGAGAACATGGCATGTTATAGGGCATGATATTGTGGAGGCAGTCAAAGAATTCTTCCAGACAGGTTTCCTCCCTTCTGCTCTAAATACCACTTTGCTCACTTTATTGCCTAAGATTCCAAATGCTAGCAATATTAGAGAGTTTAGGCCTATTGCTTGTTGTAGTGTTATCTACAAAATTATATCCAAGGAGATAACTAACAGGATGCAACATGTGCTAGGAAGCATAGTAAGTGAAAATCAATCTGCATTCATCAAAGGAAGGGGTATTGCTGACAATATATTGCTTAGCCATGAAGTAATTAAGGGTTATAACAGGAAACATGTCTCACCTTGTTGCATGATAAAGATTGATATACAGAAAGCATATGATTCTGTGGAATGGCCATTCATCAAATATTTGTTATTAGAACTGGGATTTCCGTTTATGTTTGTTCAAAAGATTAATATTATGGTATGCTTGACGTCTGTGGCCTACTCAGTTAATGTAAATGGTAATGTGACTGAGGCGTTTCAAGCAAAAAAGGGCCTGAGACAAGGAGACTCAATTTCTCCCTATTTGTTTGTGATTTGCATGGAGTACCTGAATAGTGTCTCAGTGAATTGAAGCACGATAAAGGGTTCTAGTTTCATCCGAGATGCAAGAGGTTCCAACTGATACATGTATGTTTTGCTGATGATTTGTTGTTGTTCTCTAAGGGTGATGTGCAGTCAGTCAGGAAATTATTATGGGCTTTTGATAAATTTTCTCAAGTGTCAGGATTGAAAGCCAACAATGCTAAGAGCTCTATCTATTTTGGGGGTGTCCCAAGAGATACTCAGCAGGAAATATTGCAAGAGTTTGGCTTGGTACAAGGAGAGCTACCTTTCAAGTATTTGGGAGTTCCTTTATCTTCAAAGAAACTGTCAATAACACAATGTCAACCACTCATTCAGAAAATTCTTGCAAGGATTGAGTGTTGGTCAGCAAGGTTATTGTCTTATGCAGGCTGTCTTACAATTGATTAAAGCGGTTCTGATTAGTATTCAAACGTATTGGAGTCTGGTATTCCTTCTTCCTCAAAAGGTAATGAAAACTATACAGACTGCGTGTAGGTCATTTTTATGGTCCGGTACTGCTGAAGTTACCAAGAGGAATCTGGTTTCTTGGGAGCAAATGTGCAATCCTAAGGAAGCTGGAGGGTGGAACATTATTAATCTGGAGCTATGGAATAAGGCTGCTATATGCAAGCAGTTATGGAATGTGCTAAAATCTAAGGAAAAACTGTGGGTGAGGTGGATACATGGTTACTATATCAAGCAAAGAGATTGGCAAACGATGCCAATTCCAACTCAAGCTGCTTGGGTGGTGCAGAAAATTTTGGGAGCTCGAGCTTACATGACTTCAATACCCAATTAATGGTATGGATCTTTTGCAGCAAGAGACATTCTCCATCAGGAAAACCTATGTGGCTATGAGAGGAACACCAGAAAAGGTGAAGTGGTATCCTATGATCAGTAAAAGCTTAGCTGCACCTAAATGCATCTTTATATTATGGCTTGCTATACTGAAAAGGATGGCAACATGTGATAGATTGCTAAGGTTTGGAATACAGTGTGAGCAAGTATGTTGTTTATGCAAGCAGGAGAATGAGTCACTTAATCACTTATTCTTTACTTGTGAATTATCGGCTCAAGTGTGGAGGAAATTAGCTAATTGGTGTGGAGTTAGGCAGCAGGCTTTCACTTGGGATGCAGAGGTGGAGTATTTGGAAAGTCAAGGAACATCTAATACCGGGAAACAACTCATGTACAGGTTAGTGGTTGCTACTGCTGTTTATCATTTATGGCGAGAGAGAAATGATAGAAAATTCAATAGTAAAGAAAGTGATGTAGATAGAGTAGTGAGACAATGTCAATTGATGATGGTGGTGAGAGGAAGTAAGAATGCTAAAGTTCAAAAGATGTTTTTAAACTAATTGTATTCGTGTTTATGTGATGTAAGGTGGTGGTTTGTGTTCGCTATTTTATTTACACGCCGCAAGTGTACGGGTGCAATTGTATATAGTGGCAAACAAGGTCGAATCCACAGGGACTAATGGTTATCAATGCCTATTCTTAATTACTTTACTCTATCTGGAAAACCGAATTGTAAAGGTTTGATTTTGGAAAACAAATTTAAATTGAAATAAAGAAACACAAAAAGAAATCAAGCTGTGAAAATGCGAAGTAACAGAAGAAAGAGAGTTTCCCAAGGCAAATGTTTCAACAGATTCTCCTAACTAACACGTTTGATTCAATTAATGAGATAATTCCTAAGGCAATCTCAAAGTTAATTCATACCCACTCCCGTGGCATACAAATCGTTGATTACATGCAAGGCTACCATCCCTGGATCACACTTCTAACATGTAACTCCTAAAAGTTCCTAGGATTAACGCCATCACAATTATTAATTCCCTTTAGAATTAGAATAAATGTGTTCTATGTTCTTAGTTCAGGTATTAATTATCATCTCCCGATCTCAAATTAAAACCTATGATAATGCTAAATTGGTGATCAAGCAATAAAGCAAGCAATTATAACAAGAACATAGAAAGGAATATAAATCTCAATTAATTAAATCAACAGTCAGAAATTCGAATCATGTTTACTCCCTAAACCCTGGGAAAAGGGATTTAGCCACACATAGACATATGACTAACAATCACAATCTCAATAAAACTAATGAACATTAAGCAATGTAAAACCGTAGAGAAATCGAGATTCTTCAGTCTTGCTCTTGCTCCGTGTCTCACAGCTCTCAGGAAGAGTCCGAATATGATAAAAGGTGTCTGGGATAAGCTAAAAGATGGTATTTATATGCCCTAGGTCGTCTAACTCGAAAATACTCCAAAAATCGTATTTTAGGTGAAAAAGCGGAAAAGTTGGGCAGACTCGGCGCCTCGCGCGGGCGTCGTCGCGCGGGCGTCGTCGCGCGGCCGCATGGCTGGCCCGCGCGAGCTCGCGCGGCCTCCTCGCGCGGCCGCGCGCCTGGACCGCGCGGTCCTCCAGCGGGTTCTGCAATGTCGCGCGGCCGTGGCATGCGGCCGCATGCCCCGACCGCGCGACCTCCCGGCGCCGTCCTCGCACACGATCGTGTGTCCTCCGACACACGGACTTCCCGGCGCCCGTTCTTGCTCATCCGATGCCCGATTTTTGCCCCGTTCGTGCCTATGGACTCGTCACTTCGCGTACTCCACTACGCTTCATCCAAAACTTCACAAATCGAGTCCAATAACCTGTAAAAACAACACGAGCACGGACGAGTAGTCTATTCCACACAAAATTAATAATTCAAACCAAAGACACTCAAGAACTCGATGAAAACACCCAAAAACTATGAATAAACGCGACAAAGGAGATGAAAAATGCATGTAGACAACCCCCCAAACTTAAACCATTGTCCGTCCTCGGACAAAAACAAAGATGAACCACATATGAATCGACAAGAGCGCAGAGAAAAGTGGATAACCTTGTGGCTTCAGATTTATCAACAAAAACAACAGCATGCATTTGTGTCTCCTATCATCAAGACATGACACTCATGACAAACTTCAAATTATGGTCTCAATGACTCGCAATCCTCACCAAAAAGATAAAGAATATACGAACTCTCAATTCTCGAGTGTATCAATCAAAAATGACGTGTATACGCTCAGTTCAAGCTAAACATGTACTCATCCATAAGCTTGTCAATCGTCTCACCTCTCCACCACTAAATGTGTGCTCCTATAACCAAGATAAAAAAGGTCTTTATTGAGGGTTGTAATGAAGGCTCTTTGGTAAGGTAGGATATGTTTGGCTAAGTGACTCAAAGATGCAAATCAAAGTAGCATCATCACCAACCTTATAGCATTCTTGCTCCATTCTATCTCCACCTTTCACAAAACCAAATTTTTCAATATATAATTCACCACAACACAACAATTATCTCCCATGGCAATATGACCTTCTAATGTATCCTATGTACCCATTTTTTCAATTTTCTCACTCTTTTTTTAATTTTATTTTTTTATTTTAAAGACTTGTAGGATACTAGGATTTTTTTCAATCAAAGACAAAGTTCATAAACCATGATCACACACCTCCACAAACCAACATTCCCATAGCAACAAACTCCAAGTTCCCACCCACGGCTAAACCAAATAAAATGGATAATAAAAGCTCAAAGGGGCGAAACTAGGATCATATAGAGTAAAAGGACAAGTATGGGATATATGGGCTAGCAAAGATGGCCTTCTATCATCTCACAGTTATTAAGCACACTATGTGACCTCGAGGGAGAAACCAAGACAAGTTCTAGCGAGAAACAAGCATGCTTGAACAATCACTCAAGAAACAGAAATAAGACTGTGGAAAATAGTGACAGTCAAGGCTCAAATCTCACAGCTTATTTCATTGATTGCGAACACATTAGAGACCATGCTTATCATTTATCAATCATGCTCAATCTCAACAATGTCAACACAAACACATGCAGTTTTACCATTTTAAAACAGAAATCATCATAGGCCAGTCATCCAACTAATCCATGCACATCTCATCATTTCACCAGGGCATCAACACAGAGCGACAAACAAAAACAAGACTGACAACTTCTCAACAAAGCAAACAAGACTCAAACGACTAACACAAAATAAAAAGAAACAAAGCAATAAAGATAGAGTGCCCACACAGCCACATCCCCCCAAACTTATTCTCCACAAGGAAGAATAAGTTTGAAAATGAAGTGTAGGGCACAGAGTCGAACTCACCGGGGCTCAAGGGGCCGGCGGGTCCTGAGGATCCTGCGGCGGTCCTGGGAAGGCTCGCTGCCAATCATTCATCGACCTCATATACGCCGCATGTTGGCGCATATACTCCTCATGTTGCCGTACGCGGGCAGCGCGCTCAGCTTCAAATTGGGCATCAAAGTAGCCCTGTTGCTGCCTCTGGAATGCAGCAAATTGATTGTCCACGTGGCCGTACATGTTGGTTTGCAGGTTTTGGAAACCTGCATCCATGTGGCCGTACATGTGTTGCTGCATTGTGGCAAAGCCGGCATCCATGTGGCCATATAGCCGCTGCTCCATGGCAGGAAAATCGTATCCAACGGGCGGCGGCGGAGGTGCATGATGGTGGGGAAAGTAGGATGAAGTCCCCGCCTCAGACTCTTGGGGCACGTCGCCCCCTGCTTCATAAGCTGCTTCCTCCTCTGCAGCTTCATCTCTTGCCGCTGCCCGTCCTGCCTGTGATGCCGGTGCGCGTTGGCGTATGAGGTTGAGGTGCTCCGGGGTGTTCAGCAGCCAGTTCGAATGATAGCCACATCCAGCACAGTGGTCAAGTGCGGGTTGGGCAATGGAAAGTATAGCTTTGGCTTAAAGACCCAGTATAAGTTCCGGCCACCCGTGATGTGTCCCGCTGCTTTGAGCACTTTTAAATCCACCAGGATTTCTTCAGAAACCGCGGTCTCCATGATCTCAAGTTCCAAGTCGAGAGCAAGGGCGGTGACAAATCCTCCAATGCCAATGGAGGCGGTCGGGGAAGTGAGCTGACTGTGAAATTGATCTAGCAACTGAGGGGCTAAATCAATCTTGTCACCTGTGAGCATACAGTTTAAATGTAGCAATTCGTCAGAACGTAGGTTGCCCACATTTTCCCGAGCGAAGTAGTTGTAGGCCATCACCCGCTGTAGGTATCTGAATACCGGGTTTCTCAATGCTTTGGCCTTTGCACGGCCAGTGACAAAGTGCTTGGAGTCCTCAAGAGTTAAATCAGCCATGGCGGCCCATAACGTCTGCGGTTGAAAACCGGCAACACCATATATCCCGCTCCGCGGACTTTCAAGAACGTCATTGAAATTGTTACAGGTGAGCTCGTAGTCCGTGTTGAGCAAGCGGAAGTGGCACTCCGTGGGAATGGTTCAATCATATTTGATCTTTAAGGTTGACAGGAACTCGATCGTGAGAATCCGATAAGTGTGCCAATTCCCTGTGAAAACCTGTCGAAGTCCTGCTCGATCGACCATAGCCCAAACATCATCCTGGATGCCCAACTTCTCCACAGTGGTTGGACAGATGTACTTTGTGGGCTTGACCGGGATGTGAATGAGCTTCTCCCAGTTCTTTAGTGAGGCATCATCTGGGAGTTCCACACCGAAGTGAGCCGGTGAGAACTCCGAAACCGGCGGCGCCGCACGATTGCATCTGGATGACGACCCAGTAACCTTGCCCTTTCCCTTGGCAGCCCGGGATGCTTTCCCTTTCGGTGGCATGCTGGGAATACTACAAAACCCAAACATGCTGCATTATAAACTATCCCCCAAACTTAAATTACACACACAAGAAGAATAAAATCAAGGCACATCAAGCCACCACCCAACACACCAAAACAATTCAAAGGCCAAACTCATGTGTTGCTTATGCTTAAAATATGTAGCATGTGATTAAGAATATAAGTTAGAACAATATAGAGCATAGGAATAAGGCCAAAGAACATCATCCCCCACATCATAGCATAGAAACCAAATCCACACCAAGAGCTCAAATTGACCAACAATTAAGTTTACCCATGATAAATAAGACATTCCCAAGCATTAATTCGTCCAAATATAAGCATAGAATCAAGAGAAATCAAGAGAAAACGAGAAATCCCCAAATTTAAGCCCTAGTTTGGAACTAAGAAAATAAATCATGGAATAAAACAAAACAATCGGTCAAAAGCTAGTAAATCATGCCAAGAATTGAAAAACATAAGTAATTGGGGCAAGAAAAACATACCTTGGATGGATTGGATGTAAGAAAATAAGAGAAAAATATGAATTGGGGTGTTAGTGTGTGAAAAGTGGGTGTGGTGTGTGTAAAAATCGTGTAAAGAGGGAGAAAATAGGGTTAAAACCGAGTTGGGCGGGTGAAAACGCGGGTCGCAGCCGGGTCCGGGTCGCGCGGGCGCGTCGCGCGGCCGCATGGTTGGACCGCGCGAGCTCGCGCGGCCGCGCCCCCAGACCGCGTGATCTCCCCAGACTTCCTGCCTTCCTCGCGCGGGCGTGTCGCGCGGCCGCATGGCTGGACCGCACGAGCTTGCGCGGCCTCCTCGCGCGGCCGCGCCCGTGGACCGCGTGAGCTTCCCAGATCGGCTGACTTCCTCGCGCGGGCTCGACGCGCGGGCGCACGCCTGGGCCGCGCGGTCTGGGCGTTCGACTCCTCGAAAAACATGTTTTTTTTCTCTTTTTTTGGTTTATACCTGCAAAAACGCAGCAAACAACAAAAACGAACAAAAGCAAAACAAAACTAAAGTACTAAAACTAAAGAAAAACTCACAAACTTTGGGTTGCCTCCCAATAAGCGCTATTTTAACGTCGATAGCTCGACGCTTCATGACTCAACAATCATGAAGATCAATAACGTCCACCGTGTGGACTTGATCCGGGCTATAGTAAGCCTTCACTCGATGCCCATTCACTCGAAACGGCTCACCTCCTTCTTTGCTCAACTCAATCGTTCCATTAGGAAAAACTTGGGAGATGGTGAACGGTCCTGACCACTTCGACTTCAATTTTCCCGGAAACAAACGAAGACGAGAATTGAATAAAATGACTTGATCTCCTGCGGCAAACTCTCGCTTGAAGATCATCTTGTCATGAAACCTCTTCGTCATCTCCTTATAAATGCTAGAGTTTTCAAAGGCTTGATCACGAAACTCTTCCAAAGCACTCAAGTGAAGCATCCTCTCTTTTCCAGCCGAATGAAAGTCCAAATTCAACTTCTTCACCGCCCAAAAAGCTTTGTGGGTAAACTCCACCGGCAAGTGACACGACTTTCCAAACACCAATTGATATGGAGACATACCTAAAGGAGTTTTGTATGCCGTGCGATACGCCCAAAGAGCGTCATCTAGCAATATTGCCCAATCCTTGCGACCTCCATTCACAGTCTTTTCCAGAACTTGCTTAATCTCACGGTTGGCTAGCTCGGTTTGTCCATTCGCTTGAGGATGATATGCCGTAGTGACACGATGCTTTACTCCATTCCTCTTCAACAAGCTCTTCAACCATCGATTGCAGAAATGTGATCCCCCATCACTTACTAAGGCTCGCGGCGCTCCATATCTCGACAAGATGTATTTCTGCAGAAATTTCATCACCACCTTTGAATCATTCTTGGCGGTGGGAATGGCCTCGACCCATCTCGACACATACTCTACGGCCAAAAGGATGTATTGGTTCCCATAGGATGAAGGGAACAGACCCATAAAGTCGATCCCCCACACGTCGAATAACCCAACCTCCACCAGGCTTCTCGGTTACCAACGGAGTGATAAACGAAGAGAAGAAGCCAAATCTTGAGGAGTTGCTAATGAAGTTCGTGGCCAAGTCCGACGAGAGGATGAAAAAGTTGGAGTCCAATGCTGCAGCTGTGGGGACCCAGATGAAGATGTTCGAGACCCAATTGGGTCAACTGGCCAATGCTTTTACAAATCTACACCAACAAGGTCAGTTTCCGAGCAATACAACTGTTAATCCCAAGGAACTCCTAGGTGGAGGTTGGATTGCATTATTGGGATTCCCATATAACAAATTCGGGTGTGAGTGACCTCCTTGCTGATATTGTTGTCCTCTATTGTAGCCACTCTGCTGCCCACGCTGGAAATTCCCGAAGTTTCTCCCATGAATGAAGTTGGCGTCTTCTATGCCTGTCGGATCCTCCACAACTGGTTCAGGATTTCCCATAGACATTGCTGAAATTTTTGAACTCAGCTCTGCCAGCTGAGTCGAGATCACTGCCAAAGGATCTGAGCTAGATGCTGCAGCAACTTTCTTCAGCTGCACCCTCTCGGACGGCCATTGGTAGCTGGTAGCTGCCATACTTTCTATGATCTAGTTGCTGTGTCCATGAACATCCTCGTGCGCTCTCCGCAAGCATTGTAGAACATGACGACTAGAGTCCCTTCATCAAAGCCGTGGGACGGGCACTTCCTCAATTTCTCTTGATATCGTTCCCATGTTTCTGCTAATGATTCACCTTCAAATTGCTGAAACTGAACGATGTCCATCTTCAGCTTCAAAGTGAGACCAGGAGGGTGAAACTTTCGCAGAAACAGGTGTGCCAACTCTTCCCATGCTGGATTGGCACCCAATTGCAGAGTATGGTACCATGACTTGGCCTTGTCCCGCAGTGAAAAGGGAAATAGATGAAGGCGAATAATGTCATCTGCTACGCCATTCATCTTTATAGTGCTGCATAACTCCAGAAACTGTCTCAGATGCACATTCGGATCCTCTATGTCACTACCTCCATATTGGTTCTGTTGTACCATGGTAATCAGCCCAGTCCTTAGCTCGAAGTTATTTGCGTTGACTCTGGGCGGCTCTTGGTACTGGTACAGTGGAGTAAATGCCTCATCAATAGGCGGCTGTTTCTGCTCGGCAGCATTTTTCTGAGCATCCAACACCGCCTGCAACTGCTCTCTCAAAGCACGGACTTCTTCCGCAGTAGCCATGTGATCCAATTTGACTTTGGTCGTCTGGCTGTTGTTATGGCGGCACGTAGCTTCAATCTCCGGATCAAAATCTACTAAAGGTAAATTTTTAGATCTTGTGTTCATACACCACCTAAACAATCCACCAGTTTCAAATTAGAACCACAAGAAAGAAGTAAATAACGTAAATAAATAACAGAAATAAAAATCCAGAGTAGTATCAAACAATTAACAGAATAGTACTGATAAAAATCAGTCCCCGGCAACGGCGCCAAAAACTTGTTCGCTATTTTATTTACACGCCGCAAGTGTACGGGTGCAATTGTATATAGTGGCAAACAAGGTCGAATCCACAGGGACTAATGGTTATCAATGCCTATTCTTAATTACTTTACTCTATCTGGAAAACCGAATTGTAAAGGTTTGATTTTGGAAAACAAATTTAAATTGAAATAAAGAAACACTAAAAAGAAATCAAGCTGTGAAAATGCGAAGTAACAGAAGAAAGAGAGTTTCCCAAGGCAAAGGTTTCAACAGATTCTCCTAACTAACACGTTTGATTCAATTAATGAGATAATTCCTAAGGCAATCTCAAAGTTAATTCATACCCACTCCCGTGGCATACAAATCGTTGATTACATGCAAGGCTACCATCCCTGGATCACACTTCTAACATGTAACTCCTAAAAGTTCCTAGGATTAACGCCATCACAATT
The DNA here is from genome assembly GCF_028751815.1 of Salvia miltiorrhiza. NCBI lineage: Eukaryota > Viridiplantae > Streptophyta > Magnoliopsida > Lamiales > Lamiaceae > Salvia > Salvia miltiorrhiza. The sequence goes on from NC_080393.1 coordinate 58,219,681, forward strand.
ATTAATTCCCTTTAGAATTAGAATAAATGTGTTATATGTTCTTAGTTCAGGTATTAATTATCATCTCCCGATCTCAAATTAAAACCTATGATAATGCTAAATTGGTGATCAAGCAATAAAGCAAGCAATTATAACAAGAACATAGAAAGGAATATAAATCTCAATTAATTAAATCAACAGTCAGAAATTCGAATCATGTTTACTCCCTAAACCCTGGGAAAAGGGATTTAGCCACACATAGACATATGACTAACAATCACAATCTCAATAAAACTAATGAACATTAAACAATGTAAAACCGTAGAGAAATCGAGATTCTTCAGTCTTGCTGTTGCTCCGTGTCTCACAGCTCTCAGGAAAAGTCAGAATATGATAAAAGGTGTCTGGGATAAGCTAAAAGATACTCCCTCCGTCCGCCAAAAGTATTCCACTTTGGCCGGGCACGGAGTTTAATAAAATGTGTGATGATGTTGATGTAGTGGAGAAAGGGCCCCACCACTTTATGAGATGTGTGGTTGAGATTGAATTTGGGGTGGGTTTTGTGTAAATAAAGAGTGTTTGTAAGGATAAAATATAAAGGTGGATGGTGGGACCATGGCTTAAAAAGGAAAGTGGAATACTTTTTGCGGACGCCAAATATAGTAATTATGGAATACTTTTGGCGGACGGAGGGAGTAGTATTTATATGCCCTAGGTCGTCTAACTCGAAAATACTCCAAAAATCACATTTTAGGTGAAAAAGCGGAAAAGTTGGGCAGACTCGGCGCCTCGCGCGGGCGTCGTTGCGCGGCCGCATGGCTGGCCCGCGCGAGCTCGCGCGGCCGCGCGCCTGGACCGCGCGGTCCTCCATCGGGTTCTGCAATGTCGCGCGGCCGTGGCATGCGGCCGCATGCCCGGACCACGCGACCTCCCGGCGCCGTCCTCGCACACGACCGCGTGTCCTCCGACACACGGACTTCCCGGCGCCCGTTCTTGCTCATCCGATGCCCGATTTTTGCCCCGTTCGTGCCTATGGACTCGTCACTTCGCGTACTCCAGTACGCTTCATCCAAAACTTCACAAATCGAGTCCAATAACCTGTAAAAACAACACGAGCACGGACGAGTAGTCTATTCCACACAAAATTAATACTCCCTCCGTCCCATTATTTATGAGACAAAACTTTTCGGCACGGAGATTAAGGAGTAGTAGATTAAGGAGTAAAGGGGTGTTGTTCATTTGATTAGGTTTGTATTTAGAGATTCTTTATTAAAGTTATTTAAATTCTGCAATTTAGTTTAAATTTCTGTAATTTATTTTATATTTTGAAATTTCATTTAATTAATTTAATTTAATTTAAATTAAATTTAAATTCTGAAATCTAAAATTTAAATTCTGTAATTTAGTTTAAAGTCTTTCTTTAAATTCTGAAACAAATCTGAAACAAATCAATTTAAAGGAGACAAGGCTGTGCAATTCAATCTAAGTAAAAATAGGCGCCAGATTTTTAAGCCACCTGCCTTTTCATTGAAAATTTTGGAATTTTTAAATTTCCCACACTTTAAGTTGCCTCCCCTCTATAAAAGGAGCAATTCAGTTTCTAATTTACAAACTACACGGCTGCTACAACCACAAAATCCACAAAAACTATACTATGGCTAGGAGAAAAGATCTCTCCACATTTGAGAGGGCAGCAATAATCCAGTTCATCCTTGAAGACAGCAAGAAGGGGAAGCCTGCCAGGGGTAAGATTGCAGCCGCTGTTACAAAATGGAGCAGCTCGAGAGCTACAATCAATCGGATTTGGGCAGCTGCAAAAAAGCAAAAAGAGAATGGTGAGGTAATATGTTCCATGAGTCGAAAAATACAAAGACCAAGACAAAAAAGAGTGCAAATAGATTTACAGTTAATTGCTAACTTAGACTTGTCCAAAAGATCTACAATTCGAAGGCTTGCATGTGGGATCCAATGTAGCAAAAGTACTGTAGGAAGATGGATTAAGCAAGGGCTGATCAAAGCTCATTCAAATGCCATTAAACCTGATCTTACTGCTCCTAACAAGTTGCTTAGGCTACGGTTTTCATTAGAGGCCCTAGAGTATGATAGGATTATGAGGAGTGTGACATTTAAAAATATGCACAGCACAATCCACATTGATGAGAAATGGTTCTACATAACCAAGTCCAACCAAAGGTTTTACTTAACCCCTGCAGAGACTGAGCCACATAGAACCTGTAAATCCAAAAAATTCATCACGAAGGTGATGTTTATGTGTGCAGTGTGTAGGCCTATCTTTGGCCCTGATGGAGAATGCCTATTTGATGGAAAAATAGGCATTTTTCCATTTACTGAAATGGTACCAGCACAAAGGAAGAGTAAGAACAGGGAGGCAGGCACACTGGAGATTAAACCCATTCAAAGTATCACCAAAGAAGTGGTGAAAGACTGCCTTATTAATAAGGTATGGCAAGTGAATGATTTATGCAATAAATGTGCAAGTAAAATGCTTGGTGTCCAGTTAATTTCATTTTATGCTTAGTATCCATGTATTCTGTATTTTCATTCAATCTCATGTAATTTCAGAATGCTTAATGTTCTGCCTTTTCAAAGAATTTCATGTAATTTCAGAATGCTTAGTGTTCTGCCTCTTCATTCAATCTCATGTAATTTCAGAATGCTTAGTGTTCTGCCTTTTCATTCAATTTCATGTAATTTCAGAATGCATAGTGTTCTGCCTTTTCATTCAATTTCATGTCATTTCAGATTATACCTGCTATAAAAGCAAAGTGGCCTAGTTTTGCTAGCAAAATCATCTACATACAGCAGGATAATGCCCGGCCACACATTAAAGACAATGACCCTGATTTTAGGGCAGCTGCATCAAGTGATGGATTTGACATACGATTGGTGCATCAACCACCAAACTCACCCGACACAAATATAAATGATTTAGGGTGGTTCAGGGCGATACAATCACTACAAACTGAATCAGTTTGTAACAATGTGAGTGATCTAGTTATGGCTGTGCAAAATTCATTTGATGAATTAAGTCCACAAACCTTGAATAAGGTTTTTCTTAGTCTACAAAGCTGCATGATTGAAATACTCAAGGTAAAAGGTCAAAACAGTTACAAAATCCCCCATTTGAAGAAGGATGCCTTAATTAGGCAGGATATGCTTCCTTTAAACCTTGAAGTTGACTCAAGGCTTGTTAGGGAATGCATATCCTACCTAATTGAGCAGGGATTCATCAATGGGAGTGAAGATTTCTTAAGGCAGCTTCCTATAGGCATGATTGGAGGCACAACTGATGGGCTAACTTGTAGCATGCAGCAGCTACAAATTGAAGGGTGCACAAGTGCATATTGATAATGCATAGGTTTTTGTAAAGTGAAATGTAGAGGGCTTTCCAGCAAGCGCAAGAGCGAAACAAGTGTGTCACTCTTTATGCCATTGTCACCATTGGATTGATTAATCATCTGTGATATGCGCAAAGCACAGAGACCTAATTTGGTTTGTCCTGTAAAGAAGAATATGAGCAGATTCAGAATGCTTACTATGCAAACCTGATGAAATTATTGAAAAAAAAGCCAACATCAATACACGTGATTAGGATAACACAAAGACGTCAATTCTATAAAACCAAATGAGGAATGGAATAGAATATGGAAGCAACGTGAGAATCACAAGGTAAAGAGCCAAAGAAAACAAAAACCTCGTAGAGATGTCTCATCATTAAGGTACTCGATGAACAGTTTCAGTGCTGCATCTATTCCTTTACACTGAACTTCAAGTTCAACTAGGCCTCTGCTTGATGAACTTATGATCCTGAATAAGTGTGCACACTATGTTAGCAATGAATCAATCAAGCATACACAAAAAAGCAGGGAAGAACTTACAAGAGGAATGACTTCTGATAGTTTGAGTGCCATTTGAGTAAGTGACTGGATACAACAGATTGTCAAAATCCCATTGTGACTTGGCATCAACCTGTTTTTAAAATTTTGAAAAATTAGAATTTTAAAATAACAAGCATTTTTTACAACCTAAACAAGTAGTTGGCAACTCAAATACTAATTGGCATTATTGTGTTATTCACGTTAAAAACAAAAGAGTAACATAATCCTTAAAATTAAAAACTTTCACGTAGACCGGCATCTTGTAACCAACAAACTATAATTAGTACCTGTCGAATTGCAAAAGACGATCAAGACGCTTCAGCAAGGAGGGTAAATAGATGACACTCTGTACAAGATCAACCACAAAAAATCAAAATACTGCTCAGCCCTCTGAATTTAGTTATTAATCAGCGACAGACTGACAAAACATGGATGATGGAAAAATTAAACCGAATTTCTAATAAACTAGAATAATGGATTTATGTCCTAAACTTGAAATTAGTACCTCAATGTAGCAGCAGGCCTCAAAATCTTATTCAGGTCATTTTTACCATTGGCATAAATTAGTTCTAAGTCTATACTCACATATATGATCAATACTCGCCTTAGTTTTATATGCTGAAATTAAACCAAACATTCAATAAAGTTCACCAACTCTCCAGTCAAAGAGCTTATCAATAAGCTGCTCTATGATATTTAAAATACAAACATTTTCATGCAAAGAAATTATGTCCGAGAAAAATGAGTTCTGAATCATCTGCTTTGATATTACTTAGGCCAGCGTGAGGTGAAAAATGCCCTCATCCTCATGAGAAAGAAAATGCTGAAGATTGGTAAATTATAGGAGCAAAGATCCCCTATAAACGGAGCTGTCATTGCAATTGAAAACATAAGATTCTGGTGTCCTGTTAGCTAATGTTGCATCTCTAAAACATAAATTTAAATTATGATGAGCATCTATGAGACAGTATTGGCCACATACTGGAGAAGGCAATGAAAATTCATAAAGAGAAACTACATACATCTTCTTGTAAGAGAGAAACATGAGGGGAGGAAGAGGGAACAGTGACAACAAGAGCAAGCATCATCACTAAAGTGAATCATATCATATACCTGCTGTCCAAATTCAAGTTCGCCAACAGACTGGACCAATGCAGCTACCAAGAAAACATCCGAGTAAGTGTTCCCATGCTGTAGAAACCTTGTGTCCATCATCCATTCACACAGGCCATTACCAACATCATCTTTAACCTTATCTCTCTACATTTACCATAAAAAAAAAAAAAAAAGAGAAGCACCAAGGTAAGCCTATCATTTGTGGATATAACTGGTAGCACCGGGCTTTCTGTAGGAATTTGTGAGCCACGTGAAAACAAGAAAATTGTAGCATCTAGAGACTGAAAGAATATTTGAGCTCCAGCAAAGAAAAAATTCCCAATGCTGCAAGTAAGAGAAGGATGAGCTAATAACCATTTTGGTTTTGATGAGCTAAGGATCTGCAGAGTATAGTTTTACCCTATAAACCACTAAAACAGAAATGTGGTGGTACTGGTGTGGACTCTTTATTCTAGAAAATTCAGCATAATGGCAAAGACAATAGGAAGGATATTAAATGGTCTTACACCAAATTTGACACAAAAATAAAATCAGTCAATAGACAGTGAGTCACTAAGCCCTAGTATATTTTCACAGATCATCCACAAGAAAAACTATTAAAAGATTGAAACCCAATCAGGAACCAAATCTACTATATCAAATGCTAACTCAAACCAATATTCTTTGCAGATTGCAGCAAAAAAACTAGAAAATATAATAATGCCAACTAATAAGGACCAAATCATTCTTCTTGGAGAAGAGGAAAGCAATAATCCATACCAACGAAATAGAGTAGTGACCACAAGGCAATACAATGCAATTTTAGGGAACTAAATTAGAAGCATGGCACTTACAAGCATGAGCACGCACACCATGAAGTTACATATTCCAGTGGTCGATTACTGAGTAATAAGACATGCTCAGGATAAATTAAGGACCTGATCCTGGAAAAAAAAAACAAAAATGCTCGGCAGAGAGAAGACGAAGCGGCGCAGCGGGAACCAGGCAGCCGACAGGCGAGATGGGGGCGCGAAACCTAGGGTTAGGAGGACAGGGGCCACAACCGGAGGGACACGGTGCCTAGGGGTAGCGAGATTGGGGATAGAGCGTGGCAAGGGACGCGGATTGTGTTGCCTAGGGTTCGCGAAATTCAGAGAGGAAAGGGAGGCTGAAAACCCTATAAATTGGGGATTTTGTTCTTCGGGAAGAAATAGGGCACAAAAGGGAAGGAGAGGAGGAGGAAGAACATGCGCCGACCTCGTCGCGCCAGAGGGAGGCGGCGATTCATGGCGGCCGCTGACCGGAGTCGAGAGAGAGTGGCGAGAGAGAGTACTGCTTGAAACTTGAGAAAATGAGACTGTGGGTTGACTAAGGTGTATTAGGAAATTAGGATTTTGATTTTTTATAATATTATTAAAATTAAAAATAAATATAAAAATAATTCATAACAGTTTTGAATCGCTCATATATAACGGTTGAAACAACCGTTATAAAAAGATGCCCATAGATAACGGTCGGCTTAACGGTTTTGTAATACCGTTATGTATGCAATAAATAGATAACGCACAAACATAACGGTTTAACTCAAACCGATATCTAAGTGTATGGACAACACTACATAGATAACGGTTTTTTGTAAAAACCGTTATCTATTCCAAAAATGCGCTCATACATAACGGTTTTTTAAAAAAACCGTTATGTATGAAGTGTTATGTATGTGCATTTTTGTAGTAGTGTTTGCAAAGTGAAATGCATAGTTTTTTGTTGTTTTTGCAAAGTGAAATGCACATGTTTTACTTAGTCTGCCTTTTGTAAAGTGAAATGCAAAGTATGCAAATTTCAGATGTAATGAATGCAAAGTATGCAAATTTGTAATGAAATTCAGATTTTGCTATCAATTCAGTTTTCAGATTTTGCTAACAACTAACACACTGCTTCAAGCAGATACCAACACATAGATCAGAAACACTGCTACAAGCAGATACCAATAGATAGGAGAATGCCATCCAACAGGGCCAAACAAGAACACACACTACACACATCACATAGACCATAGAAAACCAAACCATAATCAACAAGGGAACATGCAAGATCCAAAAACTAAATCATCTCATACAACATGACATTGTAATCATCGATGTACAAATTTTTGGACAGAACACATTTGAACGAGCATAATCCTATCATTTCAGCCACAACTTCAAACTTCCCACAGTACAATCACAACATAATCTCACAATTCATTTCAGCCACAATTTCCAACAGTACAATCACAACATAATCTCACAATTTTCGGACAGAACACATAGAATGGGAAAGATCTCACCAAAAAAAATTCAGGTAGGTAAATCCGCATCATAGATTCAACAGCATCGCTCATGTTTCGATGCTCCCAATTTTCCTCACAAAAGAAGAACGAATCAGGGTAAGCATCGGACAAGTCCGTCGAATAGGGCACAGATTCAGCGCTGGAGTTAGGCGATTTACCTTCTAGGGCTAGATCCCGGCGAAAATGTTCTCTGCACTTATCTTCAATCACCTTGCAGTCGATCCACACTTCCAAAGCAATCATCCACTCCAAATCGTGCGCATCTCCATAGTGTCTCGACATAACTCTTCGTTTTTTTCGCGAATCGAGTGCAGATTCAAAGAGACTTACAAACCCTAGGCGATTCGAAGAGGGAGAGATGAGATGTTTCGAGAGATAAGAGTTAGGATTAGAGACAGAGAGAGAGCGGATGATTGCTCCCTCAGATCTACATCATCGGGCTATGGCGAATCGATGGGCTGGTGAGAGACGAGTGCAGATTCAACGCCAGAGTTACAAACCCTAGGCGATTCGAAGAGGGAGAGAGGAGAAGTTTCGAGAGAGAGGAGTTGGGATTAGAGATAGAGAGAGCGGCGGATGTGAATGGCTGAAAAAATGGAATGAAATTAGGGTTGGTTTCAATTCCAGAATTTTCGGCCCCATTAGTGTATTATTAAGATATAATTAGTCAATTAATTAAGGGTTAACCTATCCCTTATTTTTGCCTAAAATAGAAATGTCTCATGTATGTTGGGACAACCCAAAATGGAAATTGTCTCATAAATAATGGGACGGAGGGAGTAATTCAAACCAAAGACACTCAAGAACTCGATGAAAACACCCAAAAACTATGAATAAACGCGACAAAGGAGATGAAAAATGCATGAAGAACAGTTTGTATTTGAAAAGTGGTAAATAAAAATTCTATTCCCCAAAAAAAAAAATTATCTCTTTTGATTAAATATGTACGAATCAAACAATGGATTTTAAATTATAAAATATTATAAAGGGATATTCCGAAACTAAAATTCATTTTCATTAACAATAGATCTCGATCAGCTTATATACTATATATATATATATATATATATATATATATATAGAGAGAGAGAGAGAGAAGTTAAACAAAGAATGCTAAATATTTAGAGAATTCGTGAAATAAAAACGAACAGATCTACAGTTTTTACGAACAAATCAATGTACCGCATGAACAACAATTTGCCCCGGGTTCGAATCCTGCTGGTGGCGAGTTTTTCTCTTTTTTTACTTAATATCTGTTCGTTAGTTATGTTGATCTGTTCGTAAAATGTATAGACTTGTTCAAAATGAAATATATAATAATTCTTTGTTTAACTTGACCCTATATATATATATATATATATATATATATATATTTTACTGAGGTGGTCTTGTTTACATCCGAGTGTACCGTATAATTGGGTTGCACTTTCACTTAAACTTTGACCTGTATCCTTATTTGAACTCATATCCTGACCCAAATCATATAAATAATACTATTTTGGATACGGGTCAACCCGGTTGTATGGTATACTCGGGTGTAGTCAAGATTTTGTGTTTTTTACTAGCTAATCTTTCATATTAAACTATATATATGCTAATTAATGCAAATCTGTCTTCATTCTTTAACAAAACAATTGATTAATGTGCGGTATAGATAGATACAAGAACCAAGCATTTCCTCTCTCTCTCTCTCTCTCTCTGCCCTTTTTCCTTTTGTTTTTCTTTTCTTTTGTTTGATAGTGCATAGAAGTCAACATAAAACATATGGATCGATTTAACAAAACCAAAATCCATTAATTAAAACCTATGCTAATGCAATTCCAGCAACATCAGTATTACTGCATATAATAATATATCATGCAATATAAATAATATATATATATATATATATATATATATATATAGGGAGAGGTTCAAATAAGAACCACTAAATAAAATTAGAACGGAGAACCATTTAAAGTCATTCGATCATCAAGATCTACGGTGGATGCATCATCTTGATGGATGAATGCAGATCCTGGGTTCGAATCCTGAAGGGAGCAAAATTTTTATTATTTTCGGATGCATTAAATTTAATAGCGAATGCATTAATTTATATAGCAGATGCATTGATTTTAATGGTTCTTATGTTCTCACGATAAGTGTGATTCTCATTATAACCACACCCTATATATATATATATATATATATATATATATATATATATGGTTGTTACAGGAAATTCTGTCCAATATTTTAGTATTAGTAAAGCAGTGTGAAACCATTTCAATTGATTTCAAAGACCAAAGACATAATAATGTGTAACAAGATACATGATGATGGAGTGGGTATGGGCGTTTACATCATAGATGATCAAGCGTTGTGTGAGGTGTTGTAGTTCATCCCTTGATGCAGAAATGGGAGAGTGTTTAGCTCTTCGAGAAGGGATCCTTTTAGCAAAAGAGTGCTTAGCTCTACTATAAGCATAGGTTTTTTTTTTTGTTTTTTTTTTGTTTTTTCGTTCGTCCACAATTAATTAGTATGGTCTTTCTATTTTAGGACATATACCTATTTTTATCCCCGTTCACTCAAAATATTTACAAAAAAACTCATCTGACAATTATTAATTATTAATAAATCAATTTCGATAGTCTCTTTCTCCACTTTATTTTATTTTATTTTTCATCGTTTTATATAAAAAAAAATTTAAGAAAAAAAAAATCATAGGACAAGTTTGGCCAAACCGTCCAATGGCTCGAATGGCACTGGGCTAGGCTTGAGAAATTGTAGCCCGATTAGATTTTTGGCCAGCCTGCCCGACCTTGTACAATCTGAAAGCCCGATGGGTCGGGCCGAATTGGCCCAACCCGGCCTATTTGACAGCTCTAATATCCAGAGGTCTTGAATTTGAGTCGATCATGGACCATTTTTTCTTTACCTAATTGTTAATTTAATAAAATAAAAATAATTTTATTGAGTTGAGACGTCGAAACAATGAAGCTTGAATGCGAAATGCCTAGTATTTTATTTTACAGGTTAGTATAATGAGATTTTTAAAGTTGAAATCAAACACGAGCGAAAACGTAAGTTAAATATAAATAAAATTGATGAGGTCATAAATCAAACACAAGCTAAAATTCAGAGCATCCGCATCGCCTACACGATAGCGGCCTACTCGTGTAAGGCTCGCATCGTGTAAGGCGATGTAGCCCTAAGTTACACGAGGGCTACACGTTAGCCCGCTCGGCCGTTCAAAATCAGTGCGTGTTTTACACGCGCGATTAAAAAAAAACACGAATTTTGAATTTGACTGCCTCGATTTCTGTGCTTTTTTGACCGTTCAATTTTTTTTAGTTTTTATTTTATGTAATTTTTAGGTTTTTTATTTTAATGGAATTTTAATTATTAGTAAAATGTGTTATTTAAATTTGAGCAATTAAATTTAAGTGAAAAACATAAAAATCAAAACTAAAAAAATCATGTAGGCTATCATGTAATTCCAATGCAGCCTCTTTACACAATGTGGTCTCCCCCTCATCAAGTAAGCTATCATGTAACACCAATGTGGATGCTCTAAATTACAGTTAACCCTAATTTCTATGGCTCAAAGTAAACACCCTAGCCGGCCAAGAGAGATTAAACATTGCTTTACCCGAAATTAGGTAGAATTTTGTTTCAAATTACCCTTACTTTAATGTGAGGTCATTTTCTGAATTGCGACCAAGCAGTGAGGAAATTAGGTAGCTAGAAATGTATTTGGGTCAACCTTGTCATGCGAGATCCTTTTTTAGACATACTAGCGGAAAGAACGTACATTGTACGTGTAATTATAGTTATTTTATTTGATAATCTATTATTTTAAAAAATCTATTAATTTATTACTTTTATTAGATAATTTATTGAATGGATATATTTATCTATAAGCCTTATCAATAGCTATGGATATATATCACATGATTAATGTTATTTTATTTGATAATTTATTATCTCAAAGAAATTATTAATTCATTACTTTTGTTAGATAATTTATTGGATGGATATATTTATTTATAAGCCTAATCAATAGCTATAGATATATATCACATAGATTTAGTGTAATATCTAATGAATTAATATATTCTTATAAATACATATAATATATAAAATAATTTTAAAATAAAATATGTAGTAAGGGTAAAATAGGCAATCCACAAGTTGTCCTTAGACTGCCTTAGCCTTTTTTTCTATTAGTATAGATATAGATAGATATATTGCGAGAGTAGGAGACGTTTGTGAATATAAAATAAAAAAAGGAGAAAGCAGAGAAAGAAATAAAGAAAAGAATGGCTGCAGAAGCAGTAGAAAAGAAACTCTATGATGGTCGGATTTTAGACTCCTAACAACTGTCGCCTCTGCCCATTACAGCAACAGCGCAAGGGCACGTCGACATCTCGAGAAAATTGTTATCAGTAGCCCCGGAGACGTGCTGCTAGCGAGACTGTCATGATATGAACCCGGTTCATATCGCAGCATCCCATCATTCAAATGAGTGATTGATAATCAACCCACATCCAATCATTCAAAATAGTGATTATTTACCACTTCAGAGTTGGGTAGATTGTTTAATCAATCACCCCTCTAATCCTATTAATCTTATCTATCTCATCCACCAAACCAAACGCCTCCCGAGTCACTTAATTCAATATTATCACATAAACATTGTTCAATCTTAAACCTAATTTCTTCTTAAGTCACTTAATTCAATATTATCACTCATTTTATACATGACGGGACCCTCTATATATCTATTAAAAATACAATATTCATTAACTTTTTTATTAAAACTCGTGTCCAGCCAAAATAGTATACTCCCTTAGTCCATGAAAGAACTTCCTAGGAGGGAGTGACACGGGTTTTAAGAAAAAAGAAGTGTATTGAGAGTAGAGAAAAAGTTGTTGAGTGTATCGGGAGTGGTGAAAAGGTGTTATATTTAATATTTGGAGTTGTGAAAAAGTGAAAAGTAAGTAATTATAACTGGTGGGATATAGTCCAAAAATAGGTAGGAAGTTTTTATGTGGATATCCCAAAAAGAAAAGATAGGAAGTTCTTTCGTGGACGGATGTATATGTTAAAAAGATAATTGTGAAAGCTAATTGGATTAGTGAATCTAAATTAATTAATAAGTGTAATATCAAATTAAAGCAGTAGAAGTTGAAAAAAGTTATGATATATATAGTGGAACATGAAATGCAATACTAACTACGTTGATAACAAGGACAGGTGTTTGAGTTTTTATATTGGATTAACTAACTAACTATGATTAATTACTAGTAATTACAAAGCTCTGACGCCAAGCTCTAACATAGTTGCAGAAGGAGGACACGATGGGTGGACTGTATCTGTAGTAAGGAACAAGTCCAATAAAACAGAAGTAGGAAATGGCAGTTGATATGATGAGAGAACGATGTTTTGTTGGGTGATTTAGCATCCACATGGAAGTCGTAAAACTTGTGCAGAAATATAAGAACGAGAAAAAAAATCCGGTAAGGATAATCATCCACATAGATATTTTCCTCTCCGTCGGCATACAGAGCCCTATGATTGTGAACACTGACCAAAGAAAAGCAGTCATGTTAGGCGCAGTTTGGTTTCTTGTATTGGATTAGCCAATATAGATTAAATCTGGCAAATTAATCTGGATTGCAATGAGATTAATATCCTGTATTGGCGTTTGATATATTATGTAGTCATAAAACATTCTAGTTTGGTTCACAGTAATAAAGTCACGATTACAGTAGATTATATGGCAAATTGACAAATTTGCCCTCTTATTATTTAATAAATGACCAGCGTATCCTTGTGGATGCCCTACGTGTATATATGCGGATAAACCCTAACCACATTTTCAGTCTGGCGCCATTTTATTAGAGCTTTGGAATCTCAATCGTCTCAAGCATAGCCGTTTCAGATTGGAGAAGAAACAAGAGAGCATCAACATGAGTTCCGCAACACAAGGTGCTCATCTTTACGTTTATGAGATTTTCTGTTACTTGAAGCTTGTAATACCCATTCATCCTGTAGAATGCAGTCGACCTGTTTATTTTTTCTAAACACTGTTATAAATATTTGTTTTTTGCTTTATATTGTATGCATTCCAATGAAGAGTTGAATCCGACCTTGACACAACAAAAAATAATAGGCATTTCAGAATATCTGTTTCATTTTTCATCTGATATATTTTTGAGCTATATGATTTGAAAGTTCCATTTCTTCAGATATTGTGTTATGAATGTCGATTTACTACTTACCACGAGGCATTTGTTGTTGTGTTTTATGCTTCCTCAGTATAATATTTGCTGCGAAACATGAGTATAAATTTATATACTGTATTTTTTGTTTTTTGCGAAGTGAGTTGTAGATCTATAAATTTCCGTATTTTATATGACATGCTTCATGAGATTGATAGCTTCCTGTGTTGGAATATAAGAATATATAATGGAGAATTTGTTTGATTGGTAGGAGGAAATTTGGAGAAATTGGTTGTGGACGTATGTGTGCTTAGAAATTTGAGTGGGAGGATTGTTGTTTACTAACACAATTTTTCTTCAATTCACTTCCTTACTTGCTTGCTTACTTACAATCCCAAAACATGGTTACATATTTATAGTGGTACATAGTAGTAGCTAGATGATTCTAGAGTTCTCTCACCTATTATTTTCCTAACACTTCTCTAGAATTTTCTAGTTTTAGCTATTTCTTCTTAATTCTAACTTATTCTCAATTATTCTAGATCTTTCTCTTTTCTCTATCTCATTCTCAACTAATCTAGAATACTCTTTACAAAATATCTATTCAAATCAAGTTTATATTCCAACACTCCCCCTTAAACTTGATTTGTCTTTCTGAGCAAAACTCCGAACTTGACGAAATCCTTTCTCGACGAGCCTTCCTTTATATTTTTCAACTTCACCTTTAAGATTCTTCTTAACCTTATGCACCCACTTGACTCCAATGGCCTTGTGCCTTTCCGGTAGTGTCACGAGCTCACACGTATCATTCTTGTTTATAGCTTTGATCTCTTCGTCCATTGCAACTCGCCAATTTTCACTATTTGCTGCTTTAGGTTCATAATCAGCAGATAGGCAAAACAAGGTGAGATCTTCTAACCTTTCAGTGTCTTCATATATCTCATCCAAATTCCTTGCTCGTGGTGTGGCTCTTTCATTTAAGAAAGATGGTGGCGAGTCTTCAGTAACTTGTATAGGTGAAGCTGGTGGAGTCACTAGCTCTTGCTGGACTTCTTCGACATGCTCGACAGGCCTTTCATCTTCGAATTGTGGGATGAAGGTGAAGTCACCACTGGGATTAAAATCCCACACTCCTTCTTCGTCGAACTCCACATCTCGACTTATCACTATTTTCTTGGTATTTGGATTATATAACTTATAACCTTTAGAGTTAGAGTCGTACCCGATAAAGATGAATGCTTCGCTTTTATCATCGAGCTTCTTTCTTCTCTCATCCGGTACATGCACGTAGGCTTTGCTCCCAAATACCTTTAGGTGGGAAATTCCTGGCTTTCTCCCGCTCCAGGCTTCTTGTGGAGTCATTCCCCACACGCTCCTTGTCGGCGATCGGTTGGATAGGTACACCGCGCACGCCACTGCTTCGGCCCAAAACTCTTTAGGCAGATTCTTCGTCTTTAGCATGCTCCTCGCCATCTCCATGATTGTTCTGTTTTTTCTTTCCGCCACTCCGTTCTGTTGGGGGATCTCGGAACTGTCAGGGGCCGTCGAATTCCATTTGCTTCGCAAAATTCTAGAAACTCCTTGGATGTAAATTCTCCACCTCGATCGGACCTCAGGGCCTTGATTTGTTGTCCGCTCTCCTTCTCGACGGCAGCTTTGAATTTCTTGAATGCATCAAATACTTCTGATTTCTGCTTCAAGAAATATACCCACGTTTTTCTAGAAAAATCATCAATGAATAGCAGAAAATAATTATTTTTACCCATGGAGCTTGGATTTATTGGCCCACACACGTCAGCATGAATCAACTCCAGTGGCTTTTGAGCTCTTGAGCTTGACTCCTTTGGAAACGGCTTTCTGAACTGCTTCCCGAGTAGACAACCTTCGCAGAGTTGATCGGGATGCTTGATGGATGGTAGTCCTCTCACCATCTCCTTCTTTGACAACAACTCCAATCCACCAAAGTTCAAGTGCCCAAACCGAAGATGCCACAACCAAGACTTATCTTGGTAACACGCTTTCAGGCATTTTGCCATGTCATTTCGAATATTCAATAAGAACATTCTATTTTTAGACATTGGCACCTTGGCAATAAGATTATTTTTGCCATCTCTTATTGAAAGGTTATAATCTCTCATGTGAATATCATAACCTTTCTCTAAGAGTTGTCCCAAACTCAAGATATTATTTTTCATATTGGGCACGTAATAAACATTGGAAATAAATTCATGATTTCCATTCTTCAAGCGAATTAAAATTTTCCCTTTTCCTTTAACTGGAATTTTAGAATCATCACCAAAGGAGACATTGCCACTTACCGATTCATCGAGCTCCACGAACATGTTTCTCTTCCCGCACATGTGATTGCTAGCACCAGTGTCGAGGTACCACGTGTCGTCTTGTCTTCCAGCTTCTCCTTTATATGCCAGAAGCACACTACCAATTTCTTGACTTGTATTTTTAGCATAATTGGCCTTCTCTTCAATCCTTAATTTTTCACTTCTGCACTCGGAAGCATAGTGCCCAAATTTATGGCAATTATAACACTTTATCGAAGATTTATCGTACCTCGACTGCGGGTTGCTCCTCCTTCGACCACTAGTAAACTCATTTCTTTCACCATTGACGAAGCCTCCTCGTCCTCGTCCACGTCCACGTCCACGGCCTCTGCCTCGATCTTGACCTTGACCACGTCCTCTCCCGGACTGTCCATGGCCATTGCTCGGACCTTCTTCTTTATCTTTTGAGCTTACGTGCAACTTTAAAAGTTGCTCTGAAATTTCTTGCTTCTTCTTTTGCTTCTCTTCATATGCTTGCAACGACCCCAACAAAAGATCGATTGTCATCTCCTCCAAATTTTTAGTTTCTTCGATCGTCACCACAATGTGCTCAAACTTTGGGGTTAGTGACCGCAATATTTTCTCCATAATTCTTACATCCTCCAATTTTTCACCATTTCTTTTCATTTGATTAGACACCGCCAAGACTCTTGAAAAATAATCCGAAATCGATTCGGACTCTTTCATATGCAAAGACTCAAACTCTCCTCTTAAAGTTTGAAGTCGTACCTTTTTTACTTGCTGCGCTCCTTTGCACGCGTTCTGGAGCTTCTCCCATGCTTCTTTGGCGGTACTCGCATTCGAGATCTTCTCGAAATCATCGTCCCCTAACGCTTGATAAATGAGACAGAGAGCCTTCTTGTCTCTCTTTCTCGCGTTTCGCAATCTATCCTTTTGTTGTTGGGATAGTGCAGCCTCGTCCTGCGGCTCCTCGTAGCCGTTCTCCACGATCTCCCAAACGTCGTGGGCTCCCAATAGCGCCTTCATCTTGATGCTCCAATTGTCGAAGTTGCTCTTGTTGAGCATGGGGACTTGAAACGATTGTAGGTTGGCCATTCCACAGGTAGGATTTTATGGCTCGGATACCACTTTGTTGGAATATAAGAATATATAATGGAGAATTTGTTTGATTGGTAGGAGGAAATTTGGAGAAATTGGTTGTGGACGTATGTGTGCTTAGAAATTTGAGTGGGAGGATTGTTGTTTACTAACACAATTTTTCTTCAATTCACTTCCTTACTTGCTTGCTTACTTACAATCCCAAAACATGGTTACATATTTATAGTGGTACATAGTAGTAGCTAGATGATTCTAGAGTTCTCTCACCTATTATTTTCCTAACACTTCTCTAGAATTTTCTAGTTTTAGCTATTTCTTCTTAATTCTAACTTATTCTCAATTATTCTAGATCTTTCTCTTTTCTCTATCTCATTCTCAACTAATCTAGAATACTCTTTACAAAATATCTATTCAAATCAAGTTTATATTCCAACATCCTGGTATGTTGATACCTCACATATGCTTTTGTGTACATGGTGTTATGTGTTTATATCGCAGAAAACAGCGGTGGGGTTGTGCGCGGTTGCCGATTAAATAGGACCGACAAAACACGACGTAGTTGGTCAACTCAAGAGGAAGGGGTGCTTTTAGCTGCGCTTAAAGAACTGGTGGTGCAAGGCTGGAAATCCGACAACGGATTTCGTGCAGGTTACTTGAACAAATTGGAAGATGCCATGAAAAAGGTATTTCCAACAACCGACTTGAAGGGCATGCCGCATATTAACTCGAAGACAACGACATGGAAGAAAAACTACTATTCACTATCACAAATGTTGAAGAGGAGTGGAGTGGGCTTCAACGTGAATGGCATGCATATGGTGGATTGTAATGACGAGCAATGGGAGCAAATCGTCAAAGTGAGTTGCTGTCTTTATCTAAGTTTAATGAATTCATTTTTCATAATCTTTCTAACACGTTGAAATAAATTGTAGTGTGATGGAAATGCACGCACAATGCGTTACAAGAGTTGGCCTTACTTGGACCAATGGGCTGAAATATTTGGGAAGGACAGGGCAAATGGAGACGTAGCTGAAGATCTTATGGAGGCCGCGCATGATATGTATCGGAACATCGATCTTACTCAGCCACTTGTTGATGGTGACTATCATGTATCGCTTGAAGACGTGTCCGAGACCCCCGATGCCGGTGATAGTGTTAGCCAAAATCAGTAGCCTGCAACTGAGGTGCGTGTGCCACGCAAGAAAATAAAGAAATGCGATGGCTTCGACAAGATGTTTGAGATGATGGGCGAGATTACCCGCACCACCGACAAGCGACTTGAGATAATCGCAAGTAGAATGGGCTACGACTTCGACATATCCAAGGCAAGAAAGGAGGTATTTGCACAATTGAACTCAATCCCGGGGTTGTCTCTCAAAGCGAAATTTGAGGTTACCGACTTGCTTGCCAAAGAAGTGGAGCGCCTCGATGTGTTTACTAGCCTACCGGATGAAGCAAAGACGGACTACGTCTACTACCTACTTGAGGAGAAATACAAGTAGATTGGATCCACTTCGACTTGAGATGTGGTACTTTTTTGGGTAAGGCATTGCATATGGAATTGACTCCACCATATCCAGTATTCACTGGAACATGGTTTATGTTTATTTTGTCTCAGATTTAAATTGGAGAACTCTCCAAATGATCGATCTTGACTTTGTTTTGGAATCTAGAACTTGATGCATTCGCCTAAATTATTGTTAGCTTTATGTGTTTTGAACTTATTTGTCATATTTTGTTGCAACTGTTTTGGATATCTCTGTCTATTTATTTAAGTATTCAGTTATGACTTTATTCACCATATCAATGAGTTATATATAGTTTTCTGCCATATTTAGTTTGATTAGGTAAATTTTTCATATGTTTTTGGCTTATACAAAGAAATATAGCAATGAAAACGTTGAAGCACTAAGGTGCGATGAAAGAAAATTAGAGAGTTATATATAATTTTCTGCCATATTTAGTTTGATTAGGTAAATTTTTTATATGTTTTTGGCTTATAGGTAACTTTGAGATGGTATCTCACACCCTTGTAAGGCGTAAGAAAACCATCGCTATTGGCGTAACCATTGTCACACAAATAGTAATTGCCTAATGAAGCCCCAACAAACCACAACATAAGAAATATTTAAGCTTCATTTGATGAAATAGCTATATATATATGAACTAAATTCAAATTTAAAGAATAAGTAGTTATAGTTGTAGTATTACCCTTTGGCACTTTTAGACCATGTGGTCTATTAATGGCATCTCTTAGGATTCTAGAATCTGCTGCGGAACCTTCCCACCCGGAAAGAATGTAAACAAATCTCAAGTTTCTGTCACATACACCTAACACATTGGTTGATATCTGCCCTTTCCTTGTCCTATATCGTGCTTTGTCGTTGTTGCTCACCATCACATTAATATATGTCCCATCTAAGGCCCCTAGACAACCCTAGGTGAGACACATAAATAAATAGTTAATATTAATAAAAATTGAGAACAGTGGGTTTGTTATAACAAGGTGTACAATAATGTTTTACCTACCTTAAACCACCGCCAACGGGGATCTGTACTGTCATCGTTTACAGGTTCTGGTTTGGATAAAAAAATTCCGTGTATCTTCAATATTGCTCCTAATACCGCATGTACATAATACGATATCGTTTGCCCGGAACGCCAAAAATCAAATCGTACAATCCTATTTTTTTTATGATGAGCTAACACAGACAAAAACATAGCCACTTGTTCCTCCACAGTCACGAACCGACCATCTACTAAACCTCCCAATTCCCGCAATATGCGACACAACCGCCCGAAGGTGTTACGATCCATTCTCAAGTTCGCGATGCAGTCGATGTCATTATTACTTATCAATCTATTTAAATGTTTTTCTTGGTCTGGAATTCTACCTATGATCTCATATTTTTTGGTCCCTAACCCACGTTTTCTTTTTCTTGAGTTAGTCCTAACAAAATAGGCAATAACTAGAGCTAGCTGCACCACATGTTGACGCATTATTTCTTGCAATAGCAAGAACAAGATATCGGACTCCCGCGGATGTTCCCGATCAGACATCTAAAACAAATTGTGGAGGTGATTCAACAATTCTGCACTGAACCAGGTGGAGTAATTTTTATTAATTTCAACAGACAAATTCGTGCAAACAAAACAAACAACATCAACTTATCATGACTCAAAATGAAGGCAGAATCATTCACATGCATCTTAATTAAGCAATCACTATTTCATCACCATTTCAAGAACAGTTCAAAAGCAAATGTACATGAAAATACGTAGACAGATCATGACCAACAATCCACTTAAACGCAAACACTATTTCATCGTCAAATTGAACTTTATTAACAAGAAAAATTTCAACAGTACTCAACACCAAACTATAAGCACAGGCTGCTCAATTGTGAACAAAATCTCTGTTACATTTTTTAAAAAGTATGAACATAATGTAAGTTCATTTCATATTCCGATATAGATATGGTATGCACTAACCTTGGTATCTTCCAAAATCTATTCTTAGGCGCAGTTTGTGGCTGCTCTTAGAGGCGCCTAGTTACAATTGATTTTATGTTGTCAAAACATAGTTCAAGCATGTCATCAGTAAAAGAAATCATAGCAAATCCAAGCAAAACATAAAATGACTGGGAAAATTTCTATTGGGAAAACAAATCTATCAAAGAGACGAATTTTAACTACTGACAAATCTATCAAAGAGACGAATTTTAATTCTGCAGAGATTTACCATAAACCCTAGAATTTGAGTCGGTGAACTCCTCGTAGAAATTGAAGAAGAAAAAAAGAAAACAAAAAAATGAATGTGAAGTGACGAGAGTGAAAGGTTAGCCCTTACCGTGAGATGCTTCTGTGAAAAAGACGATTCTTCTTCGTGGGTCAAGTGCGGCGAGAGAAGGAATATTTCAGAATGAAGAGCGGGAGAAACCTATTTTGATGAAATTTGGGCGAAAGTTAAAAAAATGAGGGCAAATACGACAATAGGATTAAGCAATACAGAGCTGGCTTAATTATCGGAGGGGGGGCGAGGTATTCATAAGCGGGGTTAAACCGCATTAATAAGTTAGGGCCTAAGAATTTTACCGGGCCGTCCGCAAAATGGATTAGAATACCAAACTGAGACATAACGATGGATAAATATGCTAATACAATGTATTGACCTATATCAAACATGCCCTTAGCATCTACGAATTCTTTGTACTTCTCGGGATCGGTAGACGCCAGGATCGGTGTGCCGGCTTTGTGTGTTGCCGAGTCGTCCTGCCACACGCCCCCGCGAGGGTTGATCGCCGCCTGGAACGTCATGCCGGCGATCAGGGCCAGAATCCCCAACACCACCTCAATCGGCACCTTGTTCAAACAGGTATTTGAAAATTTTATTGTCGTTATGTTTTCGAGGATTTTTGTTATCTCAGATTGAATTGTGTCTTGGGGGCTCTGGAGGGAGATGTCCAAAGCTGTTTCTCGATTGGAATTCCTTGAACATTGATATTCTACTCCAGTGTTTTCTACCAAATACCGAACAATCTAAGATGATCAAACCGTCAGTAGTTTGAAGTATAAAGGTGAATTGCTCATATTTAAAAAGTAAAGGTTTAACCAAATACACATACCGAAATTTGGAAAAATTTAATACCTCACCCACTCTGGAACGAGATTCAGTGTACCACATTTTATGCCCCACTTCGTGTCCCACTTTCAATTTTACTTATTTTCTTATTTTTTTTCTTCAATTTCAATTTTATATGGTTTAATTAGTTTACTTTTGTGATTATTAACTAGGGTTTATTCCATCAAATTAGGGTATATAATTATTTTTTACCATTTAATTTCACTTTTATTAGCTAATAATTGGTTGATAAATTCAAAGTCATAGTATATACTTTTTTAAAAAATTAATTATTTGAAATAAAATTTAAGTATAATTCATAGTGTTATAATAAATTTTATTTTAATAAAAATTATTTTTAAAATAATAGATATAAGAATGGAACATGGTGATACATATAAAATTGTGGGAACCGGATCTCATCCTACCGTCCCCATATAGGGATTTAAACGAATCGAAATTGATGCTTTTTTTAACTAACCCAAGTTGAGAGTAATTGATTAATTTTATAGAGTTTATTAATTTACTAAAGATTGTTTAAAGTTGTTTAGTTGTGTAATCAAATAGATCATTTTTCCAAGTAAAAAAATAATACTAATATTATATCAATATTTGATTAAATAATCTTTGCTATTATAAAAATGTTTAAAACCAAAATTGAGTCAATTAATCAAGTGAGAAAGTCGAAGACAACTTACTAACCTCAACTTGTTTGTACCTAACAGCCAAATGCAATACTGTTTCTCCATAATCATCCTGCAAATGGACAAGCTCACGAAAATGGTTCACTAAAACCTGCAATACCCTAAGCTGACCATGTTTCACGCACAAATGCAAGACGGTCTGTCTGTGATCGATCTTCTCCGTTGCAGGCAAACGGTCGTGTCGAATGAACTCTTCCAAGATCTCAACATGCCCATTCATGGCGGCAATATGAACTGGATTCATGCCGTGGCAGTCGCGCAGCCAGCACGTCTGAGGGGCGATTGCTAGC